>NC_061509.1:73661790-73840365 GCF_022539505.1 Lolium rigidum
CTTAGCACTTGTGAGTAGATCCCCATGTTCCTGAGGGCATAGGATGAATTGGCTATGATTTCCATATAATATGCAATGAGTATTTGGTCAAGTTTTTTATCTTTTATGTGGTTGTATGATGGTCTTATGTGAACGTCAATTGCATATTACTTCACCTATATGGGCTTATAGGGCTGCACTTTGATGTAATGATAACGGTTGGAAGAGACGGAATGACAGAAACCGTTTTCTAATACTTTGAGTTGCATTAGAGGGGATTATGTCGGGGACCAATGAACTAACTTCTATGGTGGGACATTTATGTCTTAATGATTCCTATGTTTGTCTTATCTAATTTGTGCTTCATGTTTAGATCTTGTGAGTTGCCTATCATGATCAAGATCACCTTTACGTAATGCTACATGTTGTGTTTGTTGGGATCTGATGAATAGTAAATACTATGTTGAGATCGATTATATACTTGCCATATGTTATTTGTGATATTGCATGCTCTCCATTGCTAATAGATGCTTTGGCCAAGTATGTGCTTGTGACTCCAAGAGGGAGTATTTATGCTCGATAGTGGGTCCATGCCTCTAATTTTCTGGAAGAGTGATAATAACTTCTAAGATTGTAGATGTGTTGTTGCTACTAGGGAGAAAACAACAATGTTTTATCTAAATGTAATTCTATTGTTTACTTTACACACATTACTTAATGCGATGATATGTTGCTTGCAACTTAATACTGGAAGGGGTTCTGATGTTAACCGGAAGGTGGATTATTAGTCATAGACGCAGTTGGATTATGGTCTATGTATTATATTGTAATGCCCCATCGAATCTCATAGTAATCATCTTGTCATGTATGGTCTTTATTCTGTCAATTGCTTAGCTGTAATTTATTCACCCAGTGATGTCTACGCACGCTTCTATTCCTGTAGACAGTGTTGGGCCTCCAAGAGCAGAGGTTTGTAGAACAGCAGCAAGTTTCCCTTAAGTGAATCACCCAAGGTTTATCGAACTCAGGGAGGTAGAGGACAAAGATATCCCTCTCAAGCAACCCCGCAATCACGATACAAGAAGTCTCTTGTGTCCCCAACACACCCAATACACTTGTCGGATGTATAGGTGCACTAGTTCGGCGAAGAGATAGTAAAACACAGGTGGTATAGATGGTGGTAATATTGCGAGAAGTAAAGATGCAGTAAACGAACATGTAGCAGAACAGTAAATAAACGGTGCCAGAAAATAGCTTAGTTGCGTGGGAGGCAATTCTCTGTGGTGTAAACAAGGCCTAGGGATCATACTTTCACTAGTGGACACTCTCAACATTAATCACATAACTTAATAAACAAATACTACTTTCTCTACACTCTCTTGTTGGATGACAAACACCATTAATTGTGTAGGGCTACAAGAGCACCTCAATGCCGGAGTTAACAAGATCCACAACATTCGATGTTCATATTTAAATAACCTTAGAGTGCATAATAGATCATTGCAATTATACCGAGTACTAACATAGCATGCACACTGTCACCATCAGGCTATGAAAGGGGGAATAGATCGCATCAATACTATCATAGTAATAATTAACTCCATAATCTACAAGAGATCACAATCATAACCTATGCCAAGTACTACATGATGCACACACTGTCAACATTACATCATGGAGGAGGAATAGACTACTTTAATAACATCACCAGAGTAGCACATAGATGATATTCAACTAGATCACAAAGCTCATGATCACATAAAGATCACATGGGAGAGAGAGATGAACCACATAGCTACGGTACAACCCTTAGCCTCGAGGGAGAACTACTCCCTCCTCATCATGGGAGACAGCAGCGGTGATGATGTTGGCGGTGGTGTCGATGGAGATGCCTTCCGGGGGCACTTCCCCGTCCCGGCGGCGTGCCGGAACAGAGACTTCTGTCCCCCAGATCTTGGCTTCGCGATGGCGGCGGCTCTGGAACTTTTCTCGTATCGTGGCTTATTTTTTTAGGGTTTTCGCGACGGAGTCCTTAAGTAGGCGGAAGGGCAGCCTCGGAGGGGCCCTGGTGGGGCCACGCAATAGGGAGGCGCGCCCCACCCCTTGGCCACGCCGCCCTGGCGTGTGGGGCCCCTGGCTCCCCTCTGGTCTCTCTCCGATGTTCTGGAAGCTTCGTGGAAAAATAAGATACTGGGCGTTGATTTCGTCCAATTCCGGGAATATTTCCTTACTAGGATTTCTGAAACCAAAAACAGCAGAAAACAGGAACTGACACTTCGGCATCTTGTCAATAGGTTAGTTCCGGAAAATGCATAATAATGACATAAAGTGTGTATAAAACATGTGTGTATCATCATAAAAGTAGCATGGAACATAAGAAATTATAGATACGTTTGAGACGTATCACCCAGCATGTTATTTATCTTTATGGAGAGACACCTCTAGTGAACTGTGGATCCCGGTCCTTTCTTTTACACTGATAAAATCATCTTGTTATGTTTACTTACTACAAGCACTGTTCTCTTTTAATTCACTGCAAACAAACATCTCTTTCCACACTATACATTTAATCCTTTGTGTTCAGAAAAACTGGTGAGATTGACAACCTCACTCTAAGTTTGGGGCAAAGTATTCTGGTTGTGTTGTGTGCATGTTTTATACGTCTCAAACGTATCTATAATTTCTTATGTTCCATTCTAGTTATATGACAATACTCACATGTTTTATATACACTTTACATCATTTTGATGCATTTTCCGGCACTAACATATTAACAAGATGCCGAAGCGCCAGTTCCTGTTTTCTTCTGTTTTTGGTTTCAGAAATCCTACACAGGAAATATTCTCGGAATTGGATGAAACAGAAGCCCACGGTCTTATTTTCCATGGAGCCTTCCAGAAGTCCGAAGAGGAGACGAAGAGGGGCGACGAGGCGGCCACACCCTAGGGGGGCGCGGCCCCACCCCTGGCCGCGCCGCCCTATGGGGTGGGCCCCTCGAGCGTCCCCGACTCTGCCCCTTCGCCTATTTAATCTCTCCGTCGCGAAAACCCTATGACCGAGAGCCACGATACGAGAAAAGTTCCAGATACGCCGCCGCCGCCAATCCCATCTCGGGGGATTCTGGAGATCGCCTCCGGCACCCTGCCGGAGAGGGGAATCATCACCGGAGGACTCTACATCACCATGCCCGCCTCCGGACTGATGCGTGAGTAGTTCATCCTTGGACTATGGGTCCATAGCAGTAGCTAGATGGTTGTCTTCTCCTCTTGTGCTATCATGTTTAGATCTTGTGAGCTGCCTATCATGATCAAGATCGTCTATTTGTAATGCTACATGTTGTGTTTGTTGGGATCCGATGAATATGGAATACTATGTCAAGTTGATTAATTGATCTATCATATATGTGTTGTTTATGATCTTGCATGCTCTTTGTTGCTAGTAGAGGCTCTGGCCAAGTTGATATTTGTGACTCCAAGAGGGAGTATTTATGCTCGATAGTGGGTTCATGCCTCCATTGAATGCAGGACGAGTGACGTGAAAGTTCTAAGGTTGTGGATGTGTTGTTGCCACTAGGGATAAAACATCAATGCTTTGTCTAAGGATATTTGTATTGTTTACATTACGCACAATACTTAATGCAATTGTCTCGTTGTTTGCAACTTAATACTGGAAGGGGTGCGGATGCTAACCCGAAGGTGGACTTTTTAGGCATAGATGCATGCTGGATAGCGGTCTATGTTCTTTGTCGTAATGCCCTAAGTAAATCTCATAGTAGTCATCATGATATGTATGTGCGTTGTTATGCCCTCTCTATTTGGCAATTGCCCAACTGTAATTTGTTCACCCAACATGCTATTTATCTTATTGGAGAGACACCACTAGTGAACTGTGGACCCCGGTCCATTCTTTTACATCTGAAATACAATCTACTGCAATCTCTATTCTCTGTTGTTCTTTGCAAACAAACATCATTCTCCACACCATACGTTTAATCCTTTGTTTACAGCAAGCCGGTGAGATTGACAACCTCGTTGTTAAGTTGGGGCAAAGTATTGTGATTGTGTTGTGCAGGTTCCACGTTGGCGCCGGAATCCCTGGTGTTGCGCCGCACTACACTCCTTCACCAACAACCTTCACGTGGCCTTCATCTCCTACTGGTTCGATAACCTTGGTTTCTTACTGAGGGAAAACTTGCTGATGTACGCATCACACCTTCCTCTTGGGGTTCCCAACGGACGCGTGCTTCACGCGTTATCAGAGGGCTCTACATCACCATGCCCACCTCCGGACTGATGCGTGAGTAGTTCATCCTTGGACTATGGGTCCATAGCAGTAGCTAGATGGTTGTCTTCTCCTCTTGTGCTATCATGTTTAGATCTTGTGAGCTGCCTATCATGATCAAGATCATCTATTTGTAATGCTACATGTTGTGTTTGTTGGGATCCGATGAATATGGAATACTATGTCAAGTTGATTATTGATCTATCATATATGTGTTGTTTATGATCTTGCATGCTCTCCGTTGCCAGTAGAGGCTCTGGCCAAGTTGATACTTGTGACTCCAAGAGGGAGTATTTATGCTCGATAGTGGGTTCATGCCTCCATTGAATCTGGGACAGTGCAGAAAGTTCTAAGGTTGTGGATGTGCTGTTGCCACTAGGGATAAAACATCAATGCTTTGTCTAAGGATATTTGTATTGTTTACATTACGCACGTACTTAATGCAATTGTCTGTTGTTTGCAACTTAATACTGGAAGGGGTGCGGATGCTAACCCGAAGGTGGACTTTTTAGGCATAGATGCATGCTCGGATAGCGGTCTATGTTGTTTGTCGTAATGCCCTAAGTAAATCTCATAGTAGTCATCATGATATGTATGTGCATTGTTATGCCCTCTCTATTTGTCAATTGCCCAACTGTAATTTGTTCACCCAACATGCTATTTATCTTATTGGAGAGACACCACTAGTGAACTGTGGACCCCGGTCCATTCTTTACATCTGAAATACAACCTACTGCAATCTCTGTTCTTTGTTGTTCTTTGCAAACAAACATCATTCTCCACACCATACGTTTAATCCTTTGTTTACAGCAAGCCGGTGAGATTGAAAACCTCACTGTTAAGTTGGGGCAAAGCATTTTGATTGTGTTGTGCAGGTTCCACGTTGGCGCCGGAATACCTGGTGTTGCGCCGCACTACACTCCTTCACCAACAACCTTCACGTGGCCTTCATCTCTTACTGGTTCGATAACCTTGGTTTCTTACTGAGGGAAAACTTGCTGTTGTACGCATCACACCTTCCTCTTGGGGTTCCCAACGGACGTGTGCTTTACCGTCACAAGCAATGTTCCATGTTGTTGCTGACGTCGGTAGTGTGCGCTGACACAAGTCAGCTAGCAAAACCTTCAGAAGTCACGCCTTTCTCCTACTGGTCGATTAAACCTTGGTTTCTTACTGAGGGAAAACTTGCTACTGTGCTCATCATACCTTCCTCTTGGGGTTATCCAACCGTGTGCAATCTGCGCTCATCAAACTACTTTTCTAGCGCCATTGTCGGGGAGAAAGAGGATTTCTGCAAGGGGGTCTCTCACTTCCAATCTGTTTACTTTGTTTTTGTTTTGCTTAGTTTATTCCATGCTCACCTCCCATATTGATGTTTCTTGTTTTCACTAGTTAGGCTTAATGGAAAACAACAACAAAATTAGAGAGCTTTATTATATTTATCTTGAGCTAGGACATGAAGTGTTTGAAGAGAAAATTAAAAAACCTATAGAACTTTATTTGCATGCTAATAGCAATATTATTAGTATGAATTCTTTGAATGCTATTACTGCTAATGCTATGAAAAAGTCTAAGCTTGGGGAAGCTAATTTTTATGAAAATGATCTTTTTAGTTCCCCAACTTTAGAGGAGAAAATTAATTATGATTACAATATGTCTCCTGTATCTGATGATTATGGTAATGAGAATAATAATGATAGATATTTTGTTGAATTTGCTCCCACTATAATTAATAAGAATGACTATGCTTATGTGGAGAGTAATAATTATTTATTCATGTGGCTCATGATAAGAATGTTTTATGTCATATTTATATTGTTAAGTTAGTTTATGATGCTACTGAAAATTATTATGAGAGAGGAAAATATGGTTGTTGGAATTTTCATGATACTAAAACACCTATCTTTATATTAGAAGTTTCCAAGTTGCTCTTGTTTTACCTACCCATGCTTGTTACTATGTGTTTTTTTGATTTATTTCTTACAAGATTCATATGCATAAAAAGTGGGTTAGACTTAATTGTGTTTCATATTTACTCCTTGATGCTCTCTTTTGCTTCAATTCATATTTTTTATGTGAGCATCTTCTCAAATTACTGAGCCTAGCTGAAAGGCGTTAAAGAAAAGCACTCTTGGGAGATAACCCATGTTTTATTTCTATAAAATTTTTCTTTTGTTGAGTCTTGGAAGTTATTACCTCTGTAATAACCTCTCTTTATCATTTTTATTTCTTTTTTGTCCCAAGAATAGCCTCTAATAGGAAGAAAGTAAGATTTGGGGAAGTTTCTATCCTAAAACAGATCTGCATCATTTTTATAGGAAGAAAGTAAGATTTGGGGAAGTTTCGGTTCTAATAGGAATAACCTCTCCTTATCATTTTTATCATTCTGTGTTGTCACCATAAAAATTTGTATTCCCAGATAGAACATAATTTTGAGCTGCCATTTTTTTCTCATATGCCTCGGGTTATTAGCTAACTTTTGTTTTAGTTGAGCACTTTTCAATGTGAGCAACGGAAGCTTTTCGAAAATCGATCTTTACCTGTTGTTCTATTTTGACAGACTTCTGCCACTATTTGCGTTTGCCTCTTAATCTCTTTCTTTTTGAGTTATTTTGAGAGAAAGAGTTTTTTGTAGAAGTTGCTACAGTAGCTAACGTTTTAATGGATGTTTGATATATGTTAGAACTGAACCCAAGTGAATTTGTTATTCTGATTGTATTAATGCTGCTAATAAGAATTGTGTGAAGTTTTGTATGAAGGAAGTTTTCAAGTGTAGGGAGAGAAGAATGATGTAACGAGATGAAGTATGGACAAAAGCTCAAGCTTGGGGATGCCCATGTCACCCTAAGAAATATCCAAGAGGTACAAGCGTTAAAGCTTGGGGATGCCGACGCTATATTTTTATTGCTTCATATGCTATGTGTTGTTCTTGGAGCATCTCTATTTTTGTTTTTAGTTTACTTTTGTTTGTTGTAGCATATGGTTGGATCCCAGCATATTTGTTTTAGAGAATGACACACTCCGTTTTAATTGTACAGAACACTCTAGTTTTTGCTCTTATTGTTTTGCGGATGTTCTAGTTTGCTAGTACTGTGTTTAGCTTTTGGTTTTTCACTCTTGTTTTGTTCATAGCTTATTAGTTTTCTTTATTAAGGTATGATTACCACTCTGGTCTTTATTGATTATTATCTATGAGATTTGTTTCAAATAAGTTGAGTGGTGTTGGAGACAACTAAAATATTTCATGCTTCTAGTGATGCAACATGAAGCTTGTTTAGACTGTGGCATAGACTTTGGCATGTTATATTGGATATTATTCTTATCATATGCCTAGTAGTTATTGTTGTAGCATGACTTGTCTCAAATAGTTGAGAGTGCATAATGTGCCATTGAAAGAAGCATGTGTTGTTTCCATCATACAAAGCATAATATTGTGGTATTCTCCTTTGATGCTTTATTGGGTTGAATTGGCACATGTTTACATCATGTTATGACTACAAACTAGTCAACTAAAGCCTCTATGATCATTTAGTTTTTGACTTGTAATATCACTTTATGCTTTGATTAATAATGTTTTGTCGCTATGCATGATTATGCCCATTGTTGCTCTCTTAGTTGGTCGTTCCCAGTCTTTTGATAGCCTTCACTGCATCGAGTATGAGCTCTACTCGGAAGATCAACAAGCGAAACGGAAATTATGCTTTGAAAATTCTATTTTTCCGGAAGACGGAGAGAGCCAAAGGAGGAGCCGAGGAGGGCCGCCATGGGCCCCCCTCATAGGCCGGCGCGGGCCCCGCACGGCCGCGCCGCCTTGTGGGGAGGGGGCCCACGGCCCCCTCGGCCTCCTCTCCTTCGCGTAATTCTTTGTCCCGAAAACCTAAGCTCCGAGAGGATAGTCGCGAAGAGTCACAACCGCCTCGCGGGGCGGAAAACACCCGAGAGAGAAAAGAGCTCTCCGGCGAGGCTGAAATCCGGTCGGGAAATTCCCTCCGGAGGGAAATCGACGCCATTGTCACCGTCATCGAGCTGGACATCATCTCCATCATCATCACCATCATCTTCATCATCATCACCGCCATCTCCACCGCTGCACCTCGTCACCGCTGTAACAATTAGGGTTGGATCTTGATTGTTTGATAGGGGAAACTCTCCCGGTATTGATTTCTACTTGTTATTGATGCTATTGAGTGAAACCATTGAACCAAGGTTTATGTTCAGATTGTTATTCATCAACATATCACCTCTGATCATGTTCCATATGATGTCTCATGAGTAGTTCGTTTATTTCTTGAGGACATGGGTGAAGTCTAAATGTTAGTAGTGAATTATGTTGGGTAATATTCAATGTTATGATATTTAAGTTGTGGTGTTATTCTTCTAGTGGTGTCATGTGAACATCGACTACATGATACTTCACCATTTATGGGCCTAGGGGAATACATCTTGTATTCGTTTGCTAATTGCGGGGTTGCCGGAGTGAAGAAACCTAAACCCCCGTTGGTATATCGATGCGGGAGGGATAGCGGGATCTCGAGTTTAAGGGCTGTGGTTAGATTTATCTTAATTACTTTCTTGTATTTGCGGATGCTTGCAAGGGGTATAATCACAAGTATGTATTAGTCCTAGGAAGGGCGGTGCATTAGCATAGGTTCACCCACACAACACTTATCAAAACAATGAAGATTAATCAGCTATATGAAGCGAAAGCACTAGACTAAATTCCCGTGTGTCCTCAAGAACGTTTGGTCATTATAAGTAAACAAACCGGCTTGTCCTTTGAGCTAAAAAGGATTGGGCCACTCGCTGCAATTATTTCTCTCGCACTTTACTTACTTGTACTTTGTTCATCTGTTATATCAAAACCCCACGAATACTTGTCTGTGAGCATTTACAGTGAATCCTTCATCGAAACTGCTTGTAACCACCTTCTGCTCCTCGTTGGGTTCGACACTCTTATTTATCGAAAATACTACGATACACCCCCTATACTTGTGGGTCATCAGAGAGCATAGTTGTCATTCTGAGTATAATGTGCATAGTCCCAAAATTTATTATTAATTGATTCATGATTATGTTATTTCTTGTTCTCAAATTACTTGTACCTAGTCACCCTTTGAACTTTAAAGGTGTCCTAGCATTTATGTTTTGCTACTTCATAAAGGAAAAGCTAAATACCACTTTGCTATGTTTTCTCTATGCTAAAAACAAACAATTGCTTTCAGTGCACAATTATTCATGATCTTTTGTTTGAGTCACTTCTTATGTTGTAACATAGTTGCTAAGTTCTATTGTTAGAATTATATCTATCATGCCTATGTTTAGAGTACTTTGATCCCAACTCACAATGATTTTACAATAACTTGATCAAGATTGTGTTGGCTTCATGTCACCTCAAAATTTATTTTTGTTATCACTTACCTACTCGAGGACGAGCAGGAGTTAAGCTTGGAGATGCTGATACGTTTCAAACGTATCTATAATTTTTTATGCTCCATGCTTGTTTCACACCAATTTCTATATGTTCTGTTTACACTTCGTTGCACTTTTATGCATTATACGGAACTAACCTATTGACAAGATGCCATAGTGCCAGTTCCTTGTTTTCTGCTGTTTTGTATTTCAGGAAGTTATACAGGAAATATTCTCGGAATTGGACGAAACAAAAGCCGAAGTTCCTACTTTACTGTAACAAATACGGAGTCAGAGGAGAGATGAAGTGGTGCCACGAGGCGGCCACACCTGCCCTAGGCGCGGCCCAGCTCCTCGCCGCGCCTAGGGGTGGTGTGGGCCCCTCGGGCACCCACCGACGTCGCCCTTCTGCCTATTTATTCACCTGTTCGGGAAAAACCTAAACACCCGAGGCTCCATCCACGAAAATTTATGTCGCGGCCTCCATCGCCGACCCTAGCTCGGGAGGGTTCTGAAGCTCTTCTCGGCACCCTGCCGGAGAGGGAGATCATCACCGGAGGCCTCTACATCGCCATGCCCGCCTCCGAAGTGATGCGTGAGTAGTTCACCTCTGGACTACGGGTACAAAGGAGTAGCTAGATGGTTCTCTTCTCCACTTTATGCTTCATGTTTAGATCTTGTGAGCTGCCTATAATGATCAAGATCATCTTTATGTAATGCTACATGTTGTGTTTGCTGGGATCCGATGAATATTGAATACTATGGTTGAGATTGATTATATACTTGTCATATGTTATTTGTGATCTTGCATGCTATCCGTTGCTAGTAGATGCTCTGGCCAAGTATGTGCTTGTGACTCCAAGAGGTAGTATTTATGCTCGATAGTGGGTTCATGCCTCTAGTAATATGGAAGAGTGACAATAACTTCTAAGATTGTAGATGTGTTGTTGCTACTAGGGAGAAAACAACAATGCTTTGTCTAAGGATAACTATATTGTTTACTTTGCACACATTGCTTAATGTGATAATTTGTTGCTTGCAACTTAATATTGAAAGGGGTGCGGATGCTAACCGGAAGGTGTATTATTAGTCATAGACGCTGTTGTGGGTATACTTTATGGGTATATCAACGACATGGTCTAGATCCGGCAAGCCCGGGTGGCCCACGGATGGTGATGGTGGCATATGGCCCATCGGGCGGCCCAGTTGCTGTTGATAGAAGATGGATGAAGTCCAGTCTCGGAGCAGGAGCCGGATCTCAACCGACCTATGCAAGTAGTCGGATCCGTGAAGGCCCATGAAGTATCTGGATCCATTACGGCGTATAAGGAAAGGTGGATCCTTGACGTGCACGACAATGTAATATTTCGTAGTTAGGCATCTTGTATTCCGGCTAGGACTCTCCGTGTAAACCCTAGATCATGGTGCATTTATAAGCCGGATCCTGGGAGCCCTAGAGGCACTACCACAACTCATTGTAACAACGAGAAAGTGCCCAGATAATTCCAGACAAGCAGCAGTAGTCCTTGGCATCGTGCAGGTGTTCCGAAGCTGGGTAAATCGCGTACCACCGTCCCGAGGACTCTCCGCCCGATGGCCCCTACTTCTTCTCCCCCTCGTGAGGATCCCTCCTCCGAGGTACCGTCGAATAGGCAACGACAGTTGGTGCCCACCGTGGGGCCAGCGGCGTCTGGAGGCCGGAACCGGGAGGGTTCCGCCATGGGAAGCTACGACGACTCCATCGCCGTGGGGCGTGTCCTTTACGCCGGGAATTTTCCGATCGTCCCTCGGGACGAGTGCTGGATTCCGGCTAAAACCGACCCCATCAAGCTCTCTATCATCCCAATCGGCGGCATTCACATCTTCATCGGCGAGACCGTCGATTCCGACGGAAACGCCCTGGTAAGTCACGCTGACGCGACCGCCGCTGAGCAGGACGCAGTCGCGAAGATCCTATCTGAGACGCATGAACTTCCTAAGGAAGATTCTGCCTTAGATCTGGAAATTTCAAAACCCACCCAATCCGCCCCTGAGCAGGAAATTACGGTGGAAGACCAATGCAGATCCGCCTGGGTCTCCCAGGTGTTAGAGAAGCAAAGGTGCCACTTCGTGCACTTCCTCGCACATACCGCAGGAACCGCCCTACCTCAGGATGGAGCCAGACCCATGCAGGTTGAGGCTACTGGAGACAGTGACGCCCTAGATCAGCAAGAGGGTGCCGAAGATAACAACACCCCGGATCAGCAAGAGGATGCCGGAGACAAAGAAGAATCAATCCTCGGTAGCCTAAGCCCAATCTCTGACGATGCTTCCACCATGGACACAGAAGAATACAACCGCCTTACGAAGGAGTTGGAGGATGAGGAGAAAGTTGAGGCAGAATCCGCCCCGCCAAAGGAGGTCCATGTGACCCTAACTAGGTTGGAGCAAGGAACTGACGCAGAAGTGACTCCGACCGACGCCAGAATTCCAGGCCCATCAAATTCGGAGACTCCGCAACGGATGCGCTATCGCATCGTGCCGGATCCTGGAGAAGGACGTGTCCTCGAACACGGGGAAGTTATGTCCATAGAAGAGCTCGCCAGGCAAGCAGGCCAAGGTGCTATCGCGAACTCGGAAATCTTGACCAAGCCAATAACTTCGGAAGAGGCCGCAGACCCGGTAGCTCTAGAAGCCAAAAGGAGGGAACTGCTGGCTACCGCTGAAAGATTCGCCAACACCGCAGTAGTAATGTTGGGGGAACGGCAAGATGCAGAGGAAGTGATGGTGCAGGTCGAAGATAAAGAGCGCACAGCTGTAGAATACTTAGAGAAGGCCAAAGCACTCCGAGAGTGCTGGGAAATCCTCATGGACGATGCCACCAGGGAAGCAGATAGGATCCATCGGGAAGCCATTCGCCCCTGTAAGATCAACTTTGCCAGTCCCACCGATCATCAGCCGCTCACAACTCCAAATGACAATATGAAGAAGGTTGCGGAGCTCTTGGCCAAGAACGATGAGGAAATCGACATCGCCCACCTCTGTGCACTCGTAGCATCAGCAATGAAGCAACAGAGTAAGGTAGATACTTTGCGCAGGTTGGAATCCAACCCGGAACTATGTGTATCTACTGCGCAGAAGGACGCCTCAGGAAGGGACAGCCGTGACGAAGAATCGCACACCGGATCCACGGAGCGCAGAAGAAGAACCAAAGAACATCCAAATCCGATCCATGTACCCTCGAAAACACCTCCGACGGACCCAAACAAGGGAAAGGATCCAATGTACACTAGCAGAGACAAATACCGGAACCCGTCACCTCCGCCCCAGACCCCGCATCCTCCTTCGCCGCCTCGCCGATGTAGTCCAGCCGGAAACACCAGAACCCATGGGCCTGGTAAAATTAATATCCGCGACAACGTGGCCCCTCAGAGTAACCGAAACAAGGAACGCACGCCGGAGCCGTGTCGGAGCCGGAAGGAAGAACGCGAGCCTGAGCCACGCAGAATCCGGAATGAGGGAGGAGACCGCCATCATGGGGAAGGTAGCCACCGAAGCCGGAGTCAGCAGCAAGAAGGGCGCATGGAATCTGAAGGCGGAAGCAAAAGGTATCATTGGCCCCCTCGCAGATCTCCTTCCCCACCACCTAGTGGAGGTGGTGGAGGCGGAGGCGGAGGCCGGAGATCTCGCTCCCGCTCAAAGTCTCCCGCCCGCAACGGCCCGCGCGACGCACTGGAACGTCTCAACGAATACAGATCTGAATACATCGGTCCAAAATGCTTCGGCAAGATGATCCGAGAGGAACCAAAGCCAAAAGGCTTCAACCTGAAGCTACCCGGAAATCTGAACCATTCTGATGGAAGTGAAAGGCCTGATACCTGGATCGAGGACTACTTCAACACAGTCAGCTTTGCCGAAGGGACCCCCAATGTAGCCTGCCACATGCCTCAGTTGTACCTTGTTTGTCCAGCTCGTACCTGGCTCGGCGACCTTCCGGAAAACTCCATCTTTTGCTGGTTCGACCTGAAGATTGCCTTCGATAAACACTTCAGGGGCACCTACAAAAGACCTGCCACAACCAGCGACCTGCAGGCATGTATCTAGAAGAAGAATGAAACCTCTCGAGCTGTTCTCACTCGGTGGTTAGCAACAAGAAACGAGTGCGAGAACGTAGATAACCGCACAGCTATGCATGCCTTCATAGGTGGCTTGCAGAGGGGAGGGCTGCTCCAGCACAAGCTAACTTGCCTGATCAATGAGAAAAATCTAACCTAGATGACATGATCGACATCGCCAGCACTCACACCACCGCTGATGACGACGCATGTGGAGAACTCACAGCCACGACCATACCCTTGCACCAGCAAAAGAAGAACCCTGATAACGGCGGTAGCAGCAACAACAAGCGGAAGAATCCCCTGATGACCAGAAAAGCGGCGGATCCGACATGGTTGCCATGGCGTTCCAACGCGGAGGTCAGGGAGGTGGAAGAGGCCGTGGTGGCAGAGCCGGCAGGGGCCAGCAACGCGCTGACGAGGTCACCGTTGTTGGATTTTGCGCTTCCCAAACTTATGAAGAGTACAGGGAAATGTTGTGCTTAGCCTATATTGATCCGGTTACTGGCAAGTCCTCCAACATTAACCGCAACTGTGAGTGGGTCAATGATCTGAATACTGATCCGGAAGCAGGATACAAGCGCGCCCGGAAGCACCGCCCGCGCGGCAAAGGAGGCAAGGGCAAGAAAAAGGAAAAGGACGAGGAAATTTTCGAGGCGATGGAAGAGGATGAAGCTTCGCCGGATCCCAAAGAGGGTTCCACAGCTAACAAATCCAACCCCTTCGTCAAAAAGAGTGCTGGAGCATACCACACCTTCCTTGGAACTCCGACGGTCGGGGCCAAGAAATCATCCCTCTGGATCCTGAACGCCACGCTTCCGGCTGTGCCACAGTACGTCAAGTGGTCGGAAAGCCCGTGCACCTTTGACATGACGGATCATCCTACTGTCATCCCCAAAGAGTGCTATGCTTTGGTTGTGAGTCCCAACATCGACGGGTATGACTTCTCCAAGTGCCTCATGGATGGCGGAGCCAGCCTGAACATCATGTACCTGGAGACTCTGGAGAAGATGAACCTTACCAAGGAACAACTTAATCACATCACCACTGAATTTCATGGTGTGGTTCCGGGTAAAAAGGAAAACTCTCTGGGCAACATCAAACTTCACGTGGCCTTCAGCGATATTAATAACTTCCGCGAAGAGATGATCACATTTGAGGTTGTGCCCTTCAAGAGCTCCTACCATGTCATCTTCGGCAGGCCCACGTACCACAAGTTCTACGCAAGGGCATGCTACATCCACAACAAGCTCAAAATTCCGGTTCCTAACGGTATGATCACCGTATACGGAGACTACAAGAAAGCTCGAGACCGCGAGGAGGGCGAAGCCGCCTTTGCAGAATCTGTAATATCTGGAGAGGAGCTGCAAGGCTATAGGGCCGCGGTGGATCCGAATGAGATGCATACCCCCAAGAAGCAGATCTCCGAACAGAAGACTTTGTTCAAGGCCGCGGTAGACACCAAGAAGGTCAACCTCAAGGTAGGTGACAGTTCCAAGCAAGTGTCTATCGGAGCTGGCATGGACCCCAAATAGGAAGACGTGCTCGTCGAGTTCCTCCGAGCTAACATGGATATCTTCACATGGCAACCTTCTAACATGTCCGGAGTACCAAGGGAACTCGTCGAGCACTACCTCAACATAAATCCGGCTGCAAAACCGGTGAAGCAAGCTATGCGATGCTTTGGAGACAAGAAGCGCCGTGTCATAGGGGTGTAATTAGCAAAGTTACTAGAGGCAGGATTTGTAGTAGAAGTTATCCATACTGAGTGGGTCGCAAACCCCGTCCTTGTACCCAAAAAGAATTCTGAAATACTAAGAATGTGCATCGATTACTCCGGCTTGAATAAGCACTGTCCGAAGGATCCGTTCCCCTTGCCGCGCATTGACCAAGTCATTGATTCGATGGCAGGGACGAAACTTCTGTGTTTTCTTGACGCATATTCCGGGTATCACCAGATCCGGATGAAGAAGTCCGACCAAAAGGCGACCTCATTCATCATACCCTTTGGCACTTACTGCTATGTCACCATGCCTTTTGTTTTGAAAAATGCAGGTTCCACTTACCAACGTACGATGCAGCGATGCTTGAAGGACCAAATTGGCCGGAACGTGCACGCTTACGTCGACGACATCGTGGTCATGACCCGCAAAGGATCCGACTTGATCAGCGATCTCACGGAAACCTTTGAAATTCTCCGACGGTACAAGATGATGTTGAATCCGCTGAAGTGCATCTTTGACGTGCCAGCCGAAAACTCCTTGGCTTCATTGTATCTCACAGAGGCATTGAAGTAAACCCGGAAAAAATCAACGCTATTCTATGCATCAAGAGGCCAACTTGTCTCAAAGATGTGCAATGACTAACTGGTTGAGTTGCTGCAATCAGTAGGTTTGTTAGCCGTCTTGGCGAGAAGGGACTTCAGGGGTTGAAGGACATACTCTCTTCCCCGCCTATCTTGGCAGCTCCGGTTGAGTCAGAGCCTATGCTCCTTGATGTCTACGCACGCTTCTATTCCTGTAGACAGTGTTGGGCCTCCAAGAGCAGAGGTTTGTAGAACAGCAGCAAGTTTCCCTTAAGTGAATCACCCAAGGTTTATCGAACTCAGGGAGGTAGAGGTCAAAGATATCCCTCTCAAGCAACCCTGCAATTACGATACAAGAAGTCTCTTGTGTCCCCAACACACCTAATACACTTGTTAGATGTATAGGTGCACTAGTTCGGTGAAGAGATAGTAAGATGCAAGTGATATGGATGTACATGAGCGGTAATAACAATCTGAAATAAATATGGCAGCAAGTAAACATGCAGTGAACAGTAAATAAACGGAGATTCGATATTTGGAAACAAGGCCTAGGGATCCTACTTTCAGTAGTGGACACTCTCAACAATGATCACATAAATAAATAACTTCTCTTCACTTGTGCTACTTTCTCACACTCTCTTGTTGGATAACAAACACCATTCATTGTGTAGGGCTACAAGAGCACCCTCAAGCCGGAGTAAACAAGCTCCACAACTTCATAAAGGAAACACACACGATGCACACACTATCACCGTCACATCGTGGAGAGTAATTCCGGAGTTCATATTAAAGTAACCTCTAGAGTGCATAATAGTTAACTTCATAATCTACAAGAGATTACAATCATAACCTACGCCAAGTACTACATGATGCACACACTGTCAACATTACATCATGGAGGAGGAATAGACTACTTTAATAACATCACTAGAGTAGCACATAGATTAATAGTGATACAAAGCTCATGATCACATAAAAATCACATCATGGGAGAGAGAGATGAACCACATAGCTACCGGTAGAGCCCTCAGCCTCGGGGGAGAACTACTCCCTCCTCATCATAGGAGACAACAACGGCAATGAAGATGGCGGTGGTGTCGATGGAGATGACTCCGGGGGCAATTCCCCGTCCCGGCGGCGTGCCGGAACAGAGACTTCTGTCCCCCGAAACTAGGTTTCGCGATGGCGGCGGCGCCCTTGGAGTCTTTCTGGAGTTTCGTCAATTGGTGTCGGGTTTTTAGGTCGCGAGAGATTATATAGGCGAAGAGGCGGCGCAAGGAGGTGCCTGGGGGGGCCACCCCATAGGGCGGCGCGGCCACCCCTCTGGCCACGCCGGCCTATGGTGTGGAGGCCCTGGGCCTCCCCCTGGCTTGCCCTTCTGGCTCCGTGAGTCTTCTGGCGAAATAGAATTTCTGTGATTTTCCTGGATTTTTCCGAGCACTTTGGTTTTTGGGCCTTTTCTGCAATAAACAGACATAATAAACAGTAAGCCGGCACTGTGGCATCTTGCTAATAGGTTAGTCCAATAAATGCCATAATATGATATAAAGTGCATATAAAACATGTGAGTATTGTCATAAAACTAGCATGGAACATAAGAAATTATAGATACGTTTGAGACGTATCAAGCATCCCCAAGCTTAGTTCCTACTCGCCCTCGAGTAGGTAAACGATAACAAGGATAATTTCTGAAGTGACATGCTATCATAATCTTGATCAATACTATTGTAAAGCATATGAGATGAATGAAGTGATTCGAAGCAATGGTAAAGACAATGACTAAACAACTGATCATATAGCAAAGACTTTTCATGAATAGTACTTTCAAGACAAGCATCAATAAGACTTGCATAGGAGTTAACTCATAAAGCAATAAATTCTTAGTAGAAAGTTTTGAAGCAACACAAAGGAAGATATAAGTTTCAGCAGTTGCTTTCAACTTCAACATGTTTATCTCATGGATTTATCTCATGGATAATTGTCAACTCAAAGTAATATGATGAATGCAAATAAGCAAGTATGTAGGAATCAATGCACACAGTTGCCACAAGTGTTTGCTTCTAAGATAGAAGGAAGTAGGTAAACTGACTCAACATAAAGTAAAAGAAAGGGCCCTTCGCAGAGGGAAGCATGGATTACTGTTTTTGTGCTAGAGCTTTTCATTTTGAAAACATAGAATTTTTTTTGTCAACGGTAGTAATAATTCATATGTGTTATGCATAAGACATCCTATAAGTTGCAAGCCTCATGCATAGAATACCAATAGTGCTCGCACCTTGTCCTAATTAGCTTGGATTTACATGGATTATCATTGCATAACATATGTTTCAACCAAGTGTCACAAAGGGGTACCTCTATGCCGCCTCGTACAAAGGTCCAAGGAGATAGATCGCATTTGATTTCTCGTTTTTGATAGATTTCAACTTAGGACATCCATACCGGGACAACATAGACAACAGATAATGGACTCCTCTTTAACGCTTAAGCATTCAACAACAAATAATATTCTCATAATAGATTTGAGGATTAATGTCCAAACTGAAACTTCCACCATGATTCATGGCTTTAGTTAGCGGCCCAATGTTCTTCTCTAACAATATGCATACTCAAACCATTTGATCATGATAAATCACCCTTACTTTAGACAAGACAAACATGCATAGCAACTCACATGATATTCAACAAAAGTGTAATAGTTGATGGCGTCCCCAGAAACATGGTTACCGCTCAACAAGCAACTTATAAGAAATAAGATACATAAGTAACATATTCCATACCACAATAGTTTTTAAGCTACTTTCCCATGAGCTATATATTAGAAAGACAAGGAATGAAATTTTAAAGGTAGCACTCAAGCAATTTACTTTGGAATGGCAGAGAAATACCACATAGTAGGTAGGTATGGTGGACACAAATGGCATAGGTTTTGGCTCAAGGTTTTGGATGCACGAGAAGAATTCCCTCTCGGTACAAGGCTTTGGCTAGCAAGGTTGTTTGAAGCAAACACAAGTATGAACCGGTACAACAAAACTTACATAAGAACATATTGCAAGCATTATAAGACTCTACACTCGTCTTCCTTGTTGTTCAAACACTTCGACGAGAAAATATCTAGACTTTAGAGAGACCAATCATGCAAACCAAATTTCAGCAAGCTCTATGGTAGTTCTCCACTAATAGGTGCAAAGTACATGATGCAAGAGCTTAAACATGATCTATTTGAGCAAAACAGTTGCCAAGTATCAAATTATTCAAGACAATATACCAATTACCACATGAAGCATTTTCTGTTTCCAACCAAATAGCAATGAACGAAGCAGTTTCAACCTTCGCCATGAACATTAAAAGTAATGCTAAGAACTGTAACACCCCATTTTTCAGAACCTGCATTTTCCTCCTACTTAAAATTTTGGACCAACAAAAACTTTTCATTCTATGTCTGCTAGAGTTTTTAATTGTGTTCATGTATGGTCTGGTCTTAAAATTGTCATTAGGATTATTAAATTAGAGAGTTACCTTGGTTAATATTTTAGTACCTCATTTTAAATCAGTAGGGTTTGACCCTTTATATGTTGACACCAACCCTAATTATTAGTATTACTTTTCCCTCTCCACTAAAAACCCTAGTTTTTGCTATTGACCATCACCATCTTAACAAGGGGGAACACTTCCCTCTTTTTTTTGGATGATGCCATCTCATCACCTAGGGTTACACCGCCAACACCAACACCCCTTGTTTGTCCTTTTATTTTTCTTCCAACACATGTGCTTATGCACTTGGTACCAAAACTTAGCACATGCATTGGCATGGCTCCCTTCTCTCTTTTCACCCCTGCCCCTTTATTTTTCTCTTCTCTCTTTATCTCTCTTGAAGTTTGGCCGAGAGGAAAGAAGAGGGGAGACTTCCCCCTCTCTTCTTTTTTCTTCTCCCTCTCTTCTCTCTTTGCTGGTTTGGGCCGTGGCCGACGCCACCTCTCCCTTTTCACCCTGGCCCAACCCTAACCCCTCTACCTCCCCCCTCTCTGGCCCAAACACCACCGGCCCCTCTCTCTCTCCCTCGCGCCCAAAACCCTAGCCCTAAAACGCGCGCCACACTGGTCAGCGACATGATGGCACGACGCCTCGCTCGACGCGCCATCACGCCTCGTCTGCCGCGCACCACCTCGGCTCCCTCCCAACACTGATGCTCCAGGGCGACATCACCGTGGGGCCAGCGCGTGACGCCAGCCCTTGGCCGCTGGTTGGCCGTCGCCACCGCCCCTCCCCCTACCGCGCCCCTCTCTGCCTATAAAAGGCCACGCAGAGACACGCCTCTCCCCCTCAGCTCCCCACTCACTATGCCGCCAGGCTGCCTCTCCCACTCCCTGGCTGCTCGAGCAGCAGCTCGAGCCGCTGCCACCGCCACCTGACGACCATCGCCACCGTGGTCACCGTGAAGGTGACGAGGAGGAGCCGTCGACGACGCCACTCCCCTGCCGCTCCCCCTCTTCCCTTCATCGCCAGCACCACCTCCTACCACCCCTAACCCTCTCCGTTGCCCTCTGCCTTGCAGATCTGCAGTGGGGCGACGACAACGACGACGCACCGGCAACGCCCGTGATGCAGACGCCGCCAAGCAAGGCGACGCCGACATGTCCGAGCACCACCAGGAAGTCCACGAGCTGCACACCCACGCCGCCTAGCCACCTACGTCGAGCAACGTCACCGCAGGCCGCCGGTAAGCCCCTGGCCACCCCTTTCTTCCTCCACGCCGGCGAGCGCCTCGCGCGCGTCGTGGACATGACGGCTCCTGGCCGTCGGATCCAGATCCAGCGGCTGCATGGGCCATGCGGCCACGCCGGCCATGCACGGCCTGGCCCGCCACGGGCCCCGGCCCTTTTTCCTTTTTCTTTTTCTGTTTCTCCCTTTTTCTCCGACCACCGGAGTGCCCCACTGGGCCGGCCCATCTGCATAGCACCGCATGGCCCAGGGCATTCCCGCCCTTTTTAATTGTTTGAAATTTTGTAAAACAGAAATTAAAAATGGAAATCTGCCAGTGTACTGTTTTGCTAATAAAAATAGTTTGGTAGCTCTGATTGACATGATTCCAATTGCATTAGAACCAGTATGTAATTGTCTTTCATATGCCACTAGCCTTGTATTCTTAGGATTTTTGTGCGATTTTTAATAATTAAAACTTGATCTCTGTTTCTGGTTAGTATTTTGAGTCTCAAAAATTGAAAAATAAATATTTTTGAGTGATTCCAATTGTGTTAATCTTGTTTTGTTACTGTGCATCTAGGAAAAATACCAGTAGCCCCTTTTAGTGATGTTTCGTCTCTGGTTATGATTACTAGCAAGAACTGGCGTGGCGGCACGCCGCGCCCAGCTTGGAGTTAAAGAATAAAGGATGTCTAAAATCATGATGAATTATTGGCTATGATGTGGAGATTTGATAGTAAAACGATAATAAGCAATGTATTAAAATAGTCAGAAGTGAGGGAACAGGGTGTTTCTGCACCCGGGTGCATATGCACCCTTTATTTGAAATGCATATTAAACATATTTCCAAATGTTAAAAAAATAAAAACAAAAATGCCTCGTGTATACCTTGACATGTTACATGTTCACAAAGTTGTTTCAGCAAAAACCGATATGTTTTGTGCCCTGTACTAAAAAGACAAATTTTTGGTGTTAAAATAGTCTATTTCTCGAGGCATTATTTGTCTTTTTTACACATGGTACAAAAATTGTTGGTTTTACGTGAAACTTTATGTGTACACATAGAACATGTCCCTCTACATGCTAAATTTTTTTCCTAAATTTTTTTACTTTTTGAAATATGTTTTATACATACCAGGTGCATATGCACCCATGATCAGTTTTGGTTTTCCGGAAGTGAGTGGGCTATTGCTTTTTATGGTGGAAAGATCCAAGGAATGCAACTAATCATCTTATTTTCACAAAAAGTGGGTACAATAGGGACTTTATTATGGATTCATTTTATTTTCACAAACAATGGGTAAAATAGTGACTTTGACTATGGATTTTACTAAGTTCGGTACATAGGAAGCAATCGAAAGGGGCTACCATAGCTGCCTTCTTTCCTTTGAATAGTTCTTCAGGACCTATTGTCATCATCCTTATTGTTGATGATAGAACAATGATTTACTGGGAAGGCCGGGGCTGGTGTGTCTTGTGCTCTCATGTAGGAGAGCCTTGGCTCGTCTTGGCTACCAATGTCGGAGAAGATATCTCTCATACACCACTGGAGTGAGATATTTGAGCAGTGCTCTCCATGGCTTGCTACACTAACGCTTTCAGGACGAAGTGCTTATAATTCTAATACAAACTATGCGACTTCAATGAGCATATTGTTATCTGGAAAATCGGAACTCCTTCCAAACAAAAATATGGGCACGGTAGGAGGTTCAATTGGGTAGTGCACCTTTAACATGGTAATAAGAAATAAGAAAGGATCGCCTAAGAAAATATAGATGCTTTGTCCTTATGCTATCTTGACACTACTTGATCATGCGCATCTAGTTCTTCCAAAACCAACATGAAACCAGTACGTGCTTACTTCCATCATCAACTAACTTTGCTGTCCACACCAGCATTGGTCGCTCCATCATCTCGTCTTCTATGTTCAGCTGCAATTGATTTATCACTTGTGTAGTAGTATATGGACAGATCAGGCGCCATCTCTGGAGAGTTCGATGAGGTTTAACCCATTGCACCAGCATCATTTTGTAAGTAGTCATCGCAAGTAGGGACTATTTGCCTTTCAACTAAGATTTAAGAAACAAAATTGATAAGTCATTAGTAGCAAGGAGAAGGTGTATGCTTTCAACCGAGAATTGGCAAATATGTTTCACATAGTGGGCACATGTGAGCTGTCGCTAGCTTTGTTTTTTCCGATTCAAATTATGTGTTACCATCCAGCCTATCTAAATTACATACTGAGTACTGCATATTTATTTTGCACCAGTGGTGCATTTCTATATACACTCTATGTAATCGCCTTTATACATGACTACCTTTCAGGTTCAGTTTCGGCGATTTGTGCAAATTCAATTCCGTTCATAAAAATTGCAACTTTAGCAGAAATCCAACAGGAGGAACGACTTACCCAATGAACAAATGATAATACCATTTTAGGCATATCTTGTGTGCGAAGTATCCACTAAATCATAGGCCAAACAGATCGAAAATGCATGCTACAAAAACAACATTAAAACTGAATCATATGCCTGAAATCATCAGAATTTTGGACATGTCGGAAAACATGTCTTAGGTGTTATCTAATAGTTTGTCAAATAAAGTGTAGTTACTTTTTTTTTCGAGAAAACGCAATGACATTGTGTTTCTTTTCATTGCATAGAAGAAGAGTACATGACTCCTAGGAGGGGAGAAACATCAAAGAACATTAAGATTGAAGCTAAAACAACATTAAGATTCAAGCATCAGACTCCGTACCTTGCAGTATGCACAAGGTAGCACCAGTTTCTGGTCCACCAAACACAAGTCCAAAGAACATCATTAGGCGCAGAGGGTTCAAAGAATGAAGCTAAGACAACATTAAGATTCAAGTATCAGACTTCATACCTTGCAGTATGCCCGCAGAAGGTAGCACCTCTGGTCTACCTGGACACAAGGATCAAAGTAGAGAAGCAAGAAAACAGAAGATAAGTTCTAACAGGTATAGCAATAAATTTTACATCTGAAACAAAGTAATTCAGTTGAACACTACAATAATTTACAAATGAACATAATACCAAAAAAGAAACCATATAGCTTTTGTTCGACCTCTCCTCCTATACAGATCACATAAGATAAGAAATCATATTAAACGATGTTCAAATACCAGAAGCACATCAATTTTTTATCTTATGAATTCATGCACTTAAGGCAGATATAAAAAAAAAAGTCATTTTTTTCTTATCTTATGAATTCATGCACTGTGGGAGGTCCACACCGACATTCAATTTTGCTTTCGAAAAATTAGTGAATAAAACTTATATGATAAATTAAGAATAAAAAATACATACCATTTCAATAAATTAAGATAAAGCAAGTAAATGCATTAATACATATAGAGATCCAAATGCTTAAATATTTTATATGCAATAACAAATACTTTTAAACTTACCATTTTCTTCGTGTCATATCTAGTAATAAAACCAACAGCCGAATTACATTGTTGTCCAAGCCACAAAGCTTCACTACCGAGGAAGAGGTTTTCCGTGACATTGAAATGCACATGTAAAATATATATGCTTATGATCAAAGTATCGAAATGGCTGGACATAAAAAGATTCACCCAATATACCACCCAATATATTGACTGTTCAGTTGTATGTTAACCTGAATACAGTATGAAGTATGAGCAAAGCAGTCTCCTCTATACAATTTTCATATCATCAGGCTATTCAACAACTCTTCATGCGGCAATCTGAAAAGTGTCTCCTTATATGTCAATTTTCTGTTCCTGAATATATAGTTAGGAAAGGATGGTTAGGATTCTTGCCTAACTATCTTAACATTCCCGCTCAATCTTAACATAACTATGTTCTGAAATCTGAAAAGTGAGTCCTTATATAGATACAACACATTGTGTATAGTTACACGACGTGATTAAGAAGTTATACATGTGGGAAGAGTACACGAATTAGCTGTTCATCCTTATATATTTTCCTACAGGATTAAATAGCTAGTAGGATCATGTGACATAACTGTTAGATGAGCTAGGGCTATAACTTACATTGCTACTTCATTACATAGAGCTACCTAACTGGCAGATCAGCTAATGGTACTGATGTACGCTTTTTTTGAGATGGTACTGATGTACGCTGGTACTTATTACTTAGCAGATTAGGTAAGATGGGTGCTCCAGTTATCAATGGCCGGAATTGCAGATTGGGACGGGGAAGCGAGGACAGGCGCAGATTTTTGTCCTTACTGGAAGGCATGGTGAGCGGCAGGGGAAGGTGCTGCATTGGGCTCATCTTCTCCTTGCATGGTCGTGGGAGTAATGTTCTGTGCGTACACATAAATGAATTAAAATCAGAAGACAAAAGCAAGCAACAAATATATAGAGACCATGGCTCAATACTAAGTTAACTGATTACAATGATACAAAATAATATAAAGACATATGAGACAAAAGATAGTCTTCAGTACATTGATTACAACCACACAGGGCAACACGAAGCACAAAAAAGAAACTACTTGTTTGACTACAAAATATAAAGACTGCCTCAGAATGCATCCTGAAACAAAGGAACAACGAACTACTTGTTTGACTACACAGCATATGTATATTGCAAAGTATAACACAAATGAACATACCTGTACATGCAGGGTGCAGCGAGATTTACCATGAACAGTCAATTACTTTTTGATATATCACGTTTCCTGTCTCCAGGTCGTGCACCGTCCCCATCTGTTACATCAAGGTTGATTGCGGCAGTCTATACCAAGTTAAAACAACCTCCAGCTACCCTCTCTATGATGCCAGCCCATGAGAGTATGAGGAACGAAGAAACCTGGTAGTAATGCAAATTAGTTTAAGAGTTGGCCACAAAGTTCAACTTTTATATGAGCTAGTATCGAGGAAAAGAGATCACTTACTGATACTTGTGCTTGCATATTGCCTCTGAATTATTTCCGGGAAACCAGTAACCCAGTTTCGAGGAAAAGAGATCACTTACTGATACTTGTGCTTGCATATTGCCGCTGAATTATTTCCGGGAAACCAGTAACCTAGTTTGCAACATTTTCAGTAGCTCGGCCAAGCTGGTAAACTGATAAATCTTCTCCGCATTTAAATTGAAATATTTATATCTCATGACAGAAAAATTATTACTCGTGAACGAAAAAAATCAAGATCTCTAAGCAGAGCTTATTGTAAGTTGGAGTAAGACAAAGTTAATTCTGTCTAAATGGTACAAATACTCCTTAGCGTGCCATCTGTACGGGCATCTATTGGTCATGCCCATGTAGTATCAATGCATAAATTTCCTATACCTTTCTTCAACTATATTTAACTTACAGAAAAGGAACATAACAATCCCACAATAACAGAAGACCCCAACATTACTATCAGGCCTAAATGCTTCTGCTGGTATCAAATAGACAGTCAGATGTTCCAAATGACTGTAACCGTTTGAAAGAGAGGTTTGTGTTATGCTGGCTAAATACATTCATACTTAGAAAAGATATTATGTAGGATAGTAAACTCGTTTCTTCCATACCTCACATCAAATTTCATAATACTATCTAGTTGATGCATACATGTATGGACCTAAACGACTAAAATATTCTGAAGTTTCAGTTTGTGTATAGTCAGAGCAGTTACGGATATAAATTTTTTCTAGACTTTCAAATTGATACACAGTAATTATGGGCTGTGCAGCAGCGCAGAATAATATTACTTGAGATCTAAATAGTTGAAGTACCATAATGCACATTTCCAATCCAATCTATTCATAGCAGGTTTGCGTTGTGAACTAATCAAGTCATCCTGGCAAACCACACATTTATATTCACTCCTATCCCCCTAATCAACAAATGGTTTGAAGATGTGATCAACTGAGAAAAAATGGGTGAAACTTTCCTCCGTTGGCATGTAGTTAAATATATAAACTTATAGAGCATCAAACGGATCTATATAGAGAAGAATATGTGAAGAAAAAAATCCACAGCCCCAAGTATTACAAACATATAATCAGTATCATCTATTGGTAAATATAAACTAACCTTTTTGTTTATAAACAAAGTTAACTTGATAAAATTGGAGAAGTTCGATGTATGACCAATTGGCCATGAAGGATTGAGATGATATTTAAGATGAAAAACGTACCTGCAGAGTCATGTAGATGTAGTGGAAGTGTAATGAATGTCACTTCTTGCAGGTTTAACATTCGCAGGGACTGGTATAAAGGCAAATGATGGAAGAAAAAGGAGATAATTGTCCCTCATGGATATAAGAGGATCAGCAAGATCATCTGCTAAACCGTTACCCATGATAGCAGTGAATAAATCCATGGCTTCGTTCTTTCTTCCTTTCTGTTACCGTTCCCCATGACTCATCTTCTTGTTGAGGCCTAAAACGCAGAAGATGGCAACAACCACCGAATCCATACAGGCACCAGTGGCGCTGGCACCACAGAATTGCAGGACGGACAGATCGAGAGCAACACCGTGAGGAGCCAAAAATCTAGAAGAGAGACAAAAATTAAGTAGCATACCCGATGGTTGTTTCTCATCAGGAACGTTTCCTCCAAAATATATCACAGGAGCACCCAAATCGGTGGAGCCCGTCATCCTGAAGCTGGACCTGAAGCTCCTCCTCGGCCTTGTAACTCTTTGGCCTCTAGAGAGAAAAGAGAGAGAGAGAGAGATCAGAGGCGCTCGATTAGGTCGCTACAACAGGAGCCGCGACGACCTCTAATGGCGCAAGAAACTGCCGCCAATTGCAACGCTGCTTTCGTGGTGTCGCTGGCGAGGAAGGCCAATATCGCAGTCGCTAATAGAAGTTGTACGCCGGCAAGGCTGCGGCCCTCACCACACCGGCAGCCACTGCAGCTCCCGCTCGCCATGACGAAGTAACCGCGCGCGCCGGCCACCGCGGAGCCGAGGAGGTGATGGCGGCCGCGGAGCCGAGGACGCGCCGGCCATCGCGGAGCCGAGCACGAGAAGGCAGCGGCAGCCGCAGAGCCGAGGACGCGCCGGACGGAGCAGAGCCGAGGACGCGCCGGCCATCGCTGCCGCTCCGCGGCCGGCTATCGCGGAGCCGAGCAGGCAGCGGCAGCCGCAGCCGCAGAGCCGAGGACGTGCCGACGGAGCAGAACCGAGCAGGCGGCGGCGGCCGCAGAGCCGAGGACGCGCCGGCCATCGCTGCCGCTCCGTGTGTGTGCCCGCCTATCTAGCCGCCGGACGCCGAGCGACATGGATGGATTACTCGAGAAAGAGGATGAGGACTACTCGAGAAAGGCCACGGGACGGTGGCAAACAGCCTAAAATTTAGTCAAAGCGGTGACAGCACAACCGCACGTGCAGACCAGATCTGTACATCGTATCAGCTAGAGCCACCCGTAAAATAGAAGAAAAGAAATGAGGACCAGAAGCAGACATAGCCACATAAATCTTACGGGGCACCGAAATCGCACACGTGAAAAGGTCAGCCGAAAGCAGATTACGTGTCAGCCCGAGTTTAATTCTGATGAGACCCCAAAATTACCACAAAAATGATGTTGGTTCCCCTATAATATAGTAGTTATATATGTGTCACATGCAATAATAGGATTAGAGTTTGATGTTTTTAAATAAACCATGATGCTTTTGTTTATCAAAATGGCCAAACCATGTCTTGTTACTGCCAAACTACTCCCCTGCATATTTTCATCTTTCATTTATTTATTCCTGGTTCTTGAGTTATATGTTGATTGTATGCATCGTTTACTTTTTGCGACGCTAGATACGAACGAGGGAGAAGTTGAAGGGGAGGACTTTGGAGAAGGATTTGAGGAGTACCAGGGACAAGCCAACCAAGGCAAGCCATCTTTGAACTCTGTTTGATGTCTTGTTGGATGTCATTTGTTGATATCCCAAAGCATCTTGCTCCTATATGTGTTGTTCTCTCTATATTGGTTTATGTATGGTTGTAATCGGAGTACTTCCTTGTGGTGATATTCCACTTTTGCTCACATGTTGGAGGGATGCATGGTATCATGGCCGTGCTACTCCCTTGGTTCTACTTATATGCTCAACATGAGCATGTCCTATTCCAAGATAGAGTTTTACATCACACCCACCACTTTGTCGAGTCTAGAGGTATCAAAGTCATGAATCTTGGTGTAATTCTCAACTTGAGAGAAGTATGCCGTGTACCCTTGCGATTGTTGGTTGGATAGTGAACCTTCACCATCCAAGTTGTATAGTAGTACCACGAAACTGAAAGTTTGATCCACCCTATGTTGTCTTTTTACATGCTTACCTTAAGCAAGTATGATCCTCTTTATGCCACTCACACATACCCCTCATGGCATGATGACTCTCATCTCGGCCATGGTGTTGTATTAGTTCCCTCTCATGAACTATAGGTTGGGAACCCCTCAAGGTTTACCTTGTTGTAAATGTTTATGAAAACCTTGGGTGAGCTAACCCAAATGTATGGTTTAAGAAAACAAAGGATCTTGATAAGGATGTTTGGGAAAGTGGTGTATGGCTGTTTGTAGAACAACCAAGGTGTTGTGGGAAAAGAAATGGTTTCTAAAAAGGAGCACTGCGTATAAGTGTACACTAGCCCAACTTTTATTCGCGCAACCACATTATCCAATATGGGCACGGGCTTAGTCAGTAGTTCGTTGAGATTGGCATAGGCACCCTTCACAACTCTCTAGGGAGGGTCACGATGACCTCCGACGCCGGGTTGCGCTCTGGAGGAGGCAATACACTGTAGTTGCCTATAGCCGGACGATTACTGAGGGTCTTCTGTCGTGGCGCCGGAGATACGCTCAAAAAGGAGGTATGCTGTCGGGGTGCCGGGAAGGGGTAAGCCCGCAGGGAAGGACTTGTGCCAATGGAGACAGGCGAAAGGCTATGACTGGTTATCCGAGACTCGCATACATTCGTATGACGATCCGGGGATGTTTCCCAACGGATTTATCAGTTCTTGTGGGGAAAGTGCGCAAACTCTGCAGAGTTAAATCTATTCGAATAGCCGCATCCGCGGTCATGGACGGGTTGCAAAGGTCTACCTTTACCGAGGCTTGCGTTTTGTTTTGGCAAAAGCTTTGCAAAGGAAGTGTTGTGTTTATGTGTACCGAAAAGGTACGGCAAATGGGCGTGTGTTGACAATATGGAGATGGTCGTGTGAAAAATTGAGACCAAGTGGGGAACTCTTACCTAATGTTTCTTGAAGAGGAACTCTTCTTTAACAAAGATATAGAGATGTCATAGGATTTTCCCTTGCATATCCATCAATTGAGGTGGAAGAATGCAAACCTTCTTTAACAAAGATGTAGAGATGTCATAAGATACCTTTTGAAGTATCTTCTTTAACAAAGATATAGAGATGTCATAGGACAACAATAGTGTTCCCTTCACTTGAGAAGTCGGGATGCTATGTCAACAAGAGATGTTGATGCATGCTATATCCACAAGAGAAACTTCTTTTCCTCTCTTGTCTCCTTTAGTTAGCTTATGTTAGCACCCTCTTGTGATGGTTTGCGAGTACAATTCCAAATGTACTCACGGCTTTGTACCTGGCTATTAACTTGGCCAGACTATGAGGAGGACTATGAAGACGATGGAGGATACCAGGACGACTATGCGACCTAGGACGATCTCCAAGTCAGACGCCTATAGGTCTAAGGCATGACTTGGGCCCGACGACGTTGACGTGTATCCGCTGTTGTGTTTGTGAACTCGCCCTTTTGGCATTTATGTAAGACCAGGTCATGTGACCTCGCTATTGTAAGACTTATTTATTCGGTATTGTAATGGATGATGTAATTCTGGATATTCAGTTCGGTTATGTGCTCACGGTGCACTGATCATGGGATCGTGAGTTGAATGCATAACAGGGTATTTCAGACAGCTAGTCCGGGGTCCCCACAGAGCTGGTATCAGAGCCATCCTGACCTTAGGAGGCCCTAGTTAGCATGGACGCAAAAGTAGTACAAAACTATTTTCTATAATAAAAATGAGATGACTATATGCTGAAATAATGCCTAGTCTCTCCCCTAATTTCTCTTAGATTTAATATTACTTGCATTAATCCTTAATGTTTTTACTTTATGCTCTTAAAATTTTGCACACTTTTATCATGTTACTCATTAAGAACCTAAATTTTTTGTGTAGATGGATCTGCCGATGTTCACCGAGAGTCTCCAGCTAGGCTATAAAAAGCCTCCCTACCTGTTTGAGACCGCCCTCGTCGAGGTCTCACGGGCGTTGGACGCCTGTCACCCGAAGTGAAGGGAGGACAGATGGAGAGCACCAAGGACGGCGAGATGTCCTGGATGGTGGTCTGCACACTCCGTGGCTCTCATGTGAAGCAACTCGAGGAGATTGAAGTCCAGGTCTTTGACCGCACGTGGGAGGATGGACTTGTGAGGGTGCTCCAAGCAGCCCTCTCTCGCCTTGTCTTCCACCACCATGTCGAGTTGGAGGGCAAGGGTCTCCCTCACGCCTTCTTGGGATGCCGCAACGAGGAGGGGATTCCCACTATGATTCCCTACTTTTTCCCCCTCGGACGCTAGGTGTGCCAGATGGAGAACTTGCTGTTCAAGACCCAACTCAGCCTTGACTCCAACATGATGGAGAACGAGGTGCTGAAGCATGAGCTTGAAGGGCTCAAGATGGATCTGAAGCTGGCCAAGCTCAAGCACCGCCGCCAGCAGAAGAAGATGCTCCGAGTCCGCGAGTCCAACTACATGCTGAAGGTCAAGGTTATGCACCTCAAGGCCGCCCTCCGTGACGCCGAGGACAAGCTCGAGAACACCCAGGACGACGGCGAGGATATCCGCAAGGAGAACACCGCTCTCATTAGCGACGATGAGGATTACATGGAGGAGGAAGGACTCGACGGGCTTGATGATGAGGATGAAGATGACCGCGCCTTCATCAACGACGCGGCAGAAGAACCCGCACCACTTCACACCGTGGAGGCTACTCCGGATGATGAGGAGGATCCCGAGGAGCCCCCGTTTGATGGCCCTTCCGCACCACTCGACGATTTCTAGAATGTGCACCCCCGAGACTTGATTTATGTTAGGTTGTCCCGTATGATGTGACGTACTTTGTTGGTCCTTATGTGACCTTGGTGGTTGTGAACTTGATGCTTTTGGTAGTACCAACGTTTGTGGTTGAATGTTTGCAATTGTGTTTGTTATGCTTCCTTTATTTTCGAAGTTTCTTTTCTTATGCATGCACATTCCTTCCCCTTGGCAAGCACTTGAACTCCCGAATTTCTCTTTTTCCGTCATCTCATTACCTTGCCTATCATCTTTACCTCCTCAGATGGTTGAGACCCGCCGTGGAGGTTCCTCTTCCGAAAACCCACCACCACCCCCGGATCCCGACATGACTCAAATCCTGCGTCTCTTGATGGAAGACCGCCAGCGTGCTCGCGCGGAAAGTGAAGCCAACATCGCCGCACTTCGGCAAATTGCTCAAGCCGCCGCGGGAAACCGCAACAATGAAGAAGGAGATGGACACGGGGAGGAAGCGCCAAGATCACGCCATAGGGATTTCCAGAACACCAACCCACCCGTGTTCTCCAAGTGTGCCGCTCCCCTCGACGCGGACGATTGGCTCCGCACAATCGAGAACAACCTTGAAGTCGCTGCTGTTGGAGAGCATGAGAAAGTTCTTCTCGCCACTCACTTTCTCTCTGGACCCGCACGAGCATGGTGGGAGAACGTCAAGGCCATGCAAGCTCCTGATCACGTCATCAACTGGGTGGAATTCACCGCCAAGTTTCGCAAAGCTCACATTCCCACGGGTTTGATCAAGATGAAGCGTGACGAGTTTTTCAACCTGAAGCAGAACAACTCCAACGTGGTGGATTATCTTGAAAAGTTCAATACCTTGGCCAGGTATGCCCCTCAGGATGTTGACACTGATGAGAAGAAGCGCGACCGTTTCATGAATGGTCTGCATGAAGAAATTCAGAGTATCCTAGTGGATGTACCTTACCCAGACTTGGAAGCGCTTGTGGATGCCGCCATCATGGTGGAGTCTAAGCGCAAGGCTGCCTATGAAACCAGAAAGCGCAAGATGCAACAGCAACAGAGTGGACCCAGCAACCCCAAGTACCGTAGTCCGCCCCCGTCAAGACCCGCCAACCCACCTCAGAGGAACCCAGCATCTGCCCCAGCTTATCGCTCCAACAACTACACCCCCAATCGTTCAGCTCCACAGCCTCGTTCCGGTGGAGGAGGCTACAACAACAACCCTCGCCCCAATCCGCCAGCTCGTCCTCAAGGAGATGGATGCTTCGCTTGTGGGAAGCCGGGGCACTTCTCTCGTGAGTGCCCTACCAAGATGAGGACACCTCAACGCGCCAACGCACCAAGACCCAATCAAGCTCAAGCTAGGACGGCGTCAGGAAAGAAGCCAGTTGTCAAGAAGCAGGCCAATGCCGCCCATGGACATCTAAACCATGCCAGCGCTGAAGAGGCTGAGGAAGCTCCGGACATCGTGATGGGTACGTTCCTAGTCAACTCCACTCCTGCCCGAGTTCTTTTTGATTCAGGAGCATCTCATTCCTTCGTTACCGAACCCTTCGTTAAGAAAAGTGGGATGAAACCGACTACCATGAGACGCCTCATGTTAGTTCAAATCCCTGGATCCACTGCTAAAACCCGGTTGTCTTGCAAAAACGTTCCGATTATCATACAAGGTGTACCTTTCCAATCGGATCTTATCGTTTTAGGAGCTCAAGGTTTAGAAGTAATACTTGGAATGGACTGGATGACCAAGTATAAGGGACACATTGACTGCGTCCAAAAATCCATTACCCTAACCAATGATCAAGGCCTACCAGTAAAATACACCGCCACTATACACTCATCCAAAGCCTTCTGTAAGAAAAGCATCTCTGGACCCGACCTTGAACAAGTTCCTGTTGTCTGTGAGTATCCTGATGTCTTTCCGGAGGAATTGCCCGGTATGCCCCCTGACCGGGACATCGAGTTCATCATAGAACTAATCCCCGGAACCGCACCCATAGCCCAGAGACCTTATCGTATGAATCCCCAAGAACTGATCGAGTTAAAGAGACAGTTGGACGACATGTTGGCCAAAGGTCTGATCCGACCTAGTGCTTCACCATGGGGATCGCCTGTGATCTTCGTGGACAAAAGAGACGGAACCATTCGCTTATGTGTGGATTACCGGAGGCTCAATGATGTTACCATTAAAAATAAGTATCCTCTGCCCAAGATCGATGATTTGTTCGATCAGATGAACGGAGCTAAGGTTTTCTCCAAGATAGACCTTCGCACGGGGTATCACCAACTCAAAGTTAGAGAATCCGACATTCCCAAGACTGCCTTCACCACCCGTTACGGATTGTATGAGTACACCGTAATGTCCTTTGGACTCACCAATGCCCCCGCCTACTTCATGAATCTCATGAACAAGGTCTTCATGGAATACCTAGACAAATTTGTTGTGGTGTTCATCGATGACATCTTGGTTTACTCCAAAACTGAGGAAGAACATGAAGAGCATCTGCGACTTGTTTTGGGTACCCTTAGGCAACATCGACTCTATGCTAAGTTCAGTAAATGCCAGTTTTGGCTCAAGGAAGTTGGATTTCTTGGCCACGTCTTATCTGCCGGAGGACTCTCTGTTGACCCCTCTCTGATCAAGTCCATTGTGGATCGACAACCCCCTAAGAACGTTACAGAAGTGAGGTCTTTCCTCGGATTAGCGGGATATTACCGCAAGTTCGTTGAAGGATTCTCGAGTATCGCCAAGCCAATGACCCTCCTGCTTAAAAAGGATAAGAAGTTTGAATGGACAGAAAAGTGTGAAGAGAGTTTCCAAGAATTAAAAAGGCGACTCGTTTCAGCCCCCATCTTGACCATGCCCGACGTCACCAAGGACTTCGTGATCTATTGTGATGCTTCCAAACTTGGTCTTGGAAGTGTCTTAATGCAAGAAGGAAAAGTGATCTCTTATCTCTCCCGACAACTTAAACCTCACGAAGCCAATTACCCCACCCATGACCTGGAGTTAGCCGCCGTAGTTCATGCTCTCAAGACTTGGCGCCATTATCTCATAGGAAACAGGTGTGATATTTACACCGATCACAAAAGTCTCAAGTATATTTTTACCCAGAGGGAGTTGAACATGCGACAGAGGAGATGGATTGAGCTCATCAAGGACTATGATCTTAGTATCCATTACCACCCTGGAAAAGCTAATGTAGTTGCCGACGCCCTCAGCAGAGAACCCTGTTCCCTCAACTACCGTTTGAAAGTCGAGCAACCCTTGCTTTATCAAGAGTTTGAAGAATTTGGATTAGAGTTGGTTAGCCATGGATTCCTTGCTGCCATGGAAGCCAGACCCACCCTACGAGATCAGATCAAGGAAGCCCAAGTAGGACATAAGAGTATTGAAGGGATCAAGCGCCGCATGAGCAAAGAAGAAGTAGAAGGATTTTCGATAGACTCCAACGGAGTTCTGTGGTACAATGGGCGTCTTTGCGTACCAAATATTCCTGCTTTGAAGAACCTTATAATGGAGGAAGCCCATAATACTCCTTATTCTATTCACCCTGGAGGATCTAAAATGTATCAAGATCTGAAAGACACCTTCTGGTGGCACGGAATGAAGCGGGATATTGCCTTCTTTATCGCTCGATGTGATGTCTGGCAAAAGTTAAAGCTGAGCACCAACGTCCTGCCGGATTGCTGCAACCCTTGAAGATACCGGTGTGGAAATGGGAAGAAGTGGGAATGGACTTTATCACCGGACTTCCCAGATCTAGCCGTGGACATGATTCCATTTGGGTGATAGTCGATCGCCTCACAAAAGTCGCTCATTTCCTACCTGTCAAGACCACCGATCGCGGAAGAGCGTTAGCCGATCTGTACATCTCAAGGATCGTCAGTCTTCATGGAGTTCCCAAGGTCATCGTATCCGATCGAGGAACCCAGTTTACCTCCCATTTCTGGAAACAGCTTCACGAAGCCATGGGCACCAAGCTATCTTTCAGCACAGCCTACCATCCTCAGACCGGAGGACAGACCGAAAGGGTAAACCAGATTCTGGAAGACATGCTTCGAGCTTGCGTTCTTGCTTATGGAACCAAATGGGAAGATTGCCTGCCATTCGCCGAGTTCTCTTATAACAACAGCTATCAAGCCAGTCTTCGGATGGCACCCTTTGAAGCCCTCTATGGGAGGAGATGCCGAACCCCTCTCAACTGGACCGAGACCGGAGAAAGCCAAGTGTTCGGGCCAGACATACTTCGAGAAGCAGAGGAACAAGTTCAGCTTATTCGTGACCGCCTAAGAGCTGCACAGTCCCGCCAGAAGAGTTACGCCGACACCAAGCGTCGAGAATTAACTTTCTGCACCGGAGATTTCGCCTATCTTCGAGTAACTCCTCTCAAAGGAATGAAACGTTTCCATGTCAAGGGCAAGCTTGCGCCCAGGTATATTGGCCCTTTCAAAGTACTAGGACGAAGAGGAGAAGTGTCCTACCAACTTGAACTGCCCCCTGAATTGTCGGAGTTCCATGACGTCTTCCATATCTCTCAACTTCGGAAATGCCTCCAAGCACCAAACAAGACTGAAGTTTTCAAGGATATCAATTATCGGGCAATCGATCTCAATCACGACTTAACCTACAGAGAGAACCCCATTCGTATTTTGGAAGAAGCCGTTAGAGTTACCCGCCGGAGGAAGATTAAGTTCTTCAAGGTTCAATGGAGTAATCACTCTGAAGATGAAGCCACCTGGGAAAGAGAGGATTATCTGAGACATGAGTTTCCCCATCTGTTCAAGCTCCTAGCCGTGGAATCTCGGGACGAGATTCTTTTAAGGGGGGAAGGTCTGTAACACCCCATTTTTCAGAACCTGCATTTTCCTCCTACTTAAAATTTTGGACCAACAAAAACTTTTCATTTTATGTCTGCTAGAGTTTTTAATTGTGTTCATGTATGGTCTGATCTTAAATTTTTCATTAGGATTTTTAAACTAGAGAGTTACCTTGGTTAATATTTTAGTACCTCATTTTAAATCAATAGGGTTTGACCCTTTTTGTGTTGACACCAACCCTAATTATTATTTTCCCTCTCCACTAAGAACCCTAGTTTTTGTTGTTAACCATCACCATCTTAACAAGGGGGAACACTTCCCTCTCTTTTATTTGGATGATGCCATCTCATCACCTAGGGTTACACCACCAACACCAACACCCCTTGTTTGTCCTTTTATTTTTCTTTCCAACACATGTGCTTATGCACTTGGTACCAAAACTTAGCACATGCATTGGCATGGCTCTCTTCTCTCTTTTCACCCCTGCCCCTTTATTTTTCTCTTCTCTCTTTATCTCTCTTGAAGTTTGGCCGAGAGGTAAGAAGAGGGAGACTTCCCGCTCTCTTCTCTTTTCTTCTCCCTCTCTTCTCTCCTTGCTGGTTTGGGCCGTGGCCGATGCCACCTCTCTCTTTTTGCCCTGGCCCAACCCTAACCCCTCTACCTCTCCCCTCTCTGGCCCAAACACCACCGGCCCCCTTTCTCTCTCGCGCCCAAAACCCTAGCCCTAAAACGCACGCGCGCGCGCCACGCTGGTCAGCGACATGATGGCACGACGCCTCGCTCGACGCGCCATCAAGCCTCGTCTGCCGCGCACCGCCTCGGCTCCCTCCCATCGCTGACGCTCCAGGGCGACGTCACCGTGGGGCCAGCGCGTGACGCCAGCCCTCCGCGCCGTTGGCCGTCGCCACCGCCCCTCCCCCTACCGCGCCCTCTCTGCCTATAAAAGGCCACCCAGAGACATGCCTCTCCCCTTCGGCTCCCCACTCACTACGCTGCCAGGCTGCCTCTCCCACTCTCTGGCTGCTCGAGCAGCAGCTCGAGCCGCTGCCACCGCCACCTGACGACCATCGCCGCCGTGGTCACCGTGAAGGTGACGAGGAGGAGCCGTCGACGACGCCACTCCCCTGCCGCTCCCCCTCTTCCCTTCATCGCCAGCACCACCTCCTACCACCCCTAACCCTCTCCGTTGCCCTCTGCCTTGCAGATCTGCAGCGGGGCGACGACAACGACGACGCACCGGCGACGCCCGTGACGCAGACGCCGCCAAGCAAGGCGACGCCGACGTGTCCGAGCACCGCCAGGACGTCCACGAGCTGCACACCCACGCCGCCAAGCCACCTACGTCGAGCCACGTCACCGCAGGCCGCCGGTAAGCCCCTGGCCACCCCTTTCTTCCTCCACGCCGGCGAGCGCCTCGTGCGCGTCATGGACACGACGGCTCCTGGCCGTCGGATCCAGATCCAGCGGCTGCATGGGCCATGCAGCCACGCTGGCCATGCACGGCCTGGCCCGCCACGGGCCCCGGCCCTTTTTCCTTTTTCTTTTTCTGTTTCTCCCTTTTTCTCCGACCACCGGAGAGCCCCACTGGGCCGGCCCATCTGCACAGCACCGCACGGCCCAGGGCGTTCCCGCCCTTTTTAATTGTTTGAAATTTTGTAAAACAGAAATTAAAAATGGAAATCTGCCAGTGTACTGTTTTGCTAATAAAAATAGTTTGGTAGCTCTGATTGACATGACTCCAATTGCATTAGAACCAGTATGTAATTATCTTTCAGATGCCACTAGCCTTGTATTTTTAGGATTTTTGTGCGATTTTTAATAATTTAAACTTGATCTCTGTTTCTGGTTAGTATTTTGAGTCTCAAAAATTGAAAAGTAAATATTTTTGAGTGATTCCAATTGTGTTAATCTTGTTTTGTTACTGTGCATCTAGGAAAAATACCAGTAGCCCCTGTTAGTGATGTTTCGTCTCTGGTTATGATTGTATATGTGTCACATGCAATAATAGGATTAGAGTTTGATGTTTTTAAATAAACCATGATGCTTTTGTTTACCAAAATGGCCAAACAATGTCTTGTTACTGCCAAACTACTCCCCTGCATATTTTCATCTTTCATTTATTTATTCTTGGTTCTTGAGTTATATGTTGATTCTATGCATCGTTTACTTTTTGCGACGCTAGATACGAACGAGGGAGAAGTTGAAGGGGAGGACTTTGGGGAAGGATTTGAGGAGGACCAGGGACAAGCAAACCAAGGCAAGCCATCTTTGAACTCTGTTTGATGTCTTGTTGGATGTCATTTGTTGATATCCCAAAGCATCTTGCTCCTATGTGTGTTGTTCTCTCTATATTGGTTTATGTATGGTTGTAATTGGAGTACTTCCTTGTGGTGATATTCCACTTTTGCTCACATGTTGGAGGGATGCATGGTATCATGGCCGTGCTACTCCCTTGGTTCTACTTGTATGCTCAACATGAGCATGTCCTATTCCAAGATAGAGTTTTACATCACATCCACCACTTTGTCGAGTCTAGAGGTATTAAAGTCATGAATCTTGGTGTAATTCTCAACTTGAGAGAAGTATGCCGTGTACCCTTGTGATTGTTGGTTGGATAGTGAACCTTCACCATTCAAGTTGTATAGTAGTACCACAAATCTGAAAGTGATCCACCCTATGTTGTCTTTTTACATGCTTACCTTAAGCAAGTATGATCCTCTTTGTGCCACTCACACATACCCCTCATGGCGTGATGACTCTCATCTCGGCCATGGTGTTGTATTAGTTCCTTCTCATGAAACTATAGGTTGGGAACCCCTCAAGGTTTACCTTGTTGTAAATGTTTATGAAAACCTTGGGTGAGCTAACCCAAGTGTATGGTTTAAGAAAACAAAGGATCTTGATAAGGATGTTTGGGAAAGTGGTGTATGGTTGTTTGTAGAACAACCAAGGTGTTGTGGGAAAAGAAATGGTTTCTAAAAAGGAGCACTGCGTATAAGTGTACACCGGCCCAACTTTTACTCGCGCAACCACATTATCCAATATGGGCACGGGCTTAGTCCGTAGTTCGTTGAGATTGGCATAGGCACCCTTCACAACTCTCTAGAGAGGGTCACGATGACCTCCGATGCCGGGTTGCGCTCTGGAGGAGGCAATACACGGTAGTTGCCTATAGCCGGACGATTACTGAGGGACTTCTGTCGTGGCGCCGGAGATACGCTCAAAAAGGTGGTATGCTGCCGGGGTGCCGGGAAGGGGTAAGCCCGCAGGGAAGGACTTGTGCCAATGGAGACGGGCGAAAGGCTATGACTGGTTATCCGAGACTCGCATATTTTCGTATGACGATCCGGGGATGTTTCCCGGCGGATTTATCAGTCCTTGTGGGGAAAGTGCGCAAACTCTGCAGAGTTAAATCTATTCGAATAGCCGCGTCCGCGGTCATGGACGGGTTGCAAAGGTCTACCTTTACCGGGGCTTGCGTTTTGTTTTGGCAAAAGCTTTGCAAAGGAAGTGTTGTGTTTATGTGTACCGGAAAGGTACGACAAATGGGCGTGTGTTGACCATATGGAGATGGTCGTGTGAAAAATTGAGACCAAGTGGGGAACTCTTACCTAATGTTTCTTGAAGAGGAACTCTTCTTTAACAAAGATATAGAGATGTCATAGGATTTTCCCTTGCATATCCATCAATTGAGGTGGAAGAATGCAACCCTTCTTTAACAAAGATGTAGAGATGTCATAGCATACCTTTTGAAGTATCTTCTTTAACAAAGATATAGAGATGTCATAGGACAACAATAGTGTTCCCTTCACTTGAGAAGTCGGGATGCTATGTCAACAAGAGATGTTGATGCATGCTATATCCACAAGAGAAACTTCTTTTCCTCTCTTGTCTCCTTTAGTTAGCTTATGTTAGCACCCTCTTGTGATGGTTTGCGAGTACAATTCCAAATCTACTCACGGCTTTGTACCTGGGCCCGACGACATTGACGTGTATCCGCTGCTGTGTTTGTGAACTCGCCCTTTTGGCATTTATGTAAGACCAGGTCATGTGACCTCGCTATTGTAAGACTTATTTATTCGGTATTGTAATGGATGATGTAATTCTGGATATTCAGTTCGGTTATGTGCTCACGGTGCACTGATCATGGGATCGTGAGTTGAATGCATAACAAGGTATTTCGGACAGCTAGTCCGGGGTCCCCACAAGAACACCAGTGTTCATATGAAACAGCGGAGCGTGTCTCTCTCCCACATAAGCATGAATTTATTCAGAGAATGAAAATAACAAAACGAAAATAAAAGCACACAGACGCTCCAAGTAAAGCACATAAGATGTGACGGAATAAAAATATAGTTTCACTAGAGGTGACCTGATAAGTTGTTGATGAAGAAGAGGATGCCTTGGGCATCCCCAAGCTTAGATGCTTGAGTCTTCTTGAAATATGCAGGGATGAACCATGGGGGAATCCCCAAGCTTAGACTTTTCACTCTTCTTGATCATATTGTATCATCCTCCTCTCTTGATCCTTGAAAACTTCCTCCACACCAAACTCAAAACAAACTCATTAGAGGGTTAGTGCATAATCAAAAATTCACATATTCAGAGGTGACATAATTATTCTTAACACTTCTGGATATTGCCCAAAGCTACTGAAAGTTAATGGAACAAAGAAATCCATTCAACATAGCAAAAGAAGCAATGCGAAATAAAAGGCAGAATATGTCAAAACAGAACAGTCCGTAAAGACGAATTTTTCAGGGGCACTTAACTTGCTCAGATGAAAAAGCTCAAATTGAATGAAAGTTGCGTACATATCCGAGGATCACACACGAAAATTGGCAGATTTTTCTGAGTTACCTACAGAGAGGTCTACTCAAATTCGTGACAGCAAGAAATCTGTTTCTGCGCGCAGTAATCCAAATCTAGTATCAACCTTACTATCAAAGACTTTACTTGGCACAACAATGCAATAAAATAAAGATAAGGAGAGGTTGCTATAGAAGTAACAACTTCCAAGACACAACAAAACAGTAGCAAAATAAAACATGGGTTATCTCCCAAGAAGTGCTTTCTTTATAGCCATTAAGATGGGCTCAGTAATTTTAATGATGCTCTCGCAAGAAATAAGAGTTGAAGCAAAAAAGAGCATCAAAAGAAAATAAGAAATACTTTTAAGTCTAACCCACTTCCTATGAAAAGGAATCTTGTAAATAAACAAGTCATGTAAGCACAAAGCAACAAGCATAGAAAGGCAACACAAGCGCAATTTCAAAATTCTCAACGTAAAGAGGGGAAACTTAACATTATTAAGATGCATATAACCATGTTTCCCTCTCTCATAATAACTTTCAGTAGCATCATGAACAAACTCAACAATATAAATATCACATAAAGCATTCTTATTCACATGCATAAAAGTATCATTACTCTCCACATAAGCATAATCAGTTTTATTAGTAATAGTGGGAGTAAAGCTATCACAACCATCATTGTAATCATCATAAATTGCAGGCATGGTATAACCATAATAAACTTTATCCTCCATAGTAGGTGGCACCAAAATACCACTATCATTATAATCATCATAAATGGGAGGCAAAGTATCATCAAAGAAATTTTTCTCCTCAAAACTTGGGGGACTAAAAATATCACAACCAGACTTCCCCAAGCTTAAATTCTTCCATAGCATTAGCAATAATAGTGTTCAAAGAGTTCATGCTAATAACATTGCTACAACTATTTTGCAAACAAAGTTCCATGGGTTTTTAATTCTCTCTTCAAACACATCATGTTCTAATTCAATATAAAGTTCATAAAGATCTCTAATTTTTTTGTTGTTTTCCATTAAGCCTAACTAGTGAAAATAAAAACAAGAAACAAAAAGATATAATTGCAGGATCTAAAGGAAATAGCTTCGAGCACTCACACACCGGCAACAATGCTAGGAAATAGCTTAGTAGTCGGAGGATGTGAATACCTTTTACCTTACCTCCCGGCAACGGTGCCGAGAAAATAGCTTGATGTCTACGCACGCTTCTATTCCTGTAAACAGTGTTGGGCCTCCAAGAGCAGAGGTTTGTAGAACAGAAGCAAGTTTCCCTTAAGTGAATGACCCAAGGTTTATCGAACTCAGGGAGGTAGAGGTCAAAGATATCCCTCTCAAGCAACCCTGCAATTACGATACAAGAAGTCTTTTGTGTCCCCAACACACCTAATACACTTGTCAGATGTATAGGTGCACTAGTTCGGCGAAGAGATAGTAAGATGCAAGTGATATGGATGTATATGAGCGGTAATAACAATCTGAAATAAATATGGCAGCAAGTAAACATCCAGTAGAACAGTAAATAAACGGAGATTCGATATTTGGAAACAAGGCCTAGGGATCCTACTTTCACTAGTGGACACTCTCAACAATGATCACATAAATAAATAAATTCTCTTCACTTGTGCTACTTTCTCACACTCTCTTGTTGGATAACAAACACCATTCATTGTGTAGGGCTACAAGAGCACCCTCAAGCCGGAGTAAACAAGTTCCACAACTTCATAAAGGAAACACACACGATGCGCACGCTGTCACCGTCACATCATGGAGAGTAATTCCGGAGTTCATATTAAAGTAACCTCTAGAGTGCATAGTAATAGTTAACTTCATAATCTACAATATATTACAATCATAACCTACGCCAAGTACTACATGATGCACACACTATCAACATTACATCATGGAGGAGGAATAGACTACTTTAATAACATCACTAGGGTAGCACATAGATTAATAGTGATACAAAGCTCATGATTACATAAATATCACATCATGGGAGAGAGAAATGAACCACATAGCTACCGGTAGAGCCCTCAGCCTCGGGGGAGAACTACTCCCTCCTCATCATAGGAGACAGCAACGGCGATGAAGATGGCGGTGGTGTCGATGGAGATGACTCCGGGGGCAATTCCCCGTCCGGCGGCGTGTCGGAACAGAGACTTCTGTCCCCCGAAACTAGGTTTCGCGATGGCGGCGGCGCCCCTGGAGTCTTTCTGGAGTTTCGTCAATTGGTGTCGGGTTTTTAGGTCGCGAAAGATTATATAGGCGAAGAGGCGGCGCAAGGAGGTGCCTGGGGGCCCACCCCCTGGCTTGCCCTTCTGGCTCTGTGAGTCTTCCGGAGAAATAGAATTTCTGTGATTTTTCTGGATTTTTCCGAGCACTTTGGTTTTTGGGCCTTTTCTGCAATAAACAAACATAATAAACGAAGCTGCACTGTGGCATCTTGTTAATAGGTTAGTCCAATAAATGCCATAATATGATATAAAGTGCATATAAAACATGTGAGTATTGTCATAAAACTAGCATGGAACATAAGAAATTATAGATACGTTTGAGACGTATCACTCCTCTACCTGGAAGCCTCCAACAAGGTCACCAGTCTCGTTACTGTGGTGGAGAGAAATGAAGAAGGTCATGAGTACAAAGTCCAAAGGCCAGTCTATTACATTAGCGAGGTACTGACGGAGTGTTCCTAGGTAGCCAGAAGCTGAGACAATACTTCCAGGAGCATCCTATGACAGTTGTGAGCAAAGCTCCATTGTCAACCATCATCAACAACTCCGACGCAACAGGGCGCATAGCAAAGTGGGGCATAGAAATTTTTGCCTTCGACATCAACTACAAAGCCAGATCCTCAATCAAGTCCCAAGTATTGGTGGATTTCCTCATTGATTGGACTAAAGCACCGGAGGGCACACCTGTGCCAGAACCTGAAGCTTGGGTTATGCATTTTGACGGATCCAAGCAGCATCAAGGCCCGGGGGCTAGAGTTACCCTGAAGTCACCAACCGGAGAAGAACCACAGTACGTTCTGCAGATTCACTTTGAAGCTACAAATAATATGGTGGAATACGAGGCTCTACTACACGGTCTGCGCATCTCTAAGGAAATTGGGATCAAGCACATCATATGCTGCGGAGATTCCGACCTGGTGGCACAACAAGTAGACGAAACCTGGAACGCCAAATACTCTGTTATGGTTGCTTACAGAGACGCAGTTTATGAGATCGCCAAGTGCTTCCTCGGATATGAAGTCAATACATCAGGAGAGATGATAACACAGCGGCAAATATGTTATCCAAGCTCGGATCCGGCAGGAAACCCATTCCGCCTGGAATTTTCCTTGAGCATCTACGGACACCCTCGATAAAGGGCGCTAACCCGGAAAACCCAGATGTGGATGTGTCTCCGGCTAAGGAGGTGATAGAAATCACTCCGGCTTGGGCCCTACCTTTCCTGGACTACCTTATTGACCAGAAGTTGCCGGAGGATGAAGTCCTCGCACGACAGGTCGTCAGACGAGCAAGATCCTACACAATAGCTGATGAACAGCTCTATAAACTAAGTGCAAACGGGGTATTTCTAAAATGCGTCTGAAATCAAGATGGCATTGAAATCCTCAGAGAGATCCATCAAGGTGATTGCGGGCATCACGCTGCTCCCAGGTCCCTCGTTGCAAAAGCTCTCCGGCAAGCTTTTCTTGGCTAACATCTAAACAAGATGCCGAGAAGATATTGAAAACTTCCCGAGGTTGTCAGTACTATGCTACTCAACCAAACGCTCCGGCTCAGGAGCTGAAGACCATCCCTATCACTTGGCCATTTGCGGTCTGGGGGCTCGACATGGTCGAAAAATTTAAGAAATCATCTCCTGGCGGTTTTGAGTACCTTTTGTTCGCTATTGACAAGTTCAGTAAGTGGATCGAGGCAAAGCCAGTGAGAAAAGCCGATGGTGCTACGACACTAAAATTCGTTTGCAGCCTCGTAGTGAGATACGGCATCCCACACAGCATAATCACAGACAATCGCACGAAATTTGCATAGGGAGAACTAAAGGATTATTGCAATGACGTAGGGATCCGGCTTGACCTTGTATCTGTGGCTCATCCACAATCCAATGGGCAGGTCGAGCAAGCCACTGGCCTTATACTAGCCGGAGTCAAACCTCGCCTTGAAGAACCACTCCGATGAGCATGGAGCTTGGGCCGTTGTATCTGTGGCTCATCCACAATCCAATGGGCAGGTCGAGCGAGCCACTGGCCTTATAGCCGGAGTCAAACCTCACCTTGAAGAACCACTGCGATGAGCATGGAGCTTGGGCCGAGGAGTTAGATTCTGTTCTGTGGAGTTTACGAACTACCCCTAACATATCGACTGGATTTACACCTTTCTTCCTACTATACGGGTCTGAAGCTGTGCTCCCCTCCAATATCATCCATGATTCCCCGCGAGTTTCCGCCTACAATGAAGAAACTACTGACGAGGCTCAACAACTATCTGTAGACCTGCTCGAAGAAGCTCGGAATCTAGCTGACCAACGTTCCACCATTTACCAGAAGAAACTCTGACATTATTATAGTCGTCGAGTTCGGAATCGCTCGTTTAAGGAAGGTGACTTGGTCCTCCGCCTTCGACAGGTGAAAGAGCATATAGAAGTTGCAATCTCCTTGGGAAGGACCTTTCGTCATCAGCAAAGTGCTGCACAACGGATCTTACTACCTCGTTGATTTCCACGAGTTAAAGGATAGACCTGCCAATTGTTACTGGAAACGCAAGAGGGAGGATCCGGGTGACATATACGATGAAACAAACCGTCCCTGGAATATAGCACAGCTACGTCCTTTCCACACTTAGCAATTTCCGCATTACATACTTTGTAACAGTTATGATACATGATCGATGAAATAAAGCATATGGTTCACTCTTTGAGTCTTTTACCTCCTTTAATTATTCATTTTTGGATCGTGTATGTTTTCCGACTAAAACCGCAGAGCTGGATCTTTCCGCCTAGGCATGTATAAAAGTTGTGATTTTCAAAATCGTCCTTTAGGACGTGAGCTTTAGTTTTCTGGTGGATAGGTTTTTTCGTTGCGAACTTGTGGATTCGTGGTAGTGATTTCCGGCACCTTGGCGGGGGCTTGTTACCGCGGTTATGGACGGATCGCTATTGGGCTCCATCGCCATCGGCGAGCGTTTCCGGCTAAAGGTCTTCCGGCTCATTTAAGGTCAAACAAGTAAGCCGGAAAAACTTAGAAACTAGCAATTGCTTTTCAAACAAACGAAACATGCACACATAAGTTAAAACAGATCACAGGATAAGTTTCTTCCGCCCACATGCAGATGTTTCGTCCTAGCTACTTCAAATACATAGTTTTATTACTAACCTACCAAGGGGACAAAATGATGTGTCTGATTTTTTTCAGGAATTACTCGGAAGATTCTAGGTCATTCTCCGAGGCTTGATACGTGCCATCCTTGCCGGAACCTTCGCCTGAGTCGTCGTCGGATCGATGCACGCTAGACCCGGAGCCCTGCTTGTCATCTTCCTCATCATCGGAGAAACCGACCGGAGGAGCATGCTTCTTGTACCACGCCGAGTGATTCACTCGCTGGGCAAAGAGCATGTCAAAGCCTTCAGTTTCCGTGATAGCTTCTTGACATTGGTGCCCTTGGGGACTCCGCGTGCGATTGTCGCGAAATGCATGGCGGGGAAGTACGATTTGCACATGGCCAAGGCAATCGAGGCAGCTCCGCGAGCTGAAGACTCTTGCCAATCCCTGATCAGATCCGGCACCAGCTTCATCAACTTCGCCATCTTGTCGATGATTTTAGTGTGGGCTCTCTTCAGGGATAGCGTCTCGGCGATGCCACGACAAGCTTCGAAGAGATCGTCAATAGAGTTCCGGGCTTCTTCATAAGCTTCAGTCCTGAAAGGCTGGAGTCTTCTGTTCATTCAAATCCGAGACATGTTGATATACACCAACAATTGCACGGTCAGTTTCCGAGATGGGACAAAACAAATGCAATGGAGATGCCGGAAATATGAAGTCCTTACAGAAGATCAACTCGTCGATGTCCAACGCCTTCGCCTCATAAGCCTTTGCCTTAGACACCAGAGTCTTAACTCTCTGGTTGCTCGTCTTAAGCTTTTCGGCCAACTCCGACATAGCATGCGCATGCTTCTCCTCCAGTTCCTTCTTCGCCTTAGTCTCTTTTTCGGCTGATTCCTTGAGGAAATTCTTGAGGGATGCATGCTCGGCTTTCAGCACCTCGAGCTCGGGGGAGATTGAGTCGATGGAGGGGCGCTTGGCAAGTTGTTCTGTAAGGCGGAAAGCAAGATCAAAATAAAAAGACATATTCAAATAACGAAGAGTGCGTTGAGGAACTTCAAGCAAGGCGGAACACATACCCTCGTTATTTTTCAAACGAGTTTCAAGGAGTGTGATTGCCTGCTGGTCCTCCGCCTCCTTCTTGTTTAGCCTCTCGATCTCCGCCTTTTGCTCCAGCACCAGCGTCCGCAGATCCTCGTGCAGTTGATGGGTGTTCTGTGAAGCAAATAGGAATGGTTAGCCAGCAATTTAAAATCTGGGGGGCTGGACGAGAAGTTAAAAAACTCTTCTTGTGCTAGGAAATTTCAAGTTTCCGCCAAGAACAATTCAAGATTATACAGTTAAAGCATTGGCTTACAAATTTACCCCAAAATATCTAAACCAACGCTTGGGGGCTAGTGTTACCTGGTGCACGGCTTTGTGCTTGGCAAAGAAGACCCGAAGATTGTCTTCGAGGGTTGTTAGGTCTTGCTGCTCCGTCTTCGGCTTCCCCCACACTCCATTCATTAAGCTTGTCATTTCCGCATGATGCTGTGCGAGGGAAACTTTCTGAAGAACCGGAAAGAAATGCGGATGCGTTTTGGGCGTACCGGTAGCACCACTTAGCAGCAATTTCTTTGGGGCATCATTAGCCGTAGCTTCAGCCGAGGTGGTTTCAGTTTCTTCAGGCGGAGGCTTGGATGAGGAGGAACCTTTGCCGGAATCTGCAGTTGGCTCCTCCGGAATATCATCGATATTGATGACATCCTTTGGACCCTGAGCTGCAGACGAGGAGGCCTTAGGCGGAACCTCCACTTCCGGAGTAATAGGCATTGAGGCAGGCGAGTGCTTGGTCTTCTTCTTGGGGGGCTTGTTTTCGGTACTTTTGCTGCACAACAAAAAGAGCATAACACTTAGCAGATTGAGAGTTAAGTTGCAAAACAAGAGTAAGTCGGAAGCCAAGTACTTACCCAGGTTTGATGAAGAATTGCTCGATGCTGGCTTGCGAGCTTTTGCTGGTGTCGATTTCCTTGAGGCTTTGTTTCTATTTTTCATCCTTCTTGGTAGCCGCGGCGCTGGGAGTCTCGCACACAAGTTTTGACGCCGGGCTGGAAGATGCGCCACTCTTCTGCTTGGCGGGAGCAGGGGCCTCAGGAGCTTCCGCCTCAGACGCGCCCCCCGGGTTTGTGTTGCCGGAGTGTGGGACCCGGGTCAGATTTCCGAGATCCTTTTCCTTGAGGGCTTCAAGCTGAACATACAAAGATAAAGTCCTTAGACAAATTCGAAGGTACAAAAAGGGAAGTGATGATTAGTCGGAAGACTTAGCACGATGTCAGCGCCACTCGTGTGTATGTCTAAATTGCACACATGAGAGCGAACGTCACGCGGAATCTTGATCATTACCTGGATCCGCTTGTCTAGGGCGTCAAAGGAGAGGTTGTCCTTGGAGGCGTGCATGGCATCGTCGTGGCCGTTGTATTCATACATCAGGCGATCCCGATGTTGAAGAGGCTGGATCCGCTTGGTGAACCATGACAACGTCAAGTCCTTCCCCGACAAGCCCGACTCCGTCATCTTGCAGATCCGCCTTACCGCCCTAGTCAGCTGAGGTGACTCGGAGAGGCGAGGCCAGTTCGTCCAGGCGGGGGTCTCGCTGGCAGGCCCGTCCTTGAACTCCGGCAGCATCTTCGGGCTGGCCGGCTGTGAGACATCCTTCACGTAGAAGAATCCCCCAGACCAATACTTGACAGATTCATGACGATCCGTGTGGGGGTAGACGCGACCGGGCGGATCTTGAAGGTAATGCTCCCGCAGGTGGGAAGCGATGAAGTCTGCGGGACTGTCTCCTTCTTGACGGAGAAGAAATATTGAATAAGGGGAAAATCAGGTGTTACCCGGATATGACCCTCGCACAGGGTGACGTGGTTGGCGATGGCGAGGATGCTGTCGGGGGAGATGTTGTGAGGTTGCAGGTTGTACACCTTGAGGATTTCTGAGAAGAAATCGCTAGGCGGCAACAAAAACCCACGCTCGACCGACGCCTTGGTCAGCACCCACTCTCCGGCTTCGGGCGCCGGGATCAGGGCACCCGGAACCGTTCGCCAGGATCCGGGTTGTAGAAATCCCTCCGCCTCGAGGCTGCGGAGCTCATCCTCTGTGGTGGTGCAGGGCCACCTTCGCGATATCGGGCCTTCAACTTCTTGGCGGCGACCTCTTCCACCTTCTTTTACATCTGCTTTGATCCGGCTAAGTCTTCCGGATTGGCAGTGGCACCCTCGATGGTCTTGCCGGATCCCTTGGTAGGATCCAGCTGGACGGGGATGAAAGGCGGAAGGGCGGAGGAGATGGGCGTGGCCGCGATTGGTTCCATCTGCGATGGAGGCGGAGTAGAGGAAGACATCTACAAGTTGCGAGATAACTAACTTAGTCGAAACTCCTGGTATACACTAGTTGTCCCTACCAACGCCGATGAAAAAGCTCGAGCTGAAGGCTTACCGGAGATGGTTTCCGCTGTGGTCGGAGACGCCGGCGACGAGGTATTCGCTGTAGTGGCTCGCCGAGGTTAAGAACAGGACAAACACGACGCGGTAGCGCTGGCTCCAGCGAAGTTCCGGCAGACTCCGGCATGGCAGAAGGTGGAGCTCGGTGGCGACGCTCGAGTGAGAGATGAAACGGGGGGGGGGGGGGGTGATTAAGTGTGTGCGGCGGGGATATTTATAGGCGCGGGATGAGATTCGTGCTCCGCATCCTGTGGTCGGAACGCAAACGTCGCACCGTTGGATGATGGACACGTGTCGAAAACCCTAGCGGTAAAAATGGCTAAGGATAAGTTACCGTTAAAATTACCCGAAAATGGCGCCAAGATTGGCGGAACCGTTTGAACCTTTCAAGGTTCCGGGTATGAATTTAAAATGACGAGCCGTTATCTCTGCAAGGGAGTAACCCGGAGACTCGTTGTAAAAATGAGGTCGGTGGATGAAGTCCCGCGGGATGAAGGATCTTTCCGGCATGCAAGCTGGAAAGGGAAGAATCATGAAGTTGGAGTTCTTCAAGTTTCTCCATGTTACCGAGAGGATTGTCGGAAGCACAGGTGATTCGAGCAAGGTGGAAACAAGAGGTGAATCTTGGAGAACTCTGGGGGCTACTGTTGTGGGTATAGTTCATAGGTGTACCATCGAAAGTGCCTAGATCTGGAAACCCCGGGTGGCCCATAGACGGTGATGGTGGCGTATGGCCCATCGGGCGACCCAGTTGTTGTAGATCAAGATGGATGAAGTCCAGCCCAGGAACAAGGAGCCAGATCCACCGATCGAATCTGGAAGTCGGATCCGGCCTGGCCCATCAAGGGTAGCCGGATCCAGTACGGCGTATAAGGAAAGGCGGATCCTCAACGTGCACGGCAATGTAATATTCCGTAGTTAGGTGACTTGTATTCCGGCTAGGACTCTAAGTGTAAACCCTAGATACTGGCGCCTTTATAAGCCGGATTCTGGGAGCCCTAGAGGCACAACCACAACTCATTGTAACAACGCGAAAGCGCCCAGATAATTTCAGACAAGCAACAGTAGGCCCTATCATTGTGCAGGTGTTCCGAGGCAAGGTAAATCGCGTACCACCGTCCCGAGGACTCTCCGCCCGATGGCCCCTACTTCTTCCCCCCTCGTGAGGATCCCTCCTCCGAGGTACCGTCGAATAAGCAACGACACAACCAATCTTAGATTGGCTATTAAGTAAGTTCTCAATAGTTGACTCTATGAGAGAGTTTCCAATCTTCAAGTCGAAAGGTGGAATACTTGTATTGTTAGAATTAACAAAGAGAATAATAGTAGGTCACATCTCAAAGTGATCATTGAGACCATTGAGAAATATTGGAGAGAGTGTTGATCATAGGACCTTGAATAAGTTTATCTAGTAATTTAGAACCACTACTCCTATGAGTAGGAGTGATCTTAGAAAATCAAGTAAATGAAACTTGATATCAAAGCAAGAGAAAAATACAAGTCTTTAGTGACAAGCCTATTGGATAGACAAGTGGAATATTAGGAGTTGATATAGCTCTTGTGACTGAGAGTATATTATCCATGTGTATCTCATAAGAGTGAGAGAAAGTAAAGTGAGCCTTAGTATATTTAGGAAAGGAATTCCTTCACAAGAATTCCTAGTCTTGAGTATATATAAACCCTAGGAAAGTATCTTCATAAATCTCAACTCCGGTAAATATGAATCCATCCAAATCATTTGAAACCATATTCATTTTTCATCCATTCACTGTGTCTGCTTATAGCAAAACCACTATAGCAGATACTCTAAATACTTTAGAAGTAACCTAAACTAAAATTGAGAGTGACACAAGGTATTATAAAGTATTTCCCAACAAAAGGATATCTATTTGAGATTTCTCTCAAATTGGAAACCCTTGGTTGATGTTCTATATTACATATGAGAAGTGAAATAAAGAAAGCCTTTAGAAACTTTCCAAAAATCTAAGAAATCAAATATAGAGAACCTACGGAAATTCTATAAGGTTCAATTTTTTTAACTAGGATAGATTTCATTTTCGAGGATTGTCAAAAATATTTCATTCTATACAAATTCTTTCCCATTTGGAAAGTACTTCTTAACACCTTATTCCAAATACTGAATAAGCCCTTGGAAAATATTAGAGCTAGATATTCAAGTCCATTGAATTGGTGAGATTCAAAATAATTATTTTGAATCAAAATACATAAAGAGGGATTTGAATATTATTTGAATACGACATATTGTTATGTGGGAAAGAAATAGCTTTAGAACTTTTTCCAAATAATTCCAAGGGAAGCCAAATACCTCTCAGTTACTTCCAAAATAATTCAAGGTACTAAATTATTCAAACTCCCAAAGTTGAAATCATTCCCTTTATGACTCCAAAATTCATTTGGATGTCACATATAAATATGTGAGGTAATTAAAACTAAAAATATAAAACTTAAATTATTTGAGATATTTAAATATCTCTCAAACATATTTTCAATCACTTCAAATAATTAAGTTATTAAATTCACCCCAAAGTTTGCATTTCCTTAAGTTTTTTTTTCGAAATGGGGGAAATATCGCCCCAGCTTCTGCATCCGAAGGATGCACACGGCTTTTTTTTATTAGATTATTCACAACACCTTACAAGAGCAATACAAAAGATCAAACTCGAAGCCACCTCGCTAAACCTACAGAGGGATGAAGGGGTGACAATTCACCAACTCACATCAACCAAAAACCAAATGCCTTCCCAGGCCGCCCAATAGCATATGAGAAGCACATCCAGTCAAGCAGACTCTCAGCATACGCCAACGCACACGCCGTAGAAGTTGCTACCGCCATCTTCCTCGACTCCATCTTCAAGAGAGAACATCGCATTGACCATGCCAGATCTACCATCGATGCCGCCACGGCGCCAGACGACTCCACCATCCTGCGCGTGTCTATCACACTGCATCCGTCCCGAGACACCACTGCACCATGCCATGGCGACTCGACGACGCCGACACAGCAAAAGCACACCCGCTCCACCTCAGCACCACCGCCATCCGTTGTCTGCTCCAAAAACGATACCCCCAACAGGGAGAACGGCGTTGCGCGCCGCCATCGTTCGATCCGGGAGACCCGAGTCCGGGGTTTCCCCGGAGCAGCCCGGACGAAAGTAGGCTGCGGGAACAATGCCTTCAACAAGGATGCGACGAACGAGCGCCGCCATCGTCCGCCATGATTGCGGTCAAGACCGGTTTTCACCGGTAGCCACGTCGCCGTGCGGGACAAACGCAGCTGCGGGAACAATGCCTTCAACAAGGATGCGACGAACGAGGCACCGCCATCGTCCGTCATGACTGCGGTCAAGGCCGGTTTTCACCGGCAGCCACGTCTCGCCATTGGGGACTAGATGACGGATCGCGAAACCCGCCAAAATAGCCACGAGCCGGCCGATCCCCTCCGTCGAAAGAGGAAACCGCCACCGCCCAAGCTTCCTCATGCTGCGAGATCGGACCCATGAGCACCGCCGACAACCAACAGGGACGCCAGAGATGCAGGTGTACACAGCCCGACCAAGCCCAGATGGGCTCAGATCTGGCCCGCCTACCCGCAGCCATGGCCATCCGTCGCTGGAGACCGAGGAGCCCTGGCCGCCACCGCCGCCTGCAACAGTGCCGTAGATGGCCGGAGCGGGCGCCGCCGCCACCACGCCATGCCGGCGACCGAGGAGATCCGCCGCCGCCACCATGCCAAATGGGCTTTGCCCGGCGGCGCCTCCGGCAGCGGTGGCGGGCGGGGATGAGCACAGGGGAGGGAGGGAAGGCGGCCTCCGGGCTCGGCCTCCGGGCTGGGCACCCCGGTGCGGCGCGGTGCGCCGCCGCACGGGGGTGGGAGGGGGATGATGGATTGATGGCGCCACCAACATAGAAAGCCCTTAAGTGCATCAAAAGTCATTTGATAGCCACATAGAAATATGTGAGGAAATTAATAAATAAAAAGAGAGACCAAGAACTATTTGAGGGAAGTAAATGCCTCTTAAATACTCATTGAAATAGGAAACATTTTAAATGGGTATTTGGTATCTAGCAGGGTATAAAAATCATTTGGGCTTGGCCCATGTGTTCTCAGTAAATTCATAATAGATCTCTTTCTCCTATGATCCTACACTATTAGAGGACAAATTAGGCTTTTGAGGAGCGCTTCACACGACTTCTCATTTCCATCACCATGGGTCTTCTATCATCCAAGTCAGTCGGTCAGTGTATTGCCGTCTTCGTCATCGTCTTATTGGACCAGTCTTCGCCGATGTTATCGTCAACAATGTTACCACTGCATCATGTACGGTGATTCGGTGACTACATCTGCAAGATCGGTAGATGCGACATATTAGGCTCTAGTCATTAAATATGATTGTCGTTACTTATGCCCCGCTAGTGTTATGTTGTTTAATACATATATTGTATGTTTAAGATCTACACAGTAGTAGCTGCTTTAATCAATGATTTTTTAAAGTTAATCATGAAATTTTCTAATTTTCGAACAAATTCTGGTACGGGGTAGCTCTCTAAACTTAAAAGAACCAAGTGGTTGCTCCGCAAATAATGAGAATTAAGCTCTGCGGAAACGGGAAAAAAGATGTTTGATAATCACTTATTGGAAGAATCTCTGATTGTTTGAACTGTTGTTCCTACGATCGTTTTCCACCCAAGTGGTTGCTCGCGTGATCGAATTCTCGATGATTAAACACGTGCCAGACCGGAAAAATCCACGGAAGTTCATAGAAAGTGAGAGGATCGACAAAGGCATGATGATACTTTTCGGCGTCTTCTTTGGAGTTCGCGAGTGCTGAGAGTCTTCTTTTCGCAGATACCACCAAACTTTGCGCAAGGATCAGAAAGCGAGAGACGAAGACCCCAAAACCGAATTCCCTCACATGCACGGCAGATTCAACATATCTTCTATCTAGAGCGCTCACATCTGTGTACTGCCCCTGTTTGGATTAGCTTTCTTGTTTCATTGCAGTCTTGTCACGCGAAAAAGAACGGCGGTGGATGAGTCACTCACTCGCCCGCAGACATGCATTGGACTGTTTCAGGTTCTTGCCAAACTTTTCAGTTCGTCGCTGTGATAAGAAAAAGCATCAGAGTTAACCACCACTCTGGACGTCTCCTGCTGGAAACGGAAGGTGATAAAAAATCGGGATTCTATGCCTGTGCAAGTTATTCTTAACTTGGCGCACATCAACATCAGGTTGATGCTTGTTATTCAGAGTTTGCAGTTGTGGTAAGCGGTTGCAACGACCAGAGATGCCTTGACTGGTAGAGTATCATAGGCATTGAGGTTGTTTTTCTTACATTACTTACTGTGAAAGGAAAAGGGAGAGGGTGGTGAGATTGAAGATGGTGCGTCGTGGTTTCTATCGTCCTGTAATTGTCATATCACCTTTTTTTTCAAGAAAAAGTTATGGTTGTAGATTAGAGAGAATCAGGCTCTGATTTGCGAAGACAAGTTAAAAAGTGCGTTCTTAAAATTTGTGCAGTAAAAGGAGCCCATGCTGAAAAGTGACATCTGAACTCTAAAGCACGAGCTACCCATCATTCAGAAATGATTCGAATATTTATATACAGTATAAAACGAACAGGACACTGATGTATGTGAGAGATTGAGATTTGAGAGGATCGGTGTATCGAACTGTGGAATTTACAGAAATCATGGCCGTTTCCTTCCTACGTAAACACAGGCTTGCTAATCTGCCCGCGGTCAATGTTAATCATGCTGCCAAAGCTAAGAAAACGAATGTGCATGGCAGAAGCGCCGCCCAGTAGCGCAGGATCCACCCCCTGGCTCGATGCTCGGTGAGCAACGACGACGAGGACGACCTGAGGCCCTTGAATCCGATGTCGAGGGAGACGCTGCCGTCGGGCTTGAAGAGGCCGAAGTGGCGCTCGCTGCCGGGTCCGGTCTTTTGGTCCTCGTTGAAGAGCGCGAAGATGAAGGCCTTGACCACCCGCTTGGGCCTGTATGGCGTCCCCTTCCTGAGGAAGAGCCGCTTCCTGAGGTTGAAGTTGTATGTCCGCGCGTTCTCCAGCGTCGCCGCCGTCTCCGAGGCGTCCCCCTCGGACGCCCAGCCGGTCTCGGACACGCGCACCTCCATGTCCGGGTAGCCGGCGACCTCGAGCGCGGAGTAGGTGGCGTCGAGCTGCGCCTCGAACATGTTGTCGTAGTGGAGGTTGGTCTTGGGGTCGAGGATGCCGGCGTTGGGCTCCATGAGCGCGTACTTGACGTCGATGTGCGCCGGGTCGCTCATGTAGGCCAGGAACGGGTACGCGTTCACGTAGAAGGGCGCGCCGGTCTGGGAGAAGAAGTCCAGCAGCGGCTTGAGGTACACCATGAGGTCCGGCCGGAAGGTGCCGTTGGAGGGCGGGTAGGAGCTGCCGAACACGGCCTCCGAGTGCGGCGTGTTCACCTCGATCGTGCGCGAGAGGCGGAGGGCGCGGAGCGCGTCGTGCACGTTGACGACGGCGCCGATGAGCGCCTCGGCGAGGCCCGAGTCGGCGCCGCCCAGGATCTCGTTGCCCACGATGATGGCCACGATGCGGGTGGACGGGTAGTAGGGCTGCACGTTCTCGTTCACCCAGTCCATGGCCTTGGCCGGGTTCGCCGAGATGTCCTTCACCAGCCCGTTGGGGATGGCGATGGCCAGGTTCAGGCCGGAGTTGCGGAACGCGTCCAGGATGTCGTGGTTGGAGTCGAAGATCCGGACGTTCTTGATCTTGGCCATCTGGAGCAGCCTCACCACCTCCGGCGGCTTCGGCAGGTTGTCAGCGATCTGCCCGTAGTTCACCCCGTACGTCCCCACGAACGAGTGGAACGCCGACGCTGTGAGAAAATCAAGAATCAGACATGACTACCCTGCTGCTCTGCTCTCAGCATGGCAGCAAACGAAGAGGAATTGATGCTCGATTGGAGTTGGACAGGTACACGTACCGCGGCAGGGGAAGAAGGCGAGGAGGCAGCAGAACAGGAGGAGCAGGAGCATCGGCCGGCGTTGGCAGAGGCTGGTACCGGGCCGGCCCCGGGGAGTCACCGCCATGATCTTCTTCCGGCGCGCCGACGAGGAAGAGAAGGTGGAGGCGAGCTGCGCACGCAACGACCGGGGGAATAGGAGGAGGAGGCTGTGGCGGTGAAGGGGGCGGGCATTAGAGGAGGTCCGCGGCGCCACTTTGCTTGAGGTGCAGGGCATGGCGGCACGGCGGCAAGTGCCATGGGGGGAAGCAAGGAGCAGGGAGGCGGCAAGTATCCGCGGTTACTTACTCCATCAGGCCCGGTTTGCTCGCTTGCTTCCTCGGCCGGAGCAAGCCAAGGATCAAAGTTGCCGAGAGTGGTAAGCAGGCGATCGAGGTTAATGTTTGGATTCCAAGGATGGAATGGAATCCGGTCTCTTGCGTTGCTCCCGCGCGCGACGTACTATGCTCTGCTCTGTGTTTGTCAGTGAACCTTCAGGCTTCAGCTGCAACAAGATTGTTTCCTTCCTCTACCTCCCGCTCTATCCAGCAACTTCGATTCGAGTACGAATACTTCCAAGGAGCACTTCCAATTTTGTTCTGCCGATAAAAGCCACTAAGATTTTCTTATGTCCATGACAACGATGTCAGCCGTCAGATCCTGCACGGTTGGATCAAAGTGTCGATTTAGACGTAAGGAAAATATCAGGCTGGGTTGGATGAAGGTTCCTCTCAGTCTCATCTCACTAAAATTAAAGCACGCATCAATGATTAGCATAATAATTTTGCACCATTCAAGACCATGCAATTTCAAAACGTAATGTAACTTCTAGCTCGGAGAATATATTCCAATATGAAGGCATAGGAAGTAGTTGGTTGATGTTGATCTACAGCCTATAGGATTATGAAAGTGACTGCCATTTGAGAAAAACCCAAGCAGCTTATAAATAGCTTGTTTTTGCATTTTAGTACTGTACTAAGTGAAATAAGGAAAACATCATTGCCAAGTTTAATTGTTATCATTGTTGGGTCCGTTGCACAAACGTCTCGCCTATCAACCAGCTCAATGGGACAGCGACATGGACTTACATCAGTCTTTGGGTCATGTCCCTCTAAATAGCCTATTAGGGGAGAACCCCTCCGCCTTGTAAATCACTTTCGATCTCCTTTCACAACTAGTGTGGGACTAAACCCAACGTATGAATTTGAGAAACGTTCCTACTAGTTATTGATGAATTACACTTGAACTGAACCACATAGAGATGGAAATTCTCAAATCAACCAACAAGTTCTAGCTTGTTCATGATGTTCTGGCATTTTTTTCTTATAGTCATTTTTAGGTGGCTGATTCATGTTGAGACTCTTTGCGATCCATAAGTTGTAATAATTTGTAATACTTTCTACTCCCTCCGGTCCCAAAAAAATGTCGGGCGAGTCATTTTGCAAAAACGACCTAGCCTTTGTTTTTTCCTCAACCCGCAGTCCAAACTTGCACCCACGCGTTCACCCAGGGAGAAGCTGGGTGCGGTTGAAATCCCCAATCCCGTCGCCTCCCCCACCGATCCCGTCGACCGCCGCCGATTTGGTGCCCGACGCAAGTGAGCACAGGCAGAGGAGGGCTCCACCGTGGAGGAGGAGAGCTCGCCGGAGCATGCAGCGCCGGGGGCATGGCCGACGGTGGCTGCCAAGGGTGGCGGGGACCATGCACCCGAGCGGACGACGGGGAGGCGCGCGGCGCGCCGTCGGCGCGAAGCGGCGTTCGGGGAGCCGGCTCTCCGGCGAGGGCGGTGGAGGCGGGGACGTGGCCGTCTCCGCGACGAACTTGGGCCACCGCCTGCTGGTTGCCAGAGCTCGGCTGCTGGAGCAACAAGAAGAGAACGGACCATGTTTTTCTAATTTTAGAAGGGTTAAAGTGTAAAACGTAAATATGCTAACCGTTTGGACACTTTTTTAGGATCGGAGGGAGTATCGATTGATGCAGAGGCCGAGGAAGCCTATTTCGAAAGAAAAAAAATGTTGTTGATGTTTACCTTGTTTTTCCGGTAAATGCTAATGAAACATTAATATCTAGAAGATATCAAATACATCAGGTCTATGTAACAACTTAATATCATGAGCAATTCAAGACATCTAGGATTCATATAGCCAAATTATTAAAATAATAAATGATCCGAGGCAACATTTACTAAGTTGATTATGAATATTTCAACTGATTTTAGTGTGACCTTGCTTAAATTTGTACCCGAGTTATTAAATTTTACTTTTGTGAAGCCAACACAACGTCAAAGGTACCTTTAGTGACGAAGGTGAGGAGGACAACGAAGAGGTGTTGTTGTGTTTTATTCATCCACTCTCTCACCTACTCACCTATGGAATGCTGAGGAGGCAGAAATCTGAGATGAGCACGAAGCTGCCTGTGCTTTTTTAGTTACTCATCGTGCAACGTGCACCCAAACATGATAATCTTTTGAATAGTCAAATGCCACATGCATGTTTTTTTCTCTCTGCTTTCGAGTTCTTTCCATTCTAGGCGATTGGAGCTTTCGTTTTTTATGAGGAGTATGAACTACCAGAATTAAGGCCCAAAAGCTATACTTTGTGTAGTGCTTACATAGCTTTAGCCTTTTAGAATTCAAACGTTCATCTAAGGACTTGAGAGTGGTCCTACACGCGTGTCCTAAGAATTGCCTTTCCTTTGTTCCCCTTTTGGACACAATTAACACTAACAGGGTGGTCTCCATTGATTTGGCATGCATGTAGCATGCCAAGCCGACATGTAACTCGAGCTTATTTTAAATAATCTCGCTCAAAAGTTAGTTTTAAAACATCAAGCTCAACTCTGTATTATTTTTGTGTGGTTCTTCCACCACAAGGTAATCTTAACAAAGGATAACTTAGCAAAACATAATTAGCAAGGAAGTAAAAGTATGTATTGTTTATGTGATGGAGATGAAATAGTACAACATCTTTTCTATCAATTGTCCCTTTGTAAAAGTTTTACGGAGGTTTGTTCATATAACTTTTAGTACCTTACCACCGTCCAATGTTACAAATTTATTCAGGAATGGTTGAGTGGTTTGGCTAAGAATAAGAATGATAAAACCCACGTAAGAGTGGGTTTGTGCACTTTATTATAGGCTATTTGGCATGTGGGAACAATTTGATCTTTTTCTTTTTTTTTGCAAAATCTAGTAGATGTAGATGCTCACGCAAATCTACATACACTCACCCCTATGAACTCACGCACACACACTCTACCCCTATGAGCACATCCGAGAGACTGAGTTCAAGAAACTGTTTCAATGGCTCTTGAGATTGACAAAGTCACCACTGACGCATCGCTATCGACGAAAACAATTTGATCTTTAACAAAACACGCTCTCCTTTATTTTTGCATGTTATATCTTTGGCTACTCATTGAATTCGTACCTAATCCTTTCACTAACAGATGGATCAGCGCCATACTATAGATATTGGATGCAACGGGATTTGTATAGATGGTGCAGCTGACGTCTTGATAGAGGAATGACATACCAAAACAAAGAAGCTTCTATGGCGCTTTGCATCTTTGGATATCTGATACATGTATCAACACCGAGTTATCCCTTAAATGCAATGCCTGAACACCTCTTTTATAATATAATAAGATAAGAAACATCATATACACCGATTTATGAAGAACCCATGGCTCCCCCTGGAAAGACTATATTACTCCCTCCGTCTCATGAAATATGTCGAAGGTTTATCTGAATTTGAATATATCTAGGTACTAAATAGTGTTTACATACGTTCAAATTTAAATAAACTTCCGGCACAACGTGATCTGCGCTGGATCCACCTAGCTAGTTTTTTTTTTAGAAAACTTTAGATTTTTGTTGTCGGATTTTGTGGTATTTTATAACAGATATTTGTACGGCCGGATCTATTGTTTAAAGTAATAAAGTGCCCATTTTTGAAAAAAATATTCTATAGGACAGAGGGAGTATTTTGTTCCGAGGAAACGACATCAGACCATCCTATCAGAAACAAAGAAGAACACCAGTCTGTCAAAATTGCTGAAGAGAACTGAGAGGCTTCGATAGAGATCGAGTTCTTTCTACGCTATCTCTTTTTTTTTGAACAAGATCGTCGGGTGAGAACACCCGACAAAAGCTGCTATTGATAATCTGGATTACAAGAAGACCTCAAAAGAAATAGAAATTACATCTGGGTCTAGGAAAATAGCACAGAGGACCCTGGAGGAAAATTGAAACGCGATCAAGTCCTCCATCCTTCTCTCCAGATCGAGCTCCGACCAACAGACAGCAACTTCATCGCCGGGGAACTGGCCACTTGGAGACGAAGCACATGAAGCACCATTGGCGGAGCAGAGCAGCGGTGGAGCGACAGCCCTACTGTCTTTTGGTCCGACGCGAAGATAGCACGTCGGAGAGGAGCTCCTCAACGATACTGTCGTCGCCATCAATCGACTCCCGCTGCGCAACCACCACCACGGGGCTTGATGAAGCGAGAGAGAGAGACAGCAGCGACGAGAACAGCATCAGCAGCAAGGAAGAAGCACTGCTGTACAACACCTCCAGCTCCCTCGCCTCCACGGCAGGCCAGGCCAGAAGGAACCCAAGCAGCCCGCCTCCTTGCGCACCTCCCTCGCCACCATGGCCGGCCAAGGGGGCAAGGAGCCTTTTCCTCTGCTGTTGACTCCTAGGCACCTTATGTGAGGGTGTGGTCGTCGACGAGCTCCAGATCAAGATCCTCCATGGATCTGGAGGGAGGCCGCCGGCGACAGGCCGCCTGATGCTGCGCCGGAGCACCAGAGAGGCACACCGCCCCTGCCACCTCCAGATCAAGCCCTTGTCGGCAACTTCCTCCAATCCCCCTCACCACCAAGGCTGGCCAGGAGCGGGGGAAGAGGCGGCAAGAGGAGCTTGAGGGAGATGACAATGACCTTATTACGGAGATCAGCCGAGGTGGAGGCGCCCTGAGCTCCGACCGCCGGAGCAGCGAGGAGCACCACCAGCCATGGCCCGCACTGGATCTGGCCGAGAAACTAGGCTTCAACTCCAAACCTAACCGGCAAACCGCCGGGAACTACTCCTAACCTAAGCCAACCTACTCCGGCGCCTCACCTCCGCCACCTCCGGCCAGCATCGCCGCCGGAGGGGCTCGGGATCGGGCCGGTCTTCTCAGAGTCTCCTCCGGGTACTGTAGCGGAGAGGGAGAGGGGAGAGGGCCGATGCTTTACTTTTTCTACGCTATCTCCATAGTTCACTATTTGAAAAGGTAGGAGCATTCACACGGCGTGTACTTGAAATGCTAAAGAAGTTCTGATAAGAATTTTATCTCACACGTTAGGAAATTCATAAAAGGGAAAGTCGATTGCCAACAATCCTAAGTGGCACGAGAGCGTTGTGGATACCGTTCACAACCACGAACAACGGGTTGCCATCGAAAACGAGAGGACAGTACATCGGATTGATTGGCCAGATGCTCAGCTACGTGGATAAGCACGCATAACACCACCGGTGGTGTGTCTTCGTTCATGAGAAAATGATACGACACGCCAAAGCGATATATATAGTGGGACTGTCTAATTAACACACGCCTATTTCTTAATTCATGCACAAACAGATTTTCCGCCAGTCATTTGCTGACACGTGTGTCTGTCCTCAGCTGAAACCAGCTCTAACTCACGTTATAAACACGACAAATAAATAAAACGAAATCGCAGCAGAGAAACAAGATTTTAATATGGAAAACATCTCCAACATAAAAGGGGAAAAAACCACGACCGCCAGCCAACAAAACTTCACTATGTTGGGAGTGTTTACAAACGTCGTGGATTATCTTATAACCTGATAAACCCTAACCGACGGCTTACGAGAGGTATATATAAGCGGTGGCATCGATCCGTACGACGGGCCAAGCTAGGTTAACATAACAAACTCCACCTTGAGATAAATTTCATCTTATAGATGAACTTCAACAATCTCCTGAACAATAAAGAAAACACTTGTTAGCGCCAACAGCTACTTAGGCTAAACAGTTATACCAACCAAGCTCGAGCAAAGCTCAAACTTGGCCACATCAATTCACTTTGTCACCATATCAGCTGGATTATCATAAGCACTTATCATGCATATCTTTATTTTACCTTGAACAACAATATCACAAATATAATGGTACTTGACATGAATGTGCTTTATCCTCTCATGAAACATTTGATCTTTAGTAAGATATATGACACTTCAACTGTCGCAAAACAAATTAATGCTAGAATAATCTCCACAAAGCGCAGCATACAAACATTTCAACCAAACATACTATTTGCAAGCTTCAACAATAGTCATATATTCTGCTTCGATTGTTGATTGGGCAACAACGGATTATAATGTTATCTTTCAACTCACATCACATCCACCAACACTGAACACATAACATGTGAGGGACCTTTTGTTATCTAATTCGACAGCAAAATCTAAATCCGCATAGCCTACCAGTCCCTTACTGGTCTTTCCAAACTTCAAACAAGATTTGGATGTACCATGAAGGTACCTGAAAATCCACTGAACAACTTTTTATTATTTTTTTACCAGGATTAGCCCTGTATCGACTGACGAAACTCATAGCATATGATAAATCATGGCGAGAACAACCATGGATACATCAAGGAACCAACAGCACTAGAATATGGAAATTGTGACATGTACACAATATCTCCGTTAGTGCTAGGACATTGTAATGCTGAAAATTTAAAGTGAGAAGAAATAGGTGTACTAACAGACTTTGCATCATGCATATTAAAATGTTGAATGATTTTCTTAATGTAATTTTGCTGACTACGAAATAACACACTATCTCTTGTAATTTGCATACCTAGTATTTTCTTAGCAGCGCCAAGATCCTTCATCTCAAACTTCTACTTAATTGTGTTTTTAAAGTAGGGATCTCTTTCTTTTTCTTGGCAGCAATTAACACAACATATGACAACAAATATTTAGGTGATCCATTAACAAACTTGATGTAAACATAGCTATCATACCGAGATCTCTTAAAATCATGTGCAAGCATAAATAAATCAAAAAACTGCACCACTGTCTTGGGAACTGTTTCAGACCATAAAGGAACCCTTTTAACTTGGAAACAAAGGTATATATTGATGGGTTCGTTGCATGGAAAATAAAAAAATCTACCGTGAATATGAACAAAAACCAAGCCAATCTAAGAAGAAGCAAGATCTAATCAACGAAGATCGAAGCAACGATATGTATGTGAGACTAACCCTCAAAGATTCCAAAGCCTACGAGATTAGATCTCGTTGTTGATGTAGTCGATCGTCCTGTACTGCAATCCGGCAGCACTTACGTACTCGGTCGTGCGTACGGTGTCGATGAAGCCCGTCCTCTCCTCGTTCTAGCGGGCAGCGGATGACATAGGCATCCCCAATGGATCTGCCGAAGATGGTACCCGGGATTTACTGGAGGCCCATAACCCAAAGTTTATGAAGCCCGAAAGCCCAGTTAAGCTATGGTTTGGAAAGATAGAGTTGTATTAGGAATAATGACTTGTAACTATTACGGGACGAACTCAAAGAGTATTCCGGTCTTTGTAACTTGTACATCACGAAACCCTCGGCTCTGCCTCCTATATAAGGGGGAGTCGAGGGAGAAAGAGAGGATCGATTTATTGTCAACATAACCCTAGTTTTCTAACAGTCGAGTACTTTTCCGGCTGAACCCTCGAGATCTACTTGCCTCTACTTCCACGAAAATCCTAGTCTACAATCCGTAGGCATTGACAAGTCGATACCTTGTCAATTGGCACCGTCTGTGGGAAATTAGAGGCGACAAGGAGCTGATCTCGATGGCACGTTCAACATCGTCGACATTTTCGGTGGCAAGCAACGCGATGGACAGATGTAAACAGATCGAAACTAATCTAGTCGATTTTGTTCCTCACCCGCCCTCCCGTGTGGATGCATATGCGTATCTGGAGGAGCCTATGGAGATGACGTTCGGGAGGTTCCACTTCCGCGTTGGAAAAGAGGGATCGCATCGTCTCGAGATTCCGGTTTCGTCGGGATCGTCGGCGGCCGACTCCGATTTATCGGAATCGTCGTCATCGTTTGAGATGGGCGCCGAGGAGATCTCGTCGCCACGCTTCGTCAAGTCTACGACAAGCAGAAAACTCGTCAAGATCTTCAGCAGCATGTCCTTCGGGTCGTCTGCGGACTCCAATATAAGCAGCGACTCAGACATCGTCGACAGCTTCGACTTCATCGACAAATCTACGTCTGTTCGGGAGGTCCTCGCCGATCTATGCGACGGTGTCACCAACCCCTACGAAAATCAAACTCCAAAATATCATCAAGTCTATGTAATTGGAGAAACGAGTCGACCACAGGAGGAGACATCAGAGGCTTTCGATGATTTGGGAAATCTATACATCGATCCCGATTATCTTACGCGAGGTTTAGGCACCAAGTATGTCGGACCTGCAACGAGACAGATGGTGCAACTTCCGCAAGAGGCTTGGGACAGAGCGGCAAAAGCCATGGATGGCACAGAGCCAATGACTACGACTGCCACAGTTGAAGAGTTGCAAGCGTACCAATATAAACTCGTCCGTGCTGGACGAGAACTCGAAAAACAGAAAGCCGAGCTTGATAAGAGGAGAGCCGCAGCTTCCGCGTCAATCCGAAGAAGGGCAGAGCTCAGTCGACATTCAGGAACTTCGGAATCCAATCACAGAGCAGCCCGTAATAGGGGAAGATCTAGGCTGCAGAACCTACCCGAAGGCGAGAGGGAAAATCTGATCCAAAATCTTGACATGTCCTTTATGTCAATAGATACAAGGGGAAACATTATTCCCAAAACACCGGAAGCTGGATATATGGTGACTCACGCCTTTATACTGGCGAATAAGCCACCTCCAAGAGATCCAAGAGAAGCATTGTACAACATGGCTATGGCAGGAGTTGGAGTCATGGGAACAGCGTTCGCGGGCACAAGTACACCTCCTGAAAGTGCTCCAAGGCAAAATAGTCCACGACCCACAGTGGTAGTACAGGACCCTCCAAGAACGAGCGCGGCAAGAGATACAGCGACACATGCGCGGGTCGACAGGGCGCGACAAGAAAGGAGAGAACGTCGGCATTCACCAGAGGTCGATGAGGAGGATATGTGCGGACTCGCTTGTTTTACCCGAAGAGTTCGCAAAACACGGGTCCCATCTGGTTTCAAGTTGCCCGACAACTATAAAAAGTTCGATGGCCTGCAAGATCCCGATGATTGGCTAGTCGACTATCTGGAGACAGTAAAATTGATGGGAGGAACCAAAGCAACTGCCATGCAGAGTATCCAGGTGCACTTAAGTGGAGCAGCGCGATCATGGATAAAAAAGTTACCGCCTGGATCTATCGACAGTTGGGAAACTTTCGAGGTCATGTTCGTGAAAAAATTCTTATCTACATGCAAGAAACCTACGTTAATAGAGCAGCTAAGGGCCTGCAGACAGAAGTATGATGAGTCAATGAGGATGTACATCCAGAGGTGGAACATTATCAAAAATTCGGCAGAGAACATATCTGACAAAAGAGCAATAGATGTGTTTGTTGCTTGGATCCGAAGGAAGGACTTAGTCAAGGATTTAGGAAGGACTAATCCGAAAACAATAGCAGCACTCATGGAAATAGCGAATCGCTGGGTAGATGGAGAAGATGTTGTTCACAACAAATGGCATAGGTCGCCTAAGGATGATCGTAACCGAAACATTCAAAATAGACGACGCTTTTCTCGCCAGTTTTCAGATTATTATGATCCCAGCCAAATATCGGCTGACTTCCGAGGAACTAGTGGAGGTAATAATCAAGATGATTATCAAAAGAGTGGTAAACAGCGCAGCGATTACAGGGACGGTCCCCGTCCCAACAGGCAAAATAATGGACCAAGGTTCCAAAGGCCGTATGTGTCACCCGAAAATCTCTTGAACGGACCATGCCAAATGCACTTTTTTATCGACAACAACGAAAAGAGGCAGTCGGGGCATCTGCAGAAGGATTGCCGAGCTTTACAGGCACTACATAGATACGCATGGCATGCCAATTTTTCATATCCATCTATCTAGATTTTCCAATTCTTTGTTTAGTTCATCTTAGTGGATGCCCTAAATCAAACATGGGGTTCTACGTGAGCTCCGTTATGGATACTCTCCATGAGTATGAACATCATCAAGTCAACATTAGAGTCGACTCTAGTAACTCAGGATGAACCAGCTGGACAAAAAACAGGACCGATAGGATGTGTCATTATCTCCTAGATTACCTTTAAAAGTATGGTCAATTGGTGTGGTACTTTTTGGCTGTTGGTTCAACCGACTATAAGAAGTTCAAGAAGGGGTCCCGGCTCGGGGGCGGGGGTATCTTACCTCTTTTCCTCTGCGTTCGTGACAAGCTAGTAGGCACTCTTGTTTGGGTTGGCTCATTCCCCCGGAAAACGAATATTAAGAAGATAGATACCAATAGCAGCGCCAGGCAGCTAAGTTGGTATGGAAGAACTGCTGCGCCGCGGGAAATCCTTCTCTATACAAGTTCTCGTATCGGGTTTGCAATAAACAACTCCCTCATTATTCAAGTGGAAGTCAACATGTCATCGAGAATAGAAGTGTGATAGCCTCCACGATCAATGATATAGATAGTAGCTTCAATATTTCTTTGCTTCAATAATCCTTGAATTCTTTCACGGTTGATAATGGATTTATCATACTCAGAGGATGCAATAATGAGTTCTGGCCCCCACCGGTTGTACAACACTCCATGATATTGTTGCCTTAGATGAACACATCAAGTCAACATTAGAGTCGACTCTAGTAACTCAGGACGAACCAGCTGGACAAAAAACAGGACCGATAGGATGTGTCATTATCTCCTAGATTACCTTTAAAAGTAGGGTCAATTGGTGTGGTACAGGAACCCTCAGGGGCCAAGGAGTGAGATCCATCTCCCACCTCCACCCGCAATCACGGACGAAAATCGACAATAGTTACAATTAGAGACAGCTCCAACTAATGGTACTTATATCGACACCAATGGTGCGGTTGCAATGATTCAGAAGAGCAGGCCATCCAACAGAGCTCAAAAAGTGAGTTCGCGACAAGTATTTATGGCAGAAAAATGCCTCCATCAACAATCGAGTACCTGAATTGGTCGGGACAAGACATCGGCTTCACCATAGCGGACCACCCGCAGCAAGTCCCTCGACCAGGGCAATCAGATTTGATCTTACCGGCGGTGATTGCAGGATTCGACGTTTCACGGGTGTTCATAGATGGAGGCAGAAGTTTAAACCTCATGTATGCAGATACATTGAGGAAGATGAATATATCCTTGGTGAATTTAACACCAACTGACATGCGTTTCCATGGTATTACACCGGACAAGTCAAGTTATCCATTGGGAAAGATCAATCTCGACGTTTAGTTCGGAACCCGAGAGAATTACAGAAGAGAGAAGCTGGAGTTCGAAGTCGTGGATTTCCCATCACAATACCATGCTTTACTGGGACGACCCGTGTATGCCAGGTTTATGGCGGTACCACACTACACATACTTGTTGTGGAGACTCCCTGGACCAAAGGGCCCAATCACAGTAAAAGGCAGTTTCGCGCTAGCAGATAAATGCGACAAGGATTTTCATCGGCTGTCAGAAACTTTCGGGATGCAAGCAGAATATATGGCGTCAAGGTTAACAATTGATTATGACGTGCTGCCAGACGGAGGGAGGCCGCTAAAGGAGCCAACCTTTGATACCACCAAAAACTCGAAGGAAGTACAGGTTCACCCGACAGATCCCAAGAAGACGACAGCTATTGCAACAAACATGGATCTCGCATAGGAAAACGCGCTCGTCGAGTTCCTCCGTGAGCGCTGGGAAATCTTCGCATGGTGTCCAGCTGACATGCCAGGAGTACCCAGGGAACTTGCCGAGCACCCTCTTAACTTGGATCCAATGGCTAGACCAATTAAACAACCTTTGCGGCGTTTTTTGGAACCAAACCGCAAAGCCATGCTATCAGAAATTAATCGACTCAGAGAAGCAGAATTTATTAAAGAGTTACACACAGAAGCCACGTGAGTAGCTAATCCAGTGTTGGTCCCAAAGAAAAACACAGAGGTCCTTCGCATGTGCGTCGACTTCACATGTCTCAATAAACATTGTCCAAAGGATCACTTCCCCCTCCCGAGGATCGATCAAATTATCGACTCCACGGTAGGTTGTGAACGTCATTCCTTCCTGGATGCATATTCTGGTTACAACGAGATCCGACTAAAAGAAGAAGATGAGGTCAAAACAGCTTTCATAACACCCTATGGCGTGTTTTGTTACAGAACAATGCTTTTTGGGCTAAAAAACGCGGGAGCAACATATCAGCGGATGATGCAAAAGTGTCTTGCCACACAGATTTGCAAGAACGTTCAAGTGTATATTGACGATTTCGTCATAACAACAAGGCAGGGATCAACCTTGATCGAGGATCTTAAGGAAACTTTCGACAACCTCGACAAATTCTGCCTCAAGCTGAACCCGATGAAGTGCTCTTTTGGTGTCCCTGCAGGAGAGATTCTTGGGTTTCTGATGTCAGCAAGAGGAATTGAGGCTAACCCAGAGAAAATTCAAGCCATTGTAACAATGAGGAAGCCAACTAAGCTCAAAGAGATACAACAACTAACTGGGCGAGTCGCGGCTTTAAGCAGATTCGTCGCCAGGCTGGGAGAAAAGGCGTTGCCATTCTACGCGTTGATCAAGCAAGGGGAAAAGTTCGAGTGGAACGAAGAAGCAGACAGAGCCTTTGAGGATCTCAAGCGCACAATCTCGACACCGCCAATATTGGTGGCGCCTAAAGAAAAGGAACCTCTCCTGCTATATATCGCATCCACACCTCAGGTGGTTAGCACGTTACTTGTGGTCGAAAAAGAAGAAGAAGGGAAACTTCATGGAGTCCAGAGGCCGATATATTTCATCAGTGAAGTCTTATCGCCTTCAAAACAGTGGTACCCGCAGTACCAGAAGTTGGCGTATGGAGTATTTACAACCGCAAGAAAATTGCGACACTACTTTTCGGTGCATCCGATGATAGTGGTCAACGAGGCGCCTTTATTAAACATATTGAAGAACGCAGAGGCTACGGGTTGTGTCTCCCTTTGGGGAATTGAACTTTCCCCTCGGGACATCACGCATGAAAAAAGAAAAGCAATAAAGTCGCAGATTTTACCAGACTTTGTCGCAGAGTGGATGGAGCTGCAAATTACGGGACCCCAGATCTGTCGAGAACCTGGACCATGAACTTCGACGGATCCAAGAGGTTAGATGGAGCTGGAGCAGGCGTAATATTAGTGTCACCTCAAGGAGATAAGATGAAATGCGTACTACGGATGACGTTTTCTAACGCGTCTAACAACGAGGCGGAGTATGAAGCACTCATACATGGGATGAAGATGGAGAAAGCCTGTGGCGCAACCCGATTAAAAATCTTCGGCGACTCCCAACTGGTGGCTCAACAGGTGATGAACCAGTGCGACGCAGTCAATGACAGCATGGTAGCATACAAAGAGGTATACAACGAACTCGAGAAACTTTTTGATGGGTGTGAAGTGAATCATATAAGCAGACTCAGCAACGATGAAGCCGATGTTTTGGCAAACATCAGGTCGCAATGCTTAGCAATACCACCCGGCGTATTTTGGGAGGAGATAAATGAAAGATCAACTAAGGCGAAGAAACAGCCAAAGAAAAAGGAGAAGCTTGAGAAAGACTCGGGAGCTCCAGCAAGATCAGAAGCAAGCGCATCGGGAGATGAAGAGGAATCACATGAGGTTATGGTGGTACAAGTCCCTTGGATGCAGGTTTACATAGCATATATCTTAAGGAAAGAAATATCCGAAGACCCGGTAGAAGCAAGGCGAGTTATTCGACGGTCCAAAGCCTTTGCCGTGGTCAAGGAGAGCTGTATAAGCGAAGTATATCGGGAGTATTGCAGCGATGCGTTACACCCGAAGAAGGTAGAGTTATCCTGAAGGATGTACACGAGGGAGTATGTGGACACCACGCAAGCAGTCGAGCTATAGCAGCAAAAGTCTTCAGAGCATGATTCTACTGGTTAACTACAATAGAAGATGCAGAGGACATAGTACGTACTTGTGATGCGTGCCAAAGATTTGCGGCAAAACTCCACTCCCCGGCAGTAGAGCTGATGCCAATACCCTTGTCGTGGCCTTTCGCACAATGGGGTCTCGATATGGTAGGGAAATTACATAAGGCATGGCCAGGTGGATACGTGTATATGCTCGTGGCTGTCGACAAGTTCACCAAGTGGATTGAAGCAAAACCAATAACCTCGCCAGATGCAGCATCGGCAATAAGTTTCGTCAAAGGCATCGTTTTTCGATTCGGTGTCCCTCATTGACATAGGCGTCCCAAATGGGCCTGCCGAATATAGTACCCGGGGTTTATTGAAGGCTCACTATCCGAAGAATAAGAAGATTCGGGAGCTCAAGATGTATTTAAGGAAAAGATAGAGTTGTAATAGGAAGTGTTATTTGTAATCTGGCGGGATGAGTTAGAAACCATCCCGGACTCTGTAACTTGTACAAAACGAAACCCTCGGCTCCACCTCTTATATAAAGGGGGAGTCGAGGGACGAGGAGATCATCGAATCATTGTCTGCAAACCCTAGTTTTCATATTCGTCGAGTACTTTTCGGCTGAAACCTTCGAGATCTACTTGCCCTCTACTTCTAACTAAACCCTAGCCTACAATCCATAGGCATTGATAAGTTAATCCCTTGTCAATTGGCGCCGTGCTGTGGGAATTAGAGGCGTAAGGATCCGATCTCGATGGCACGTTCAAGATCTTCGACATCGTCAACCGGAAGCAACACTATGGATCGAGGTAAACAGATCGCTACTGGTCTTGTTGATTTTGTTCCTCACCCACCCTCCCGTTTGGATGCATATGCGTATCTGGCGGAGCCCTTGGAGATAACGTTTGGAAGGTTCCACTTTCGCGTCGAGAAGGAAGGATCGTATCGTGTCGAAATTCCGATTTCGTCGGGATCGTCGGCGGTCGATTCTGATTTTTCAAGCTATGCATCGTCAACTGAGTCAGAAGAAGAAACTTCGGCAACACGTTACGTTAGCATCAGAACAAGAGAGAAACTCGCCAAGATCTTCAGCGACACATCGTTTGAGTCATCTGCGGACTCATATATAAGCGATGGCTCAAGCGATGTCGATAGTTACGACTTCATCGACAAATCCATCACAGTGGGCAAGGTCTTCATCAATCTCAACAATGATGTCACCAAACCCAACATAGATCTGAGTACCAAGTATCATCAGATTTATGCTATCGAAAATCAAGAGGAAACATCGGAGGCTTTCGACGAGTTGGGAAATCCTTTTGTCGATCCCTCAGATCTAAGGAGAGGTATGGGCACTAAATATGACGGGCCCACACCACGCGTCGAGTTCAACTTCCACGAGGCAGCTTGGGATAGAGCGGCAAAAGCCTTAGATGGTTCGGAGCCAATGACGACGACGACCACAGCTCAAGAGCTGCAAGCTTATCAATATAGGCTCGCACGAACCGCCCGAGAAATAGAAAAACGGACAGACTGAGTTGAACAGGAGAAAGGAGGCAGCTTCGCATCCGGCGAGGAGAAGGGCAGATCTAAGTGGACAATCTAGAGTTTCGGGTGATAGCCACGGGGAGGCTCGAAACAGAGGAAGATCAAGGTTACAACACATACCCGACGAGAAAGAGAACACTTGGTTCAAAACCTCGACATGTCTTTTATGTCGATAGATACAAGAGGAAATATTATCCCTAAGACACCGAAGCTGGGTATATGGCGACACAAGCTTACATCCTTGCATCCAGGCCACCCCGGGAGATCCAAGGGAAACATTATACAACATGGCGTTAGCGGGGGTTGGAGCTATGGGGACGAGCGTTCGTAGCAACGCCTCCCGAAGGAGCGGCAAGGCAAAATAGTCCACGACCTGCGGCGAGCAACGGCGGCAGCTCTCGAAGGACCAAGTGGAGCAAGAGATACGGGAGCACAAGCAAGGGTCGATAGAGCGAGGCAAAGCGAAGGGATCATCGGCAGCCCCGGAGCTTAATGACGAGGATATGTGCGGTCTACCGTGCTTCACGAGAAGAGTCCGAAAAACTCGAGTCCCCTCAGGATTCAAGTTACCCGATCACTTCAAAAAGTTCGACGGCCTGCAAGATCCAGAGGACTGGCTAATTGATTATCTCGAGACGGTGAAGCTAACCGGAGGAACTAGAGCAACAGCCATGCAAAGTATTCAGGTGCACTTAAGTGGAGCCGCACGATCTTGGATCAAAAAACTTCCGCCGGGATCCATCGACAACTGGGAAAGTTTCGAGGACATATTCGTCAAGAACTTCGGATCCACGTGCAAAAAACTCTGCGTCGTTAGAAGAGGCTGAGGGCATGTCGACAAAAGCCGGATGAGTCAATGAGAAAATATATCCAAAGGTGGAACATCATAAAAAACTCGGCAGAAAATATATCTGACGAGAGAGCAATAGATGCGTTTGTCGCAGGAATTAGGCGTGGGGATTTTGTCGAGGACTTGGGAAGAACCAATCCAAAAACAGTATCCGCGTTGATGGAGATAGCAAATAGATGGGCAGACGGAGAAGACGCTGTCCACAATAAACGACACAGGTCGCCAGAGGAGGACCGTGGTCGAAATTATCAATCGAGGCGACGATTTCCTCGGCGAGTACCGAACTACGACGCTCCAGGGCAAATTTCGGCTGGATTCCGAGCCGGCGCAGGAGGAAACAACGAGAGATGATTATCAGAGAAGCAATGAGCAGCGAAGCGACAATAGGGATGACTCCCGCAACAGACAAAATAGTGGGCCGAGGTTTCCAAGACCTTTCGTGTCCCCCGAGGAAATGCTGAACGGACCGTGCCAGATGCATTTCTTCCTCGACAGCAACGGGAAAAGACAGTCAGGGCACCTGCGGAAAGACTGTCGAAATTTTCGAGCAATGTTCGGATACGCGAGAAAATGCTCATGCTCGAGCAGCACGAGAGAAACCCTCGGGAGCCTAGGAGCGAAGTTCATCTACCGCCACCTCCCGCGATTACGAGAGGACAATCGACACCAGCTCGGAATAGCGGCAGCACTTGCACCACCACCCTATGTTGATCCTAACTCCAACGGAGCGGTGTCGATGATTCGAAGGGAAGGCCGTCCAACGAGCTCAAAAAGTAATCTCACGACAGGTGTTTATGGCGAGAGAAAATGCCTCCACCAACGAGTTGAGTACCTTAATTGGTCGGGACAAGATATCGGCTTCACAATAGCGGATCATCCGCGGCAAGTTCCTCGACCGGGCGGTCAGCACTTATTCGCCGGCGATTATCGCGAGGATTTGATGTTTCTCGAGTATTCATAGATGGTGGCAGCAGCTTAAACCTTATGTATGCGGATACATTGAGGAAGATGAACATATCCTTAGCAAATTTGAAACCAACGAGACACAAGGTTCCACGGCATCACACCGGAAAAACCAAGCTATCCATTGGGAAAAATCAATCTCGATGTCCGAGTTTGGGACCCGAGAGAATTATAGAATCGAGAAGTCTGGAGTTTGAAGTCGTGGATTTTCCATCGCGAGTACCACGCTTTGTTGGGACGACCAGCATATGCTAGATTTATGGCGAGTACCACACTATACATACCTGTTATGGAGATTGCCTGGACCCAAGGGACCAATCACGGTCAAAGGGAGTTTCGCCTTAGCTGATAAGTGCGACAAGGATTTCCATCGGTTATCGGAAACATTCGGGATGCAAGCTGAATACTTGGCGTCGAAAAGCATGACTGATTACGACGTACTGCCAGACGTTGGAAGGCCAAACAAAGAATCAACTTTCAACACAGAGAAAAATTCTAAGGAGGTGCAGATTCACCCGACAGATCCAAAAAGACGACATCCATTGCAAACAACATGGATATCGCATAGGAAAGCGCGCTCGTCGAGTTCCTCCGTGAGAACTGGAAAATCTTCGCATGGTGTCCAGGCTGACATGCCGGGAGTACCCGGGGAACTTGCCGAGCACCACCTAAATTTGGATCCAACGAGCGAAACCAATCGGACAACCTTTGCGGCGTTTTCGGAACCAAACCGCAAAGCCATGCTTTCGAGAAATAAATCGACTAGAGGAAGCTGGTTTTATCGAGAGAGATATCTACGAAGCCACATGGGTAGCTAACCCAGTGATGGTGCCGAAGAAAAACACGACAGTCCTTCGCATGTGCGTCGACTTTACGTGCCTCAACAAATATTGCCCTAAGGATCACTTTCCCCTCCCAAGGATCGATCAAATTATCGACTCCACGGCAGGTTGTGAACGTCTTTCCTTTTTGGATGCATACTCTGGTTATAACCAGATCAGATTAAAAGAAGATGATGAAGCCAAAACAGCGTTTATTACACCTTACGGCGTGTTTTGCTACAAGACAATGCCCTTCGGTCTAAAAAATGCGGGAGCAACATATCGAAGGATGATGCGAAGTGTTTAGCAACACGGATCGGGAAAAACGTGCAAGTATACATCGATGATGTCATTATAACGTCAAAAAAGGGGGCAACGCTGATCGAGGATCTCAAAGAAACTTTTGACAACCTCGACAAATTCTGCCTCAAGCTGAACCCGACGAAATGTTCTTTTGGCGTCCCAGCAGGAGAACTTCTGGGGTTTCTAGTCTCAGCAAGAGGGATTGAAGCAAATCCCGACAAAATACAAGCCATAGTAACAATGAGAAAGCCAACGAAGTTGAAAGAAATACAGCGACTAAGCTGGGCGAGTCGCGGCTTTGAGCAGATTCGTCGCCGGGTTAGGAGAAAAAGCGTTACCATTTTATGCGCTGATAAAACAAGGAGATAAATTCCAGTGGAACGAAGAGGCCGATAGAGCTTTCGAGGATCTGAAGCGAAAAATATCGACACCACCAATCCTGGTGGCTCCAAAGGAAAAGGAACCCCTCCTGTTGTATATTGCAGCCACACCCCAAGTGGTTAGCACGGTGTTAGTTGTCGAAAGAGAAGAAGAAGGGAAAATCCATGGAGTACAGCGGCCAGTATACTTCGTGAGCGAAGTCTTGTCGCCCTCAAAACAAAGGTACCCTCGGTACCAAAAGCTAGCATATGGAGTGTTCACGACGGCACGAAAATTGCGCCACTATTTTTCGGCACACCCGATCATAGTGGTCAATGAAGCTCCCTTGTCAAATATCTTGAACAACCCGGAAGCTACGGGTCGTGTCTCCCTTTGGGGAATAGAACTTTCCCCTCGGGACATCACGTACGAAAAAGAAAAGCAATAAAGTCGCAAATACTGCCGGACTTCATCGCAGAGTGGATGGAGTTGCAAAATACGGGACCTCAGATTTATCGAGAACCCGGACTATGAACTTTGATGGGTCCAAGAGACTAGAAGGGGCTGGCGCGGGAGTAGTACTCATATCACTCGAAGGCGACAAGTTGAAGTACATCCTTCGGATGACGTTCCCTAACGCATCTAATAATGAAGCAGAATATGAGGCTCTCATACACGGGATGAAGATGGCGAAAGCCTGTGGAGCAACTCGATTAAAAATCTTTGGCGATTCACAGTTGGTAGCTCAGCAAGTTATGAACCAATGTGACGCAGTCAATGATAGCATGATGGCATACAAGGAGGTGTACAATGAGCTCGAGAAGTTGTTCGATGGATGCGAAGTAAATCATATTAGTAGATTGAGCAACGACGAAGCCGACGTTCTTGCAAACATCGGGTCGCAGGTGCCTTGCGGTCCCACCGGGTGTATTTTGGGAAGAGATAACGAGAGAGATCCACTGAGTCGACAAAATCAAAAAAGAAGGAGAAGAAACCCTCGGGGGCTACCAAGGAGAAGCAAGAGGAAGAAGAAGAAGAGCAAGACCTGGTCATGGTAATACAGATACCGTGGATGCAGCCATACATATCATACATCCTCAGGAAAGAAATACCCGACGATCCGGTCGAGGCAAGGCGAGTAATTCGACGCTCCGGAGCTTTCACGGTGATTAAGGGAGAATTATATAAGCGAAGTATTTCGGGCGTCTTGCAAAGGTGCGTCACACACGAAGAAGGAAGAATAATTCTGAAGGATGTGCACGAAGGAATATGTGGCCACCACGCAAGTAGTCGAGCCATCGCAGCCAAGGTTTTTCGGGCAGGATTCTACTGGTTGACAGCAATTGAGGACGCTAAGGACATAGTAAGAACTTGCGACGCGTGTCAAAGGTTTGCCGCAAAACCTCACTCTCCAGCAGCAGAGCTAGCACCAATACCATTGTCATGGCCTTTCGCTCAATGGGGACTTGACATGGTGGGTAAATTACACAAGGCATGGCCAGGAGGAAAAGAGTATATGCTAGTAGCTGTCGACAAATTTACAAAGTGGATAGAAGCGAAGCCGATAAATTCACCAGATGGTGCATCTGCAGTAAAATTCATAAAAGGCCTCGTCTTCAGATTTGGAGTGCCTCACAGCATCGTCACAGACAACGGCAGCAACTTCACATCCAATGAATTCAAAGACTATTGCGAAGAGGTGGGTATCAAGCTGAACTTTGCATCAGTTGCACATCCTCAGACTAATGGGCAAGTCGAGAAAGCCAATGGCATCATCTGCAATGGCATCAAGAAGCGCTTGTTAGGACCACTAGAAAAAGCTCGACATACCTGGCCTGAAGAACTACCAAGTGTGTTGTGGAGCATCCGAACAATACCAAATACGACGACACAGGAAACTCCGTTTTTACGGTCCATGGAGCGAAACGGTATTGCCAATCGAGATAGAGCACAACTCTCCACGCGTCGCGGAGTATGATGAAGAGACGTCGAGAAAAGCGCTAGAAGATGATGTCGACGCACTTGATGAAGCTCGAGATGAAGTACTGTCTCGGGTAACCAAATATCAACAGGACTTGAAGAATTACCACAGTCGACGTTTGCGGCCAAGATCTTTTCAAGTGGGGGACTTAGTTCTTCGGCTCACGCAAAAAAGTCATGAAAAACTCGAGTCACCATGGCTTGGTCCCTATATCGTCACGGAAGTAATTGGAGGAGGAGCATACGGAATAAAGGACAAGAAGACATGGGTGGAGGAGCAAAACCCACTGGAACGTGGCGCAACTCGGGCGGTTCTACGCCTAGAGCTAAAATATAGTCCTTGTAAAAACTTCAATGTATTGAAACGCCCACGAGTTTTCAGACGCACTCTTTTCCTTTTTCGGGGCACCGAGTGGGGCCGGGAAAGGTTTTTAATGAGGCGGGCTCGTGGTGCTGCAATATAATAAAGATAGTGGAGATATACTTCTTATTTTTCGACACGCTCGGGGGCTCAACGCCCAAGTCTCAAAATAGATTCAATATAGATTCACGGAAATATTTCGCCTTGGTACATCAATACCTCGCCAAATATAAAAACAGAAGCCAACAATCATAAATATAGTGTACACATCAAAAAACTTAAATGCTTTGGTCTAAGAACCTCGCAATACAAATATAGAACTTCGACATCAAAGATACTCGAAGGCGGCAATCTATTCAAAGGAAAAACAAGGATATCTTATCGCAACAGGAAAGATAGATTTCAAGGAAGAACCTTCGCCCAGTTAGGCTCGGGGGCTTCGGCAATATAGAGGGCTTCGGCAAGCGTACAATAAGTTCCTTCGGAAATAAAAAAGAGGAATAAGCTACAAGGTCCAATATAATACAAATCAGTTAAATCCCAAGATACTATCTACAGACAGGACTCTGGTTGTTTTATGTTCAGCATAAGAACCCTTGGTAAAAAACTCTGAGTCCATCAGAAGAAGTTCATCTATCATTGATTCGGCAACGGGAGCTACCATAGCATCGATAGAGTCGATATCATTTTTTCGACGAGTTTTCTTGGCCAGGCAACCAGCAACAATCTTCGACAGGTCCAACTTTGGATAACAGATGTTTATCATGATCATGGCAAATCTCGCTCCAGCAGTGAGTTGAGCTCGCACAAAGTTATGGATGCGGGGAGCATCTCGAAATACCTCCAATAATTCGGGAAGAGTTTTTGGAACCTCGTTTCGCGGAAATAAATTCCTATAGACAAGGGTTAATGTCGCCGTGCAAAAGCTGAGAAAATCGCGCACTTGGCAAGCACGATCTTGGAACCTAACAATTTGTTGGGTTCGTTCAGGAGTGGACCAGAACAAACACCCATGATTAAGGGAGAGATTAACAATAAGATTTGTCCTCTCATTTACTCTCTGATCTTCGGCAGCAGAATCAAGAACTGAGCCTGTTAAAAGCGACAGGGCAAGAAATTGGAAGAAAGGCACAGCAAGATAAAGAGGAGGCATCTAAAGAAAACAAAAACGTACCTAGCATATCTGTGCTAGCTTCCAGCATTAGCTCAAGCATACTATTTTCTCGGGTTGTGGCTCCCTTTGCTTCCAGTACAGCAGCATCCCTAGCAGCCATAGCTTCTTGGGCTTGATGAAGAGCAAGTTTTTCTCCTTCAGAGGCTCTCCGAGATTGCTCCATCATGGCCAAAATTTGCTTCTTCATAGATTGAAGTTGTTGTCGAAGTTCTTGCAAATCCTCCGACGGATGTCCGCTAGATGAACTCTCGAGGAGATTACGGTCGACTAGTACTTTCTTCGAGAAGGAAGATGCGAGGTGAAGCGGCGACGGAACAAGGAGGGGTCGAGTAGTTATCAAATATTAGCTGGAAAAGAAAGGCCCGGGATCAATGAAAAGCACGAAGAGAAATTTCATTCCTTGCTAGAAAATTTACACGGACATTACAAAAGAAAGTTTTCCAGGGGGACTAAGAGGGTAATTGTCGCCAAAGCTAAAATGGCGACAAGAGCAAAAGAAACAGAAAAGGAAACAAGGAGGCATGCAACTAGACCTCCGGCCTCGAGGAGTTAGGAGTCGAAGATGGCTTGATCCCGAGGTACGCCAAGATCTTCTTCGTGTTGGGCTTGGCCGCCTTGATCAGCGACCTCCATCTCGACTGCTCTATCTGATCGGTGTCGCCAACCTTCATCCAATCAAGCGTCTGTTGGCTGTCAGCAACCAGGGCAACAGTATTCTCGACAGCAACCTTCATATTCTCCTGACGCATCTTCAGTCCAAGGTCTTCCGACGAATTGAAAAGCTTGGCAAGGGCAAGGAAAGTCGAAGGTTCTTCCTTCTTCGGGAAGAAGTAGGGGAACAACGCCGACAAACTCGCACTGGCATTGGCCACGCCTTCACGAATTTCGCGTCCATGGAACTCCAGAAGAGAAAGTGCGTCAAGGAGAGGGTCATTGACGGGATCTTCCAGATCAAAATCTTGGTTGGTTTGGGCTGCCACACGAGACAAAACATTAGTCGAAAACCAAGAAACAAGAAGTACAATAAAATAGAAGGGACGGGTGATATTACTCAGCGTACGTCGACTTTGCGATTTCAAACGCTTGATGATCCCTTGTTCTCGAGAAGCTTGTGCAGCTTTACGCTCGTCTAAGGCAGATTCAGCATCTTTGAGCCTTCTCTGCAGTTCCTCGACACTAGCGGCCTTTGCTTTGGCATCATCGGCCTCGGCTCTAGCTTCGCTAGCGACAAGTTCGGCTTTCTCGCGAGCCGCCTCACTTTGCTCTAGTTTGTGAGCAAGAGCGTCGGCACGCTTGTTGGCCTCTGCAAGTTTCTCTGTCAAGATAAAAAAGGGGAAAGAAGGATCAAAAAATAGCGACAAACACAAAGGAGAAAAAGTCAGGAAGGACAGTAAATATAAAAGTTACTACCTTCGGCTCTGCTGGCATACTCGCGGTACCCAATAAATTGGGACCCGATGCGGATAAGATCCTTGATCATAGGCTGTCGAAGAAGAAGAACGAAGGGGAAAACATCGGCATTAAAAAAAAGGGGGTCCACAAAAGCAAAATAGAAGAAATATAGACATTGACAAACTTACATCATCCAAGAGCTGCGACGAAGAGCTGCCCAATTGAGGAGGAGGCTCAACGATCATTTCAACCCTTGCCCTTTTTGGTGAAGGGACAAGGGGGCTTGATGGTGGAGTAGTGGTGACGACGTTTTGTTGAGGAGGCGACGTTTCATCTCCTTCAACTGGCGTGTCGGAAACAAGTACAGTTCGTGACGTGCTTGTCCGAGGAGCCACGTCAGTGACTGGTACTTCTTCTTCCTCATCACTAGTGAACAAAAAATCGACAGTATAAAAAGCAAGACAAGATAAATATTTCGAGTACAAAAAAAAGGGGGGAGAGATAAAGTCGACTTACGAGCTGATGAGGGATTCAACATAAGGATCGTAAGCTGCCTTCGGATGAGAAGGAACAACTTCTTCAGCCTTAGAAATGCCAGAATCCTCGGCATCAGTCCTTTTCCTTTTGTTCCTTGGAGAAACAGCGGGAGGAAGGGATTCAGTCGATTCACTGGCTTCAGACTCAACTTCTTTCTCATGAGAAGCCGCAGATTTGTGAGAACCCGCGACTTCACTTTCAGGAACAGAAGAGCCTTGAGTATCTTCGGCAACAATGCCCATTTCTTCGACTTCTCCATCCTCAGGAAGAGGAGGAAGGGAAGCCATAGTAGGGTGATTCTACAAGAAAATAGCGACAAAGGGAAAAATAGAGAGATATCAATGCAATGAGATGCAGGGAAATTCAGAACAAGATAAAATTCGAGAAGACAAAATACCTCGGGGAGAGGATTGGTGGAGCTGTAGGGTTCCACGCGACAAGAGGAAGGAATAGGGTCCTTCTTACTCAGCGAGGTAATTCTTCGAATAAGCTTCTCCAAGTCCTTCACAGAAAGATCATTGGAGAGCCTATTGGCGTCATTGGCACCAGAGTACGTCCAAAGGGGATTTTTGCGAGCTCGAAGAGGCTGCACTCTAATCCTAAGAAAATAGGCAGTGATTTGGACACCGAGATAATTCTTTGCCTCGAGTATTTTGAAGGCGATGAATACGAGACATAAGAGCTTCGTCGCCTTTTTCTCTTCTTCGGAAGCTTCGGCGTCCCGGGAATAGCGGCGTTGAATTTTTGCGTTTCCGTCGAAAGGAACTATGTTGTGTTCCACGGAATTGGCGCTTTCTTCGTGTATATAGAGCCACCTTTTGCGCCATCCTTGGACGAGTCGGGAAATTTGACGTCGAAATAATCGACATCGGTTCGAACACGGATAACTACGCCACCTATGTTGTAGGTGGCGTTGTGAGCGCCATTGCGGCGAAGGCAGAAAATGCGCTTCCAAAGAGCCCAATTGGGAGCGACTCCAAGAAAGCATTCGCAAAGTGTGATGAAAATGGAAATGTGAAGGATGGAATTGGGGGTCAGCTGGTGCAGTTGAATCCCATAGACAAAGAGAAGACCGCGGAGGAAATCATGGATTGGGGTAGAGAGGCCGCGAATGAGATGATCAACGAAACTAACCCGATACTCCATTGGAGGCTTGGGGTAGCTTTCTTCGGCTGGGAAAGCGGATGGCGTCTTCCTTCTTCATCGGGCCGAGCCTCTTCGGCATATTGACATCTTGGTTGGAGATTTTGGATCTCTCCCACTCAAGATCTTCAGCGGCCATCTTGGATTCCGGAGTGCTGTGGCGAGTCAGACGCGCACGCGGTGGCATCAACGGCAATGGGCAGAGCAATGTATGCGCGTGCGGAAAAATCGAGAGAGTTGGGCGCAGGGGAAGATTTGCGAAGAGGAACAGGTGTGCGGCGCAAGCGAGGGGATGAACGGAGGTTGAAGAAAGGTTTATATAAGAATTGGGTCAAGCAGTGTGCCGTTGGATGAAGAAATCGTGTGGTGAGAATAGATCTTCTCGATACAAGGGCAAAAAAGTATTTTTATTGAGATAGGCGTTACCGTACGTGCGCCAGAAAAAGCGGAGGACGTGTGTCCCCCACTTGCACGACGTGTCAACATGGTGGGAATGATGGACCCACAAGGCAGAAAAATCTCGACCATTAATAGAGCTGAAGAAAATTTGACAAGGAAAGATATGTCGGCACGAGAAATAAAGGAGAATGGCGACAGGAGAAATTATTAGTACTTTGAGAGCCTTTGGTCAGAAACAAGTTTTTGCCCAAATGCTCGGGGGCTACTTCGACAAAAAGTAAAATTTCGAGTATGACAATATAGAAAATGTTGAGCCTACAGTCAAGCACAAGTTCTTGGCTGTAGCCTCGGGGGCTACTCCCATCGGGAGCGCTGTTCGCGCACCCGAGAGAAAAAAAAAAAGAGAGAGAAGAAGAAGAAGAGAAAAGAGTTCATATTGAGAAATCATGACAATATAGTGACAAGGTGGACTAAAATGTTGAGCCTACAACCAAGCACAAGTTCTTGGCTGTAGCCTCGGGGGCTACTCCCATCGGGAACGCTGTTCGCGTGCCCGATGAAATTAACAAAGGAAAAATAGAACAACAAGAGAGTATATTTCGAGTTATAATTAACTCTACATATACTCCCATCGGGAGAGCAATATAAGTCATATTTGACTCAATAAAATGTGCCATTCCAACAGCCGGAAAAGCACTCGACAATATATTCTCGAACGCCAAAGTTGCGATCAATTTCCGAATGCCGCAAAATTGCGAAGGTAAGACCCCGGATCCATTCCGCTGGGCGTGGCATCGCCAAAGACTGCGCTCCGCTACTTTTATCCGTATCAACGGATACGAAGAAAAATCCTAACGGACGCGTTAGGTACCCGATAAATTTGGTCGGGACTCGACAGAATGGTAAGACCTTAAGCGGCACCTGTCGAAGTTTACACCAGTATCCCGAGATCATGTCCAGGGACGTGATTTTGAAGTAGGTTTTTGCGGATTGCCACTAGAGCAGTTAACTAGTACCTGATCTGTCAGATGAACTAGCCCCAACTACCAATATCCCTGTACAATATAGAATTTTATGAAAAAAAATATAAAAAGTTAGAGCTTTCGAGTAAAAATAAACAGTGGAGATTTTCCCTGACTCTATGATTCAAGCAAAATCTCGGGGGCTACTGACATAGGCGTCCCAAATGGGCCTGCCGAATATAGTACCCGGGGTTTATTGAAGGCTCACTATCCGAAGAATAAGAAGATTCGGGAGCTCAAGATGTATTTAAGGAAAAGATAGAGTTGTAATAGGAAGTGTTATTTGTAATCTGGCGGGATGAGTTAGAAACCGTCCCGGACTCTGTAACTTGTACAAAACGAAACCCTCGGCTCCACCTCTTATATAAAGGGGGAGTCGAGGGACGAGGAGATCATCGAATCATTGTCCGCAAACCCTAGTTTTCATATTCGTCGAGTACTTTTCGGCTGAAACCTTCGAGATCTACTTGCCCTCTACTTCTAACTAAACCCTAGCCTACAATCCATAGGCATTGATAAGTTAATCCCTTGTCACTCATAGCATTGTCATGGACAACGACAGCAATTTCACCTCCAAAGAATTCAAGGCATATTGCGCAGAGGTAGGCACCAAATTACACTTTGCGTCGGTTGCGCATCCGCAAACTAATGGTCAAGTCGAGAAAGCAAACAGTGTCATTTGCAACGACATCAAGAAACGATTGATAACACCTCTGGAGAAAGCTCGACACACTTGGCCAGAAGAGTTTCATCTTATGGAGTATACGAACAACACCTAATACAGCAACACAGGAAACCCCATTCTTTTTGGTCCATGGAACCGAGGCAGTGCCGCCGATAGAAATAGAACACAATTCTTCGAGAGTGGCGAAATATGATGAAGAAACATCGATAAAAGCACTAGAAGACGACGTCGACGCACTTGATGAGGCTAGAGATGAGGTGTTGTCAAGAGTCACTAAGTACCAGCAAGACCTGAAAATTTACCATAGTCGACATTTGCATCCAAGGTCTTTTCAAGTTGGCGACCTAGTTCTTCGGCTTACCCAAGACAACCATGAAAAGTTCGAGTCGCCATGGGTGGGACCATACATCGTCACAAAGGTGATCCCAGGAGGAGCATACAGAATAAAGGATAAAAAGACAGGGGTCGCAGAGCCAAATCCATGGAACGTGGCGCAGCTTCGGTGTTTCTACGCGTAGAAGTGAAAATAAAGATATGCATGTAAAGATACAATTTACTTAAAAGCTCGCGATTTTTCACACGCACTCTTTTCCTTTCAGGGCACCGAGTGGGGCTGAAAGGTTTTTAATGAAGCGGGCTCGCGATGCTACAATATAGTAAAGATATTGGTGATATACATCTTTTTCTTCGACAGGCTTGGGGGTTTACAACTCACAAAATCGACAAAATAGACTTGATCTTTACAATATATAAAACACAAATTATTTGCCTTGGTTACAACACCTCGCAAGTAATAAATATACATACGCCTGTTGAAATACTCGGGGGCTAGAGAAAGAGAAAAAAATAAACATACATAGTTATCGCAATATACATACTCCTCGCAATATACAAGATATTTCTTCGTTACAGGAAAACTCGGCAAAAGGGAAAATTTCATTAATCTCCTATACGGTCATCTATATTTACCCTTTCACCTTCCGCAGGAGGCACCCAGGGAATCAACGTAATGGTTCTCGGTGAAGTACTCAGCATCCATCCGAAGAAGATCCTCAATCATCTTTTCGGCTACGGGTGTCACCTCGTCGTTGATCCTGTTGACGTTTCTCCTTCGTTTCTTTAATCTGGCATGACAAAGTTCAACAACGTTGTACATGTCCAACTTCGGGTGACAGATTTGTAGCATGATCATAGCAAATCTAGCACCATCCATTAACTGGGCCTTCACAAAATCATGGATTCAATGCACACTTTTGAACTTGTTCATCAATCCGGGAAGAGTTTTGGGCTGAAGATTCCGAGGAAACATGGCATTGTAAACCATTGATACGTCTCAAACGTATCTATAATTTCTTATGTTCCATGCTACTTTTATGATGATACTCACATGTTTTATACACATTATATGTCATTATTATGCGTTTTCCGGAACTAACCTATTGACGAGATGCCGAACGTCCGATTGCTTGTTTTCTCGCTGTTTTTGGTTTCGAAATCCTAGTAAGGAAATATTCTCGGAATCGGACGAAATCAACGCCCAGCATCTTAGAATTCCACGAAGCTTCCGGAACACCCGAGAGCAACCGGAGGGGGCCACGGAGCCCACCGGATGACGAGGTGGCGCGGCCGGGGCCTGGGCCGTGCCCCCTATTGTGTCACCACCTCGTCGGCCCTCCGACTCCGCCTCTTCGCCTATTTAAAGGTCCCCGACCTAAAACCTCGATACGGAAAAGCCACGGTACGAGAAACCTTCCGGAGCCGCCGCCATCGCGAAGCCAAGATCCGGGGACAGGAGTCTCGTTCCGGCACGCCGCCGGGACGGGAAGTGCCCCCGGAAGGCATCTCCATCGACACCACCGCCATCTTCATCAACGCTGCTTGTCTCCCATGAGGAGGGAGTAGTTCTCCATCGAGGCTAAGGGCTGTACTGGTAGATATGTGGTTAATCTCTCTCCCATGTACTTCAATACAATGATCTCATGAGCTGCCTTACATGATTGAGATTCATATGAGTTTTGTATCACTATTCATCTATGTGTTACTCTAGTGATGTTATTAAAGTACTCTATTCCTCCTCCACGGTGTAATGGTGACAGTGTGTGCATCGTGTAGTACTTGGCGTAGGTTATGATTGTAATCTCTTGTAGATTATGAAGTTAATTATTGATATGATAGTATTGATGTGATCTATTCCTCCTTCATAGTGTGATGGTGACAGTGTGCATGCTATGTTAGTACTTGGTGTAATTGCAATGATCTATCATGCACTCTAAGGTTATTTAAATATGAACATTGAATGTTGTGGAGCTTGTTAACTCCGGCATTGAGGTGCTCTTGTAGCCCTACGCAATTAGTGGTGTTCATCATCCAACAAAAGAGTGTAGAGTGGTTTTATTATGTGATCAATGTTGAGAGTATCCACTAGTGAAAGTATGATCCCTAGGCCTTGTTTCTAAGCATCGAAACTCCGTTTATTTATCGTTACATTGCATGTTTACTCGCTGCCATATTTTATTCAGATTGCTATTACCACTCATATACATCCATACTACTTGTATTTCACTATCTCTTCGCCGAACTAGTGCACCTATACATCCGACAAGTGTATTAGGTGTGTTGGGGACACAAGAGACTTCTTGTATCGTGATTGCGGGGTTGCTTGAGAGGGATATCTTTGACCTCTTCCTCCCTGAGTTCGATAAACCTTGGGTGATCCACTTAAGGGAAACTTGCTGCTGTTCTACAAACCTCTGCTCTTGGAGGCCCAACAATGTCTACAAGAATAGAAGCACCCGTAGACATCAAGCACTTCTCTGGCCCGTTGCCGGGGAGGAAAGGTAAAAGGCACTCATACTCCGGTCCCAAGTAACTAAGTACTTTTCTGTTGCCGTTGTGTGTGTGCTCGAAGCTATTTCCTTTAGATCCTGCAATTGCATCTTTTTGTTTCTTGTTTTACACTAGTAAGGCATAATGGACAACAGTGAGCTTCTTATTCTATTTCCTGAGTTAAGACATGGATTGTTTGATGCGAAAATTAAAAACCTATGGAATCTTATTTGCATGCTGGTAGTAATATTAGTATGAACGCTTTGAACACCATTGTTGATAATGATATAGAAAGTTCTAAGCTTGGGGAAGCTGGTTTTGATGAGTATGATATTTTTAGTCCCCCAAGCATTGAGGAGAAAATTTTCTTTGATGATACTTTGCCTCCTATTTATGATGATTATAATGATAGTGGTCTTTTGGTGCCACCTACTATGGAGAGTAAATTTTATTGTGACTATACTATGCCTCCTATATTTGATGATGAGAATAATAATGATAGCTACTTTGTTGAATTTGCTCCCACTATTACTAATAAAATTGAATATGCTTATGTGGAGAGTAATGATACTTTTATGCATGTGAATAAGAATGTTTCATTTGATAGTTATATTGTTGAGTTTGTTCATGATGCCACTAAAAGTTATATGAGAGAGGAAAATATGGTTGTAGAAGTTTTCATGTTACTAAAACACCTCTCTATATGCTGAAATTTTTGAAGTTACACTTGTTTTATCTTTCTATGCTTGTTGCATTATGCTTCATGAATTTGTTTATTTACAAGATTCCTTTTCATAGGAAGTGGGTTAGACTTAAATTTGTTTTGAATTTGCTTCTTGATGCTCTCTTTTGCTTCAACTCTGATTTCTTGCGAGTGCATCATTAAAACTGCTTAGCCCATCTTAATGGCTATAAAGAAAGCACTTCTTGGTAGATAACCCATGTTTTTATTTTACTACAGCAATTTTGTTTTATATTTGAGTCTTGGAAGTTGTTACTACTGTAGCAACCTCTCCTTATCTTTATTTTATTGCATTGTTGTGCCAAGTAAAGTCTTTGATAGTAAGGTTCATACTAGATTTGGATTACTGCGCAGAAACAGATTTCTTTCTGTCACGAATTTGGGTATGATTCTCTGTAGGTAACTCAGAAAATTCTGCCAATTTACGTGCGTGATCCTCATATATGTACGCAACTTTCATTCAATTTGGGCATTTTCATCTGAGCAAGTCTGATGCCTCTTTAAAATTCGTCTTTACGGACTGTTCTGTTTTGACAGATTCTGCCTTTTATTTCGCATTGCCTCTTTTGCTTGTGTTGGATGGATTTCTTTGTTCCATTAACTTCCAAGTAGCTTTGAGAAATGTCCGAAGTGTTAAGAATGATTATGTCACCTCTGAATATGTGAATTTTTGATTATGCACTAACCCTCTAATGAGTTTGTTTTGAGTTTGGTGTGGAGGAAGTTTTCAAGGGTCAAGAGAGGAGGATGATATACTATGACCAAGAAGAGTGAAAAGTCTAAGCTTGGGGATGCCCCCGTGGTTCATCCCTGCATATTTCAAGAAGACTCAAGCATCTAAGCTTGGGGATGCCCAAGGCATCCCCTTCTTCATCGATAAATTATCAGGTTTCTTCTCTTGAAACTATATTTTTATTCGGTCACATCTTATGTACTTTACTTGGAGCGTCTGTGTGCTTTTATTTTCGTCTGTTATCTTAGTTCTCTGAATAAATTCATGCTTGTGTGTGAGAGAGACACGCACCGCTGTTGCATATGAACACATGTGTTCTTCGCTTTATCTTTAATGTTCATGGCGAAGGTTGAAACTGCTTCGTTAATTGTTATATGGTTGGAAACAGAAAATGCTGCATGTGGTAATTGGTATAATGTCTTGAATAACTTGATACTTGGCAATTGTTGTGCTCATATAGATCATGTTTAATCTCTTGCATCATGTACCTTGTACCCATTAATGAATAACTACATAGAGCTTATTAAATTTGGTTTGCATGATTGATCTCTGGAGTCTAGATATTTTCTGGTTGAGGTGTTTGAACAACAAGGAGACGATGTAAAGTCTTATAATGCTTACAATATGTTCATATGTGAGTTTTGCTGCACCATTTTATACTTGAGTTTGCTTCAAACAACCTTGCTAGCCTAGCCTTGTATTGAGAGGAATTCTTCTCGTGCATCCAAATCCTTGAGCCAATAACCATGCCATTTGTGTCCACCATACCTACCTACCACATGGTATTTTTAAGCCATTCCAAAGTAAATTACTTGAGTGCTACCTTTAAAAATTTCTATTCTTTGTCTTTGCAATATATAGCTCATGGGACAAAATAGCTTAAAAACTATCGTGGTGAAGAATATGTACTTATGTGTCTTATTTCTTAATAAGTTGATTGTTGAGCGGTAACCATGTTTCTGGGGACGCCATCAACTTTACCTTTGTTGAATATCATGTGAGTTGCTATGCATGTTCGTCTTGTCTGAAGTAAGAGCGATTTTCATGATCAAATGGTTTGAGTATGCATACTGTTAGAGAAGAACATTGGGCCGCTAACTAAAGCCATGATTCATGGTGGAAGTTTCAGTTTGGACAATAAATCCTCAATCTCTTATGAGAATTTTAATTGTTGTTGAATGCTTATGCATTAAAGAGGAGTCCATTATACTGTTGTCTATGTTGTCCCGGTATGGATGTCTAAGTTGAGAATAATCAAAAGCGAGAAATCCAATGCGAACATTCTCCTTAGACCTTTGTACAGGCGGCATAGAGGTACCCCTTTGTGACACTTGGTTGAAACATATGCTATGCAATGATAATCCGTGTTAATCCAAGCTAATTAGGACGAGGTGCGAGCACTATTGGTATACTATGCATGAAGCTTGCAACTTATAGGATATCTTATACATAACACATATGCTTTATTACTACCGTTGACAAAATTGTTTCTTGTTTTCAAAATAAAAGCTCTAGCACAAATATAGTAATCCATGCTTCCCTCTGCGAAGGGCTATTCTTCTACTTTTATGTTGAGTCAGTTCACCTACTTCTTTCTATCTTAGAAGCAAACCCCTTGTGTCAACTGTGTGCATTGATTCTTACATGTTTACCTATTGCACTTGTTATATTGCTTTATGTTGACAACTATCCATGAGATATACATGTTACAAGTTGAAAGCAATTGCTGAAACTTAATCATCCTTTGTGTTGCTTCAATGCCTTTACTAAGAATCTATTGCTTTATGAGTAACTCTTATGCAAGTCTTATTGATGCTTGTCTTGAACGTATTATTCATGAAAAGTCTTTGCTATATGATTCATTTGTTTACTCATTGTCTTTACCATTGCTTTGAATCGCTGCATTCACCTCATATGCTTTACAATAGTATTGATCAAGATTATGATAGCATGTCACTTCAGAAATTATCCTTGTTATCGTTTACCTACTCGAGGGCGAGTAGGAACTAAGCTTGGGGATGCTTGATACGTCTCAAACGTATCTATAATTTCTTATGTTGCATGCTACTTTTATGATGATACTCACATGTTTTATACACATTATATGTCATTATTATGCGTTTTCCGGAACTAACCTATTGACGAGATGCCGAAGGGCCAGTTGTTGTTTTCTGCTGTTTTTGGTTTCAGAAATCCTAGTAAGGAAATATTCTCGGAATCGGACGAAATCAACGCCCAGCATCTTAGAATTCCACGAAACTTCCAGAACACCCGAGAGCAACCAGAGGGGGGCCACAGGCCCACCAGATGACAGGGTGGCGCGGCCAGGGCCTGGGCTGCGCCCCCCTATTGTGTCACCACCTCGTCAGCCCTCCGACTCCGCCTCTTCGCCTATTTAAAGGTCCCTGACCTAAAACCTCGATACGGAAAAGCCACGGTACGAGAAACCTTCCAGAGCCACCGCCATCGCGAAGCCAAGATGCGGGGGACGGGAGTCTCGTTCCGGCACGCCGCCGGGACGGGGAAGTGCCCCGGAAGGCATCTCCATCGACACCACCGCCATCTTCATCAACGCTGCTTGTCTCCCATGAGGAGGAGTAGTTCTCCATCGAGGCTAAGGGCATGCCGGTAGCTATGTGGTTAATCTCTCTCCCATGTACTTCAATACAATGATCTCATGAGCTGCCTTACATGATTGAGATTCATATGAGTTTTGTATCACTATTCATCTATGTGTTACTCTAGTGATGTTATTAAAGTACTCTATTCCTCCTCCACGGTGTAATGGTGATAGTGTGTGCATCGTGTAGTACTTGGCATAGGTTATGATTGTAATCTCTTGTAGATTATGAAGCTAATTATTGATATGATAGTATTGATGTGATCTATTCCTCCTTCATAGTGTGATGGTGACAGTGTGCATGCTATGTTAGTACTTGGTGTAATTGCAATGATCTATCATGCACTCTAAGGTTATTTAAATATGAACATTGAATGTTGTGGAGCTTGTTAACTCCGGCATTGAGGTGCTCTTGTAGCCCTACGCAATTAGTCGTGTTCATCATCCAACAAAAGAGTGTAGAGTGGTTTTATTATGTGATCAATGTTGAGAGTGTCCACTAGTGAAAGTATGATCCCTAGGCCTTGTTTCTAAGCATCGAAACTCCGTTTATTTGCTTGTTACGTTGCATGTTTACTCGCTGCCATATTTTATTCAGATTGTTATTACCACTCATATACATCCATACTACTTGTATTTCACTATCTCTTCGCCGAACTAGTGCACCTATACATCCGACAAGTGTATTAGGTGTGTTGGGGACACAAGAGACTTCTTGTATCGTGATTGCGGGGTTGCTTGAGAGGGATATCTTTGACCTCTTCCTCCCTGAGTTCGATAAACCTTGGGTGATCCACTTAAGGGAAACTTGCTGCTGTTCTACAAACCTCTGCTCTTGGAGGCCCAACACTGTCTACAAGAATAGAAGCACCCGTAGACATCAACCATGGCCAGAGTTTTGGTGCAGAACTCAAGATACTCCCGCACCTGAGCAGCTCGATCCTGGAATCATACAATTTGTCGAGTCCGATCGAGGGAAGCCCATAAGCTGGAGTTATTTTGTTGAGCCAGCCGAAGAAGAACTTCGGACCTCGCATCAACATGCTGATCCTCGGCAGTAGCATCCAAGAAGGAGCCTACTCATATCAATAAATATAATGAGGATTGCAAAACTTCTACACAAATAAGGAAAAGAACACAAAAGGAGAAACTTACCCGCCATATCCAGACTTGCGTCAGTTAGCAGGTCAAGCATATAATCTTCACGGGCCGTAGCCTGTAAGGCCTCGGTAATCGCAGATTATTTCAATTTTAAGGATTCTTGAGCCTGTTGAAGAGCTATTTTCTCCCGCTCCGAAGATTTGTGGGACTGTTCCATGACAATAAGGGATTGTTTCTTCATGGCTTGGAGTTGTTGTCGAAGTTCGGTTAATTCTAATTGATCTGAGTTAACACACGAAGAATCGTCCAGGAAAACGTCGTCAAGTATCCGGTTCGAGCGAGACGTAGCAGGGAAAGAAGATGATGGTCCAGCAGTCTTAGAGTAATTGTCAAACACCAACTGGAAGAAAGGAAAGGACGACATCAATTACCAAACAAGGATTTTTTCCTTTTTCCATTCATAAGTCTAAATATTTACATAGGCGAAGATTCAGTTCAAAAGATCGACTCCTAGTGAGTGAGCAGAGGAAGTCGCACATCATAAGGATATCGACATCTACCAAAAGAGAGAACAAATGGAAGAGTAGGTTGGTCTACTTGACCTCCGGCTTGGCGGTACTGGAGGAAGCAGCTGGTTTGTAGCCGAGGAAGGAGAGAATCTTCTTGGAGTGTGGCTTGGCAACCTTCACTACAGCTGGGCATGGGCAGCCCGGCTCGTACGGCCCGGCCCGAAAATCCTAGGCCGGGCCGGGTCGAGCTTGCACATCGGGCCGGGTTCGGGCCTGATTTTCGAGCCCGAACGTCGGGCCGGGCCGGGCTCGGGCTTGCATAAAACACAGTTTCAGCCTAGTTCAGGCCGGGCTTGTCGGGCCGGGCCGAGCTTTTGGCAGTTCGGGCTGGGTTCGGGCCTAATTTTTAAGTCCGAAGGTCGGGTCCGGGCCCGGCTCGGGCCTGGGAATTTTAGTTCGGGCTTTTTCGGGCCTGGCCCGAAACTCGGCCCGGCCCGAGTAATGCCCAGGTGTAGCCTTCACCAAGGACTTTCACTTCTCTTTGTTTATTCCTTTCGTTTCACCAGCTTTCACCCAGTCGATGTTTTGCTGGCTTTCGGCAACCAGGGCTATGGTACCTTCAACTTCAACCTTTAAGTTTTCTTGCCGAAAAGCCAGCCCAAGATCCTCCTCGGGAATGAAGCGCTTGGCAAGCTCCGAAAAGGCATCTGGTTGTTTTTGCTTGGGAAAGAAGTAGGGGAAGAGGCGCGTGAACGCGGTCCGCGCGTCAACAATGCTGTTGCGCGCCAAATCCCCATGAAGCTCAAGGATGGAGAGGGCGTCGAGGAAACGGTCGTCCTCAGGTTCCTGGAGAGCAAAATCATCACCAATCCTTTCTGCTGAAACAACATTAGGGTTTTTCGAAGATCTCCAATAGAGGCAGCGTCTTGCTCAGCTTTCCCGCGAGTTTTTTCGCTTTGCTCAAGCTTGACGGCGAGATCATCGGCGCGTTTGTTGTCTTTGGCGAGAGCCTCTAGCGGAAGGAAATGATGCAGGAGTGTTAAAAAGCTACAACATAGTCTACTCGACGAAAAGTAAAAATATTTTATCTACAGGAAGGGTTACCTTTCAAATTTTCGACAGTATTATGGTACCCAATAAATTGAGTACCGAGACTAATGAAGTGTTTCATCAGAGGCTGTAGAAAGAGAGGAGATAGAAAGGTTGAGAGGGGGAAAATCGATAAATGACACAAAATAGTTGCAAGGGTTCTTATATCATCCAAGGAAGGAGTCGTTGAACTCCCGGCCAAGAAGTCTTGTTTCTCACTAAGCTCAATCCTCGCTCTTTTTGGCGAGGAGGCTCGGGGGCTGACGACAGGAGTCGACATTTCCAAGTCTTGATGATGAGGAGGCGAGGTTTCCTCCGTTGCACGGCGAGCTTCCGAAAGAACTAAAGTTTGTGACGTGCTTGTTGGAGCAGTCACATTGGCAGTGGGTTCTTCTTCTTCTTCTTCTTTGCCACTATTCGTAAAGATAACATGAGAATATTTACAAGCAATATAAAATGAAAAAGGAGGCAGAGTAGCTTACGAGCTAATGATGGCATCCTCATAAGGACAGAAGGCACCCTTTCCTCGGGAGGCGACCCCTTGGGTTTGGAGGTGCCGGAATCCTCGACTTCACCCCTCTTTCTCTTGTTCCTTGGGGAAGCAGCGGAAGGGAGAGAGCGCACTGATTCGGAAGCATCAGATTCTGTCTCTTTTTCGGAGGAAGCCGCAGATTTGTGAGATCCTGCGGCTTCACTTTCAGGGCGAGAAATACCCTGTGAATCATCGGTAACGATGGCTCGTTCATCGACCTCCCCACCTTCAGGAAGGGGAGGCAGAGAAGATAAGACTTGGTGTTTCTGTAGAAGGAAAATTTACACCAAGGGAAAGTTAAGCAAGACAACAGTCATAAAAATATAAACTCGAGAAGACAAGTTAAGCAAGATAGCAGTCGAAAAAATATAAACTCTAGAAGACAAGTTATTTACCTTGGGGAGGGTGTTGGTGTCGCTGTATGGTTCCACACGACAAGAGGTTGGAACTGTGTCTTTCTTGCTCAGCGACGAAATACGTCGGACAAGCTTCTCCAAATTCTTTACCGAAAGATCCTTGGATACGTGGTCCGCATCTTTTTCGCCAGCAAACATCCAGAGGGGGTTTTTGCGAGCCTGTAGAGGTTGCACCCTGATCCTAAGGAAGTGCACAGTAATTTGAACACCCGACAGTTCCTTACCACGGGTGTTCTGAAGCTCATGGATGCGCCTCATCAGTGCATCTGTTGCCATCTTATCTTCTTCGGTAGCTTCAGCATCCCATGATCGGCGCCGAAGGATTTTTGCGCCACCATCAAAAGGCGCGATGTTGTATTCCTGCGAGTCGATGTACTCCTCGCGGATGTATAGCCATCTCCTACGCCACCCTTGGACGGAATCGGGCAATTCGACATCGAAATACTCGACATCGGGACGGATGCAGATAACAACACCACCTACATTGTAGGCGATGTTGTGGGAGCTGTTGCGGCGAACAAGAAAGATGCGTTTCCACATGCCCCAATTTGGATGGGTCCCGAGAAAGCATTCACACAGGGTGATGAAGATGGAGATATGGAGGATAGAGTTGGGAGTCAGCTGGTGTAGCTGCAGCCCATAGACATAAAGTAATCCACGGAGGAATTCGTGGATGGGAGTGGACAGGCCGCAGATGAGGTGGTCAACGAAAGTTACCAGGTATCCGATGCGAGGTGTCGGGAAGCTTTCCTCCCCAGGAAAGATCAGCCCCTCTTCTTTCTTCATCAGCCCAAGCTTCTTGAGCAAGTTCACGTCCTGGTTTGAGATCTTGGATCTCTCCCACTCAGAGATTTCCAAATCTTCCGTCGCCATGTTGGTTCCTAAAGCGGTGTGCCTGAGGAGTTTGGGGCGTGGTGGCATTCAAATGAGTGGTGGAGGAAAGTGGAGATGTGAAGCAGTGCGATGAGCTTGGGGGAAGACAATGGAGCTTTTTGCAGCGAAGGAGAGAGAGAGAGAGGAGATTTGAACGGCGCAGCGAAGGGGAAAGAAGCAAGAAGAAGAAGGTATTTTATAGGAAAGGGATTGATTCGTCGCACTGTTAGATGGAAAGGGAATGGATTCGATGCCTTACACATGTTCGCAAGGGCACAAAAGTCTTTTTACTTTGAGGTAACTAAACAGGCGCTACAACGCGTGTGCCAGGAAAAGCGGAGGACGTGTGCCCCCACTTGCATAACGTGTCAAGCGATGCAGTGTTAGGGACCCACGAGTTAGTGACAGGATATGACCCGCACCTTCCCAATACAACGATCGTGGCCATCGTCAGCGCTGATGTCACTATAAGGGAAATTTCGGGTACAATGCTTCGAAGATTGGCGACAAAGGCGTATTATTGATAATTTCGGGAGCCTTTTATCAAATACAAGTTTTTGTTCAAATGATCGGGGGCTACTTTACGAAGGAGTTTGATATGGAGTTGATTCAAAAAAGAGAAACATGAGCATACAACCAAGTATAAATAATCGATTGTAGCCTCGGGGGCTACTCCCATCGGGAGCGCTGGTCGCGCACCCGATAAAGATGGAAATACTAGAAGAGTTGACAAAATAGCGACAAAGATAATAAAAAGAGTGAGCCTACAACCAAGTACAAGCACTTGGCTGTAGCCTCGGGGCTACTCCCATCGGGAACGCTGGTCGCGTACCCGATGAAACTGAAGGAGTCATAGTGAGCATATTTCGAGTTATGATATAAATCTCTATATACTCTCATCGGGAGGACAAGATAAATAATATAGGAGTCATCATATGACTGGAATAAATGTGATATTCCAACAACCGAAAAAGGCACTCGACAATATATTCTCAGAGCGCCTCAGTCGCGATTTAATCTTTGAATGCCGCAATACTTTGCGAATGTAAGACCCCAGGATCCGTCCTGTGCGGCGTGGCATCGCACCCGAATGCGCTCTGCTACTTTTTCCGTATCAACAGATGCGAAGAAAAATCCTAACGGACGCGTTAGGTACCCGATAAAATATGACTGGAGCTCGGCATATGGTAAGACCTTAAGCGGCACATGTCGAATTACGCCAGTATACTGAGATCATGTCCAGGGACTTGATCTTGAAGTAGGTTTTTGCGGAATTGCCACGAGAGCAGTTAACTGGTACCTGATCCGTCAGATGAACCAACCCCAACTACCATTATCCCTGTACAATATATGATTGTTTTATGAAAGTCATTTAGCGACTCGAAGAAATCAGGTGTTAATTGTAATGATGGAGATTTTCCCTGATTCTTCGATTCAAGCAAAATCTCGGGGGCTACTGACATAGGCATCCCCAATGGATCTGCCGAAGATGGTACCCGGGGTTTACTGGAGGCCCATAACCCGAAGTTTATGAAGCCTGGAAGCCCAGTTAAGAGATGGTTTGGAAATATAGAGTTGTATTAGGAATAATGACTTGTAACTATTACGGGACGAACTCAAAGAGTATCCCGGTCTTTGTAACTTGTACATCACGAAACCCTCGGCTCCGCCTCCTATATAAGGGGGAGTCGAGGGAGAAAGAGAGGATCGATTCATTGTCAACATAACCCTAGTTTTATAATAGTCGAGTACTTTTCCGGCTAAACCCTCGAGATCTACTTGCCCTCTACTTCCACGAAAACCCTAGTCTACAATCTGTAGGCATTGACAAGTCGATACCTTGTCAGCTGAGGTGTGGTAGATCTCCTCGGAATCCCAGCTACACGACGGCGTGGTGGTGATGGTGGAGGACAAAATCTGCAGGGCTTCGCCAAGCCGGAGCAGATGTGTAGAGCAGGAGAGAGGGATGCGCCAGGGCTAGGGTTTCAAGGGTGTGCGCCCCCTGCCCCCTCCCCTCTTTATATAGGGGGAGGTCGGTTTGGGGTGGCCCCCCACGCCCCAAACGGATCTAGGGCCGGCGGACAAGAGGGGGGGAGGGGATTTCTCCCCCCCCCCCCAAGTTGATCCCCCCTAGGGTTTGGGGAAACCCTAAGGGTGGCCGGCCTGGGCTATGAGGGATTGGTGCGCCTGGCCCATTAGGGCAAGTCAGCACCCCCTCGGCCCATGTTGGCACTCCTAGGGTCGTGGGCCCCATGGTGGACCCCGGAACCATCTAGAACCTTTCCGGTCTTCCACCAGAAAAATCCTGAACTTTTCCGAAACCTAGAAATCAACTTCCCTTATATGAATCTTATTCTCCGGACCATTCCGGACCTCCTCGTGATGTCATGGATCCCATCCGATACTCCGAACAAACTTCGTTCTCCATCTCATATTCCAAATCTACTTATGCAACATCGAACCTTAAGCGCGTCACCCTACGGTTCGTGAACTATGTGGACATGATCGAGACTCCTCTCCGACCAATAACCAATAGCAGGACTTGGAGATCCATAATGGCTCCCACACATTCAGCGATAACTTAGTGATCGATTGAACCATTAACATACGATACCGATTCCCTTTGTCACGCGATACTTTACTTGTCCGAGGTTTGATCATCGGTATCTGCATACCTAGTTCAACCTCGTTACTGGCAAGTACTCTTTACTCGTACCATGGTATGTCATCTCTTGTGACCTAGCCACATGCTTGCTAGCTAATTAGACGATATTCCACCGAGAGGGCCCAGAGTATATCTATTTGTCATCAGGATGGACAAATCCCACTCTTGATCCATATGCCTCAACTCACACTTTCCGAATACTCAATCCCATCTTTATAACCACCCATTTATGCAATGGCGTTTGATGTAATCAAAGCATCCTTCCGGTGTAAGTGATTTACATGATCTCATGGTCGAAGGACTAGGTAACTATGTATCGAAAGGTTATAGCAAGATGAACTTAATGACTTGATCTTATGCTACACTTATTTGGGTGTGTGTCCATTATATCATTCACCCAATGACATAACCTTGTTATTAAGAACATCCAATGTTCATGATCACGAAACCATGATCATCTATTAATCAACAAGCTAGTTATACAAGAGGCTTACTAGGGACTCCTTGTTGTTTACATAACACACATGTATCAATGTTTCGGTTAATACAATTATAGCATGTGATGCAAACATTTATCATAAACATAAAGATATAATAATAACCATTTTATTATTGCCTCTTGGGCATATCTCCAACAGTCTCCCACTTGCACTAGAGTCAATAATCTAGTTTACATTTGTAAAGATATAACACCTTGGCCTTCTGGTGCTTATCATGTTTTGCTCACGGGAGAGGTTTCAGCCAACGAATCTGACATGCTCAGAAACGTATGTATTTTGCAATTCATTTGCGTCTCCACGCATCACTCATTTTCCAAATGAGTCAGCATTATGTTTAGTCTTCTGGTGGAACCTTAATTCCGCGGTCTGAAATATGTCACTAATATTGTCACACACAATATAGCTTCAAAGTTCTGACACTATCGAAACTACACCAAGTTCTCAAAGAACTCCTCGACTCAAACACTCTCGGTCATTGTCAAAACAATGACATACTCGGGAAAATGTGGGCCCCCTGGCCTCCACCGACATCGCCCCTCCGACTATTTAATCACGATCTCGGGAAAACCTTGAACACCCGAGCCTCCATCCACGAAAAGTTCCGCCACGACCGCCATTGCATACCCAAACTCGGGAGGGTTCTGAAGCTCTTCCCGGCATCCTGTCGGAGGGGGAAATCATTGCCAGATGCATCTACATAGCCATGCGCACCTCCGAAGTGATTCGTGCGTAGTTCATCCCTGGACTATGGGTCCATAGCAGTAGCTAGATGGTTGTCTTCTCCAATTCGTGCCTCATGTTCGGATCTTGTGAGCTGCCCTACATGATCAAGATCATCCTTATGTAATGCTACATGTTGTGTTTCTGGGATCCGATGAATATTGAATACTATGTTGACATCGATTATTTATTCTTGTCATATGTTATTTGTGATCTAGCATGCTCTCCGTTGCTAGTAGTTGCTCTGGCCAAGTAGATGCTTCTGACTCCAAGAGGGGGTATTTATGCTACTAAGGAGAAAATAACAATGTTTTATCCGAGGGTAATTCTAGTGTTTACTTTACAGACATTGCTAATGCGATAATATGTTGCTTGTAACTCAATACTGGAAGGGCTTCGGACGATAACCGGAAGGTGAATTCTTAGTCATAGACGCAGTTGGATTACGGTCTATGTATTATGTTGTAATGCCCAAACGAATCTCAGAGTAATCATCTTGTCATGTATGGTCTATATTATGTCAATTGCCCAGCTGTAATTTGTTCACTCAGCATGTTTTATCTTTATGGAGAGACACCTCTAGTGAACTGTGGACCCGGTACTTCCTTTACACTGATAAATTCAACAACTGCACTATTTACTTACTGCAAGCTCTGTTCCCTTTAATTACTGTAAACATCTCCTTCCACTCGATACATTTAATCCTTTGTGTTCAGCAAAACCAGTGAGATTGACAACCTCACTGTAAGTTGGGGCAAAGTATTTTGGTTGTGTTGTGTGCAGGTTCCACGTTGTTGCTGACGCCGGTAGTGCGCCCTGCCACTAGTCAGCTAGCAACATCTTCGGAAGTCACGCCTTTCTCCTACTGGTCGATTAAACCTTGGTTTCTTACTGAGGGAAAACTTGCTGCTGTGCTCATCACACCTTCCTCTTGGGGTTCCCCAACGGTATTGACCATCATCGATTAAACCTTGGTTTCTTGCGCTGTTGCCGGGGAACAAATCAAGACACTCCATCAAGTCCCGTCACACACCATCAAGCTCTGTTGGCTAGATCGATGGAGTGCACTTCAGACCTCTTCTTAGGGTCGAGCCGTTTGAAATTCTTCCTACCATCGCCAATATAATTTCTTTTCTTTTTTGATTTGTCCAAATGACAGCGCCAATGAGCATATATGTTGAAAATCTAGTAAATACCTCAAAACCACAACACAAATATTGATGAGAACATAAATAAGTAATTTAATCATGGGGAAATTAACTCAAAAACCGTACATACATGTACAAAAACTAATAAATACCTATAAAAATCACTATCTAGATATGTAAAACGCATAACTAAAACATGTAATTTCTTCAGCTAAAACGCCTTAAGAGATTAGTGCCTAATGTAAAAAATCCATATAGTCTCATGCTGCCGCCTCCGCAACACCTTTGTCACCGCAGCCGTAGCACTACGGTCCTCCAACACCCAGCACTGTCAAGGACACCACCCATCTTCCACCTCCATCAAGGACAAGGATCCGCCGCCTCGAACACCGCTGGCACCAACCTGGTACATGCTTCTCGCACCACACGACACAGTGTCACCCAACTCCAGCCGAACAACCGAGCAACTGCCACCTGCCCTACATTCCAAATGGGCCCATATCGGGCCCGTGCCATCCCCTCCATCTCACTTGCAGGCTCTGCCAGGAGAGCGTCGCGACATGCCCGAAATGTAGAGGCTCATGTCTGCATCTCGCCATGACTCCTCCTCATCGAACACCTCCGTGTCACCGCCTCCCTCGCCTTGGGCTCGCGTCGCCGTCTCTAGCCACGCCGTCGCACCACCTTGATCCGCTCGTCTGTAGCTTCCTTGCCGATCTTAGCCACTCCTTCCCCCGCTTCCTTGTTCTGCGCCAACGTACAATCATGATGCCACACGCCGCAACTAGCTCCACCTCCCGGGTCGCCTAGATGGCATCTTCCTCCATGTGAAGGAAGCCCGCCGGAGCGCGCACCAGCCCACATGCCGCCTTTCAGGGCCGGGCGCGCCCGCTACCGTCGGCGGCGGCCAAAGAGAGAAGTTGTGGCGGCAGCTTTTGCCTAGGGTTGGGAGCCTTGAAAACCGCCCACACAAGTGGTCGGGGAGGCGTTTCTGCTGTTTTAGAATCGACGAAGGGAAAATTAGTGTGGCCAACACAAGCATAACTCATGATCTCTATACTGACATTGTGAATTTCTGTGTGCCAAACAAGAAATCTATAGAGCTAGGGAGATTTACTAGCATGACTTGTCTACTGCTAATAAGAGTTTGATAAAGCATGTGAGATTTCATTATTTTTGAAAAACTAGGTAACACAAAGAAGGCAAAACAGTAAAGGACCTTGCTACACGACGGTGCCGCATAATTATCGATCCGTACGTCGGCTTCTACTTGGCTGGACGACCGCGTATAATAAGGACGCGTTGCATACATGCCCCGTAGTATATTACTCGTAAATAATTATTATGCGTGCATGCAGATATCTAGGCAGCAGCTAATCCCGATTCTTGCAAGCACGCATACATGAAAAAAGCTATTCGGTGCATGTAGCTGTCAGTGCACACAAATGTACTAGCCCTACATTGCCACAGTTCGCACTAGCTTTCTCTTCGATATATTCAACAACTAGCAATAGTATTAGCTAGTTTTCAAAGTTCCAATACATGATTGTTAAGTTAATTATATTTTTTGTGCCAACCAAATTAGTGCCTAACTGCCTAGTTAATTTTATCTAGTTGCCAAATTTGTACTGCATGCTTGCAAGTTAATTACATTTGGTTGTCAACCAAAATTAGTGGTTAATTGCCAGGTTAATTTCACATACTTGCTTGACTAACAAGTTAATTGCATTCGGGTTTCAACCCAAATTAGTGCCTAAACTGCCAGGTTAATTTCACCTAGTTGCCGGAATTGCGGTGCATGACTAACAAGTTAATTGCATTTTAGGAGGAGTCCATGAAAGAATAAAAGAGAAGGGATAAAGACGACTTGTCGTGGACCGCACGATCCCTATTTTGCGAATCGTCATGCACCGCCGCACGCGGAAGGGAGCGCTTATAAGTAGATTTCCCCAACAGTAAAAGAGCGGAAACGAAACAAAAAGGGGACAGGAAAGACAGCCAGATTGGAAATTAAGCGAGTAACAACCTCCAACCCAGACACTGTCACCACCACCTCCACGCCCCCTGCTGTCCCCTCCCTTCTCCCTCGGCCCTCGCCTCCTTCCTCCTCCGTGGGAGTCGGCGAGCCGCCGCTTCCGTCTCTTTTGCCGGGCACCGAGCTCCTCCGCCACGCCATTCCAACTGCTGTCCTCCGGCGAGGTAAAGAAACCGTCTTTTCTCACATTCCCCACCCCCTCCCCTTGGCTTGCTGGTGCCACGGGCGTTCGCTGTTACTCGACTAGATCTGCGCGCATTTGGCGTTTATTGGGCGCAGATCTTGAGTGCAGATCCTCCTATTACCGGATCCGGAGTGAGGTGGATCCGGCGTTTCCGCGGTGCTGGTCGGATTCGGTCCTACTCACAGTGGGAAACGAAAGACCGCATTTTCGGTTTGTAGATCGTAGAGCGTGTGCGTTCGATCGTTTCTTGGTGTTAGTCTCTTCACGTATGCGTGGATTCACAAGTAACCTATGCACATTTGTTCCACCAAGTTCTGTGGATTGTCACAACCGTCAAGTAAATTACCTCTGAACTCTGAAGTAGCACCATGCTTAGCAATCTTACACTGACACTGTGCCTTCCTGTGGTGGGTGCAGGGGAATAGAGCATGATTCCGTGGCAAGGTTGAATGGCAGCGAGTTAGGGATACACGAGACTGTGCTCGGCAGAAGGGTTTCTAATAACCGGGAAAGAGGTGGGACGTGGCCAGGATGGATGCTGTTGCTGATGTTGCTGATGCTATGGGCGCAGTGACTATAGAGAATGGGGTCAATGGCAAGCTGGTGCTGCCTGACGCTGTAGAGGAACACGGCGAACATCATGATGCACAGGCCAATAGGGACCATTCGGGGGAGAGCGAGGTTATCAACCCGCACGAAGAGGCAGGTGGGGAGGCTAGCTCACATCCAGAAGGGAAGAAGACCCGCCCTTCTAAGGTGATCTTGCGACAGCGATGTTTTTTGTGTGTGTCTGGTACCAATACTGTGCTGATTGGTGTTTTCTACGTGATGTGCTTATAGGGATCTCCAAGTCATGGTCCTAAGGCTGCAAGGACTAGGACCCCAAAGAGTGGAGATGGAGGTCTAGCAAGGAAAAGCACCCCTACTTCCTCTAATCGTAAGGCACCAATTGCGAGAGTATTGCATGCAGACTCAGGCTCATGTACAAATGGTGATTCGAGTGTTGATAAGACCGTAAGTTCTCTATTCTGCTTGAATTTTAATTCCTAAATTATTTGGAATTGGTTCCATGTCCAGGCGAGCTAGATCTTAAATAGTTTGTTTGGTAATGATTAATCAGAAAAATGGGAAGACTGAGTCTCGCTCGTCTGCCAAGGAGTCATCATTGCTTGAGGCCACAAAGTATGCATCTATCTTTCCTGTCCGTGCGCTCTTTCTTGTGTACTTTTACCATCGATTTTGCTCTATCTTTGTATGCTTGTCTAGCCCTTATTAATCAATATAAGTTCCAACCAATGGTGGTACCATTGAGAGCTAAAGCTTTGGTTGCTAGTTAATGATTAGCTAAAACAGGGAAATATACTGTGGTTGTGTTTCTTGGAGTACCTTACTACACATTAGCTTAAGGCATTAAAACAGATGTGCGCTTACCTCGATTCAATAGAATTGATGCTAATTTGAGCCTTTTCTCTTTTATGTCGCTGAACGACACCTTTTCATCTCGTCATTTATTTATCTACAGAAGGTCTTTGACAAGTATTTCAGTATCCAAAGTTACTTTTCCATCTTTTGAATGTCATGTACTTTAGAAAGCTCTGCTCAATCTTAGTCGTTTGTCATTTTCAAAGTTCAACTTAGGGCCAATTTGAATCTTTGGATCATTCTTGCATAATTTCATGTAAGATCCTTGAGAATATCTCTTTTACATTCAGACTCCAGTTCTCCCTTTTCCCCTTAATATTATCTAGTTTAGTTGGATACTCACGAAGTTGCTGATGCTGTTATGTTCATCCCCACAGATCCAGGGAGAAAAGTAAAACTCAAAAGCCATCAGATGAGCATTCTTCCATCAAACGAGATGAAGAGGATTTAAATAGTGAAAGTTCAAAAGCTCGAAAGGCTGGTGGCACTCCTGCCTATGGATTCAGTTTCAAGTGTGACGAGAGAGCTGAAAAAAGAAGAGAGGTAATTTCTGTGCCTATTACCATGTTTTCCTGTTTTTATTTGGAAACACATGCAGATTTAATTTAGCTATTTTCTTTACCAATGTGTAGTTTTACTCAAAGCTTGAGGAGAAGATTCACGCAAGAGAAATGGAAATAAGCAATATGCAAGCAAAATCAAAGGTAACATCTTGTTCTCTCTCAGAAATGTTATCAAACAATTCCTATCTTCCATCTCAAATGTTGATTGCTTATGATTGTTGCCTTATAATATGCAGGAGACTGAAGAAGCTGAACTCAAAATGCTGAGAAAAAGCTTAAAGTTCAAGGCAGCACCGATGCCAAGCTTCTCCCCACCGCCAAAGGTTGAGTTGAAGAAGGTAATCCTGCTTTGTTCCTCATTCATTTTGAATCAGTGGCTTTTCAACAAGTTAATTCATGACTGTGATATGACTTATGTAAGAACTCAAGTCTGTGGGGTTATCCCTTGCAACGTATGAGCTCTAACGGGCAAGTGGCCATGAAAACCACCAACATGTGCGTTTTTGTTCTATACTGACTCCATGCTTTAAAAAATTAAGACTTCCAAAAATATTAGAGTGCTATGTTCAGAAAGTATACTGAAAACGAAACTTCATCCCTTAAAGAAGAAACACACAAATATACTAGAATGTTATGTTAAGAAATCACTTATACCATGTTATACACTAAAATTCCGTGTTTGTAATTTAGGTTAATGCAATACTCAGATCTGTCTGATCCAAATTTCTGAATTCATCATATCACAGAAAGTAGTGTCTATTAGATTATTACCAATTGGAGCACTCTAGTCTACTAAATAGCAACCTATCAAAGTTGAAGCATAAAGAGAAGACAAACCGCACTTCTTTGTTTTATTAGACATCATTTGAAGTAACTATTAACCATGGCACCGAATTATCTGAATGCGTCCAGAACCAAATGTCATATGCTCCTCTTCACATCCTGCATTGTGAACATTATTAGAAAATGCTTTTCTACATTTCAAACATTGGACAATACTTATCATATGCTGTTATTTGTTGTAGATTCCTCCCACTAGAGCTAAATCACCAAAGCTTGGCCGTTCGAAGAACAAGTCCGGGGCAGAGACTGAAGAAAGTACCACTCCTTCAAGCCGGCCTATCCGTATGAGTCTTGATGTGAATATTTCGCAAAATGGTGCAAAGAAAGCAACCCCATCAAATGTGGCAAAGAAGCCCCAGAGGAAGTCACTCCCCAAATTACCTTCAGAGGAAAGCGGTCCACTTGAGGCGAAACAGCTAAAGAGCACCGACATAAACACAGATAGTTATCAGGAGTCAGGAACGTCGCCAGCAAAGCAGCTTCAAGAAACCGAGTCGATTGCCGACAATGTGCAGGAGCCAATCCGAGCTAGAGTTACTCCTGACGACCAGGAACTCGATGAACAGTCCGTGTAATGAAGGTCATGGCTTGCGGATCCTTCGATTTTGTGGTGGCAGGGCAGGTGTGCCTCTGGCGTAGTTGTGTATTGTTGCTTGATAATTTCGATAGTATGTTTAGTAGCCTATGTTTTGTAACCAACACACTTGTCTCATCGTCCTGGAGTTTCATCTGTACTGCTTCTGTCTATATTCTGCTTCTGTCCATAATCGTAAGCGAGGCTTCAGTCGTCATGTGCAACTGCAAATGGTTTTCTCATTATTTTCTGGTGATCTGGATGAACTTTGTCGCCCTGTTTTATGGCTATGGTTATGTGGTGTCGGTGTGTTGACCCCACCTGACAGCCACTCATTCATTTCTCAGTGTGCCGCTGACCGCCACACCTGTCGCGTCCCCCTCTGCGGCTCTGCAACTGATGAACCAGCCATAGTCACTTTGTGCATCTTAACCTCGCTGTCGCAATGCGAGTCCGAGCCCGCTCGGGCGCTCGACCTAAGATCAAGCTTTGTGGCCGCAACTCTGTTCAAGGCGTCGACCTCCACCTTAGTATCCTCTGCCCACAAGGTGTTACCTCCACCTTAGTATCCTCTGCCCACAAGATGTTTGGTGATTTGCCCGAACATTTCTGAGGTAAAAAAAAAAGTTGCACAAACTTTCTCACCCTGTTTCACTTCAATGCATTGATCATGGTGGATAGCTGCGACCAGGTCGGTGGCATTTGTGTGCTCCAAGCTCGTTGGTCTATTATTCGACACCCTGCTATAACATGAATAGAAACAATGTGGGTGGTGATAACTACTCAAATGGCGGGTGTAATGTTTAAACCTTTTAAGTAATAAAACACCCTTTATAAAAAAAACTACTCATGTGACCATGCCCAAATGATTGTGGAGGATGATTGTGACGATCAACTCCATGATCTAGCAGGGGAACTTTCAGGGCCCATTGATTGAGCCCAGCAACGTTCCCCTTGATTGAGCCGAGCATGCATCGGCAGAGTTCAAAGATTACCTCGCGATGCTTCATCAAATCCGTTGCAGCAATGTTCATCGACAGTTCCAAAATGATCTAGTTGAGCACACGTAGATTCACAAAGTAAACGATACGAGTGTTTTCAATTAACAGAAGATACTATCACTCTGGAAAAAGGGTCTGGCAGAGATTTGTATGCCCCATCCACGTTAATCTTCAGAGTGTTTCCTGGTGGCACCCACTGCAGGTGCAAAGCATTGTCCGTAAGTCCGTTGTATTGCCGCACCTGCTTTGCCCGCACAGAACACCGCTTGATGCGCACGTTCTCTGAGGCAGAAGCAGATTGTTTGCCTTCCCTCACCCAGTTCTTCCACCAGCTAGACCAGATAGCAAAAATCTGAACCCTCACTCTTCACCTGCTTGCTACCGAGCATGACTCCAGCTTCGAATAATATGCTCCAGGTCCATAGCTCGCCAGACCGCTTTCACATGCTTGCTCGTGGGTTACTTCATACTCCCTTCGTCTCATGAAACTTATCTGTCCTGCACCCTCCTCCAACCCTAATCTCTCCCGCACCCGCGCGGCGGCGCCGCGCCGGGCGGCCGCCTCCCCTTCCCTCGGCGCTCCCCTCCTCGGCCTCCTCTCCCTCCGCCGCCGCCCAGGATGTCACCGGGCAAAGCCCCTGTGTGGCGCGGCGGCGGCGGCTTTCCTCGGCCTCCTCTGTTGCGGATCGGGGAGGCTCGGCGGCGTCCGGCCTCTTCTTCCACGCGAAGGCGCTGCGGGGATGTGGCCATTGGTGAAGCTTCTGCGGCTGGTGGCGAAGGCAGGTGGCAGCGCTGGCCCCTTGGGTCCGGCAGGCTCTGCTTCTTCTCCGTCGATGGCATGGAGTCTTCCCCGGGCTACCTCTGCGATGCTGAGGATGGCTGGGAGGTGGTGGTGTGCCTTACCGGCGGCAGAGGGAGGGGTGGGGGCGGGCTGCATGGGGAAACCCTAGGTCCCCTTCTCCTCGCCTATCGGCGGCCGGCGGTGGAGGGCTGGCGTTCGGCTGCGGTGGTGCCCAGGCGTGTGCGGTGTCTCCAGTTTACGGCGATTTGCTTGGTATCTCCGGTGGCAGCTATGGCCAGCCTGGGATGGTCGCCGGCGTGGGGGTCCGACCTGAATAAAGGCGGCGGTCCTATGGCCTCTCTTGGGTGAAGAGGAAGACCTACCGGAGGCCTGGACTTGCGATCTGGTCGGTGTGTTGAGTTCCAGAAGGCGCCGCTGGCAAGTGTAACGGTGCTTTTATCGCCTGGAGTTTGCTGGATCGGTAGTATTCGGTCGTGCACACCCATGCTTTTATTCCGACCGTTTGGTCTGGAGGGAGCGGCGCGAAGCTCTTTTCTGTGTTGACACCAAGTGACAACTGATCCATGAGAAGTTAGAAGAAGAGAATATCATGAAGGCCGGATTGGAGGACTAGCTAATGGAGGTTCAAGTCTTTGCGCTGTTGAGGGGCTTGCTTGGTGTTTCGGACTTTGCAGCTGTGGTATAGAAGTGGGGGTGGCAACACATATGAAGTTCGGAGTCTTACCTTTCAGGTAAAAACCCAATGTCTGGCCTTAACTGGTTGTGCCTGGCAGTGTCCTTGTTGAAGGCATTGTTTTGAGAGCGAAGACTATCTTCAGGGTGAAACCTAAGATCTTTGATCGGGCGACGGCGACGCTGGTGCACTGTTCCCTTCTTGGAAGCGTCGCTTTTGAAGAGTCTGATTTTCAGGTGTTGTCTTGGTGGTGGTTGTATTACTGTTGTTAGGGCTGTGATGCTGTAGCGGAACTTTTATTTCTTTTCTTTTTCTCTTTTTTGGTTGTGTGCATCCGTAATGTTTCAGGCCATTGTTGTTGCAAAAGCTAGGTGTAATTGGTATCCTTCGATATTAATATATTTCTTTTATCAAAAAAATGAAACTTGTCTGTGATTTGACAAAATTTAGATGTATATTAAATAGTGTCTAGATATATTTAAATAAATTTTAATAAATCTCAGATAATTTTTGTGGGACGGGGGAATACATCTGTTAAAACCCTATATACAGCTAATTTTATTTCAAATCATATGGTTATACTTTACGCCTCTCTGGAACATATGCTAATCTGCAGTGACTTGATACTTTTCTCCCTATCTCGTACGTTTTTCATCTGCATACATTCGTTTGTGCGATGGGCAAGGGCCCTTGATTCAATAACGAGTCAATAATTTGTGTCTTTTGAGCTAGGTTGTGCAGCTTGCAAGCTGTGTTCTGTCATGAATCACACGATGAACTATTATTATTTGTCTTTGATATGATAGATCTGTTGAAATATTGGGCCCACTTTAAGTGGCCCAAATTAGATTTCAGTTTTTCCTATAAATCTCAAAGCCCACATAGTGGCAGCCTTGTGAGTTTGAGCCCAAGTTGGTCGCAGCTCACTAGGGAGTGGCAAGAGGTGGGAAGTTTAGTCCCACATGAAAAGTTGGGAGGAAGTTAGACCACCTTATAAGGTGGGTTGTTCCACCACTAGTAAGTGAGTGAGAATAGGAGTGCTACACGCGCGCTCCTCCTCCTCGCTCGCTCGTCTCGTCTCGACTCGACACGACACGTCACGACGCGCGCCGCGCTCGTGGTGAGTGGTGAGTGGATTGAGCCTCGAGCCGAGACTTTCCTTACTTTTTGCAGCTCAGGAAAACGAACAGAGTCCTAGACGGACGCGTCGCAGTTAGTCGGTTCGGGTCGCTCCCGGATCGTGGGCTATCCGTAACCGACTCGAAATAGTTCGTGCGACGTGGGCGTGGCCCACGTTGCCTAGGGTTTCCCGAGCCTATATAATCTCCTGCCCGGCTACCGCTGAAATACATCCAATACACGAGTTAGGGTTTCCACCTCTCTCTGCTTGCGCCGCCATCGTAGCCTACTCCATCCCGCGCGCCGACGTGCATCGGCGAACGGGAGAGCAGGTCTCCGGAACCGCTCGTCCTTGCGATCCTGTACGGGAGAGGGCGAATTAGGTTTTGGGAAGCGCTCGCGCGACTCGCTCAAGCTCTTCATCACGGGTCGCCTTCCGTCCAAGTCGGGCGGTGCTGCCTACCGTCGTCTTCAACGCCGTCTACTTCGACCCGTCGTCCCCGTCGTCAACAACGTTGTCATCAACAACGTTATCTGCTGCGACGAGCGTCTGCTACACCTCCACCGCCACCACCACCGGATCGGTACGTGCGACATATCTCGATCTGTTTAGCGATGGATGCTTTACCGTTTGCGCTGCTGCTACTCATGTTGATTAATGCATCTAGTATGTTTGAGTTTCACATGTTAGTAGTTGATGCCGTCATGTTTTATATTCTGGAATTAATCATGGAAATTGTGCCTAATTATCCAACAATCCAAAAACCTAATTGTAGGCAATTTCCTGAGTTAACAATGGCTGGTTTTTCCGATGCACTGAGGCCGGATAAGTTTACCGGTGTGCACTTTAAGAGATGGCGGTATAAGGCCATGCTGCGGCTTACTCATCCGAAAGTGTTCGAAGTTACCGATGGTTTACTCGAAGGAACTATATCTGACCAAGATCGGAACAAGTTCAAGGAAAACAATACTCTCTTCGTCGGATGCGTTCTAAGTATTCTTGCTCGATCGTACGTGTGATGTGTACATGCACTTAACGGACGGTAAAGAGCTTCGGGATGCACTCGAATGCTAAGTTCGGTGCAACCGATGCGAGCAGATGAAGCTGTACATCATGGAGAGCTTCCATGACATCGGGATGGTTAACAACCGTTACTCGTAGTCGAACAAGCTCATGAGATACAGTGCATTGCGAAAGAGCTTGAACTCCTTAAGTGTGCCTTACCTGACAAGTTTGTGGCTGGATGCATCATCGCTAAGTTGCCCCCTTCATGGAGGAACTTTGCCACAACTCTCAAACACAAGAGACGAGGAGATATCGGTTGAAAATCCGATAGCGTCTCTTGATGTTGAGGAGAAAGCTCGGGCTAAGGATAATGCGAGAAAGGAGAGGGTCGGTCTAGCGCCAACATGGTGCGAAGAAACCCTACGGCAAGAACAAAGGGAATAACAAGCCCTCCTTCAATAAGCCTATGAAGACTACAACCTTCAAGAAGAAGAAGATGATAAACAAAGCAGATCCGAGCTGCTTTACCGTGGAGAGGCTGGCCACTTTTCTAAGGACTGTCCGCAGAGGGCGGACCGCAAGAAAAAGGGAGGCAAGTCAACACGGTGACCGCTAGCAATGCTGATGGGTACGGTAATCTTTTTACTATTCTTTCGGTATTTCAATCTCCATGTGGTTGGATTTATACGGGTGCTAATGTTCATGTGTGTGCTGACATATCCTTGTTCACTTCTTACCAGGTCGCCCAGGATTCTTCCGTCTTGATGGGGAATGGGTCACATGCTTCTGTTCGTGGTGTTGGCATGGTAGATGCGAAGTTCACTTCGGGGAAGATCGTGCGGCGAGGAACGTGCGGCATGTCCCTACTATGAACAAGAATCTCGTTAGCGGCTCCCTTCTATGCGAGAGATGGGTTTAAGGTTGTTTTAGAGTCAAATAAAGTAGTTGTTTCCAAGTTTGGACAATTTATTGGTAAAGGCTATGAGTGCGGAGGCTTGTTCCGCTTTTCGCTTTACGATTTCAGTAATAAGTCCGTGAACCATATTTGTGGCAATGTTAGTGACGATACCGAGTGTTTGGCATTCTCGTTTATGTCACATTAATTTTGGTTTAATGTCTCGGCTATCCAGTTTAAGTTTAATTCCGAAATTCACCATTGCCAAAGGTTCTAAGTGCCATAGTTGTGTGCAATCAAAGCAACCTCGGAAGCCTCACAAGGCGGCCGAGGAGAGAAACTTGGCACCTCTAGAACTCATACATTCTGATCTATGCGAGATGAATGGTGTGTTGACAAAAGGTGGAAAGAGATATTTCATGACATTGATTGATGATGCGACTAGATTTTGCTATGTTTATTTGTTGCGAACTAAAGATGAAGCTTTAGACTACTTTAAAATTTATAAGGCCGAAGTTGAAAATCAACTAGAGAGAAAGATCAAGCGTCTTAGGTCGGATCGTGGTGGCGAATATTTTCCTAAAATCTTTGACGAATTCTGTGAGGAACATGGCATTATTCATGAGAGGACGCATCCCTATTCGCCCCAATCAAACGGGGTTGCCGAGAGGAAAAACCGCACGCTGACTGACTTGGTGAATTCCATGTTAGCCACTGCTTGGTTTATCAAAGGCATGGTGGGGGGAGGCTTTGTTGACTTCATGTCATGTCTCGAATAGAGTTCCTAACAAGAATAAAGATAAAACCCCTTACGAGGAGTGGTACGGGAGAAAACCATCACTTTCGTATTTGCGCACATGGGGATGTTTGGCGAAAGTCAATATTCCAATTACTAAGAAGCGCAAACTTGGACCAAAGACAGTGGATTGCATCTTTCTAGGTTATGCTCCTCGGAGTGTAGGATATAGATTTTTAGTAGTTCAATCCGAGGTACACGATATGCATGTTGATACTATTATGGAATCTCGTGATGCAACATTTTTTGAGAATATGTTTCCTATGAAAGATATGCATAGCATTGCTAGAATTTCTACTGAGATAATTCACGAGTCCGAGTACATCTAATGAGTATTTTGAACAATCACATGAGAATGTTATGCGAGAAGGATGACAATGAAGCTCCTAAACGGAGCAAGAGACGAAGGATTGAAAAATCCTTTGGTGATGATTTCATTGTGTACCTTGTGGATGACACTCCCACGTCCATTGCAGAGGCATATGCATCTCCAGGATGCGGATGGCTGGAAAGAAAGCTGTCCATAATGAGATGGACTCGATTCTTTCTAATGGAACTTGGGAGTTGTCGAGACTGACCCCATGGATGCAAGCCGGTAGGCTGCAAATGGGTGTTCAAGAAGAAGCTAAGACCTGATGGTACTATTGAGAAGTACAAGGCGCGGCTTGTAGCTAAAGGCTACACACGAGAGAGAAGGCGAAGGTTACTTCGACACCTATTCACCTGTCGCTAGACTTACCACCATTCGAGTACTACTGTCCATGGCTGCCTCCTATGGTCTTATCGTTCATCAAATGGACGTAAAGACAGCTTTTCTTAATGGAGAGTTGGAAGAGGAAATCTATATGGATCAGCTTGATGGGTTCGTAGTAAAAGGTGAAGAAAGAAAGGTGTGCAAGTTGCTGAAATCTTTATATGGCACTGAAACAAGCACCTAAGCAATGGCATGAGAAGTTTGACGAGAACTTTGACTTCAGTAGGCTTTGTTGTCAATGAGGCTGACAAGTGTGTTTACTATCGCCATGGTGGGGGCGAAGGTGTTATCTGTGTTTGTATGTGGATGATATTCTGATATTTGGTACAAACATGAGAGTAATACACGAAGTCAAGTCTTTCTTGTCAAAGTGCTTTGATATGAAAGATGCGGGAGAAGGCTGATGTAATTCCGAACATCAAGCTTATTAAGAATGAGAGTGGGATTACTCTAACGCAATCCCATTATGTTGAGAAGATCTTGAGCCGGTTCGGCTATATTGATAGCAAGTCTTCTCCAACACCTTATGATCCCGAGTGTGACATTACGCAAGAACCGGAGGATTGCCATAGATCAATTGAGATATTCTCGGATCGTTGGCTCACTCATGTACTTAGCGAGCGCGACTAGACCCGACATCTCTTTTCTCTGTTAGCAAGTTGAGTAGGTTCATGTCAAACCCGGATGCTGATCATTGGCATGCACTTGATAGGGTCATGCGCTACCTATGTGGTACAATGAGTTATGGGATTCACTATTCGGGGCACCCAGTCGTGCTTGAAGGATATAGTGATTCGAATTGGATCTCGGATGTAGCTGATCTCTACGCCACTAGCGGGTATGTATTTACCTTTGGAGGTGGCGCGGTATCATGGAGATCTTGCAAGCAAACCATATTGACGAGGTCAACTATGGAAGCAGAACTTCTTGCTTTGGATACAACCACTTGTTGAATCGGAATGGTTGCGTGAGCTCTTGATGGACTTGCCTGTGGTTGAAAAACCTGTTCGGCAATCCTTTTGAATTGTGACAATCAAGCTGTAATTGTCAAAGTGAACAATTCTAAGGATAACGCGAAGTCATCAAGACACGTCAAGAGACGTTTGAAGTACTGCCGGGGAAATTGCGAAACTCCGGAGTAATAAGCTGTTACATATATTCAAACGGAGACAAAAACACAGCGAGATCCCTTTACAAAGGGACTATCACGTAATGTGATAGAAAGTGCATCGAGGGAGATGGGTTTGAGACCCGTTGATGTTACACCATAGTGGTAACCCAACCTTTGTGATCGGAGATCCCGTGAATTAGGACACGGGAAGAACAAACTAGTGGTTTAATTGAGGAGAGTATTATGTAACCCTCTCTATGTGAAGATGCACAACTCTCAATTGTCTGTAAGAGCGGGTTGGCAAAAGCCTTAATGTGTTTATGTTGGCTATATTAGCAAAGATGCTGCCCTACAGAGCATTCTTGAAATAACACACCTATATGAGTCTGATTGTTAAACGTCGCAATCTATGAGATTTGGGTGATCTCTAGTAAACTCATGAAGAGACCACGAAGTATGGCGCATATGCTTCACCCGCGGGGTAGGCTGCGGCAGCCATGTGCTGGTCATGACTTTGAGTGAAACCCTGTTCACGCAAAACTTGCAATTCAAGGCTTAGTCCATTGTTCAAGTGTGAGTGGATGTAGCTTAAGGTTCTAGGCGGAAGTTCAACTTAACGAGTCTCACATTTGAAACATCGGTATATAAACAAGCGGCGAGTATTGGTAAATCTCTAAATGGGGATTTGAGATGCTGGTGGGGGATTGTTGAAATATTGGGCCCACTTTAAGTGGCCCAAATTAGATTTCAGTTTTTCCTATAAATCTCAAAGCCCACATAGTGGCAGCCTTGTGAGTTTGAGCCCAAGTTAGTGGCAGCTCACTAGGGAGTGGCAAGAGGTGGGAAGTTTAGTCCCACATGGAAAGTTGGGAGGAAGTTAGACCACCTTATAAGGTGGGTTGTTCCACCACTAGTAAGTGAGTGAGAATAGGAGTGCTACACGCGCGCTCCTCCTCCTCCTCGCTCGCTCGTCTCGTCTCGACTCGACTCGACACGACACGACACGTCACGACGCGCGCCGCGCTCGTGGTGAGTGGATTGAGCCTCGAGCCGAGACTTTCCTTACTTTTGCGGCTCGGGAAAACGAACGAGTCCTAGACGGACGCGTCGCGGTTAGTCGGTTCGGGTCGCTCCCGGATCGTGGGCTATCACGTAGCCGACTCGAAATGTTCGTGCGACGTGGGCGTGGCCCACGTTGCCTAGGGTTTCCCGAGCCTATATAATCTCTCGCCCGGCTACCGCGAAATACATCCAATACACGAGTTAGGGTTTCCACCTCTCTCTGCTTGCGCCGCACATCGTAGCCTACTCCATCCCGCGCGCCGACGTGCATCGGCGAACGGGAGAGCAGGTCTCCGGAACCGCTCGTCCTTGCGATCCTGTACGGGAGAGGGCGGAGTGGGTTTTTGGGAAGCGCTGCGCGCGACTTGCTCAAGCTCTTCATCACGGGTCGCCTTCCGTCCAAGTCGGGCGGTGCTGCCTACCGTCGTCTTCAACGCCGTCTGCTTCGACCCGTCGTCCCCGTCGTCAACAACGTTGTCATCAACAACGTTACTGCTGCGGCAACGTCCGCTACACCTCCACCGCCACCACCACCGGATCGGTACGTGCGACATATCTCGATCTGTTTAGCGATGGATGCTTTACCGTTTTGCTGCTGCTACTCATGTTGATTAATGCATCTAGTATGTTTGAGTTTCACATGTTAGTAGTTGATGCCGTCATGTTTTATATTCTGGAATTAATCATGGAAATTGTGCCTAATTATCCAACAAGATCTCCAACGTTTTCTCCGCTGTAATTTGTAAAGCAGTTTTTAGCGTAATTAGTTGCAATCCGACCCCCCTTCTTTCCCAAGTAGAGTAATTCCTTCGTTCTGGACGAGGAATCCGAGTGCATTCTGCATTGTCTTATTACACCGGTGGTCCGATCCGATAACGACTCCAACTCCCTTGTTCGAGATCCTTATATACACTCTGCGCGCACCCTTCGCTACTGTGTTTCTCCCTGATCGATACACAGTTTTCTCTTGGATCGATCCTACTTTACTAAACCAGGAGCAACTCGGCCTGCCAAATCTCCTCTTCGCCGTTCTCGATGGCCGTCGTTGGAGCCCTACCCGCCGCCGTCCGCTTCGTCGACTCCCGGTCAAAGAGCTGCAACGGGAGGCCTATCTGGAGCCTCGACGACTACGGCGAGACGGGCGTGCTCGGCCACGGGTCCTTCGGCACCGTCATCAAGGCGCGCTACTACGGCACCGGGGAGAGCGTGGCCATCAAGATCCTCACCTCGACCAGCAGCCAAGACGCGACGCTCCGGGAGGCCGACCTGCTCGCGGCGTGCAGCGGCCACCGCTCCATCGTGCAGCTGCGCGCCATGTCCCTGGACCCCGCCACCGACGCGCTCTCGCTCGTGATGGAGTACGTCGGGCCAAGCCTCAGCGACGTCCTCCGCTGGCGCCACGCCCGCCCGTTCCCGGAGGCCGACGTGCGCTGCGTCATGCGCCAGCTCCTGTCCGGCGCGGAGCACATGCACCGGTGCCGCGTCGTCCACCGGGACATCAAGCCCGACAACGTCCTCGTCGGCGGCGACCGCATGAGCGTCAAGATATGCGACCTCGGGCTCGCCATGTCCATGACCGAGTCCCCGCCGTACGGCCGCTGCGGCACCCGCAACTACACCGCGCCGGAGATCCTCCTGGGGAAGCCCGACTACGACGCGACGGTGGACGCGTGGTCGCTCGGCTGCGTCATGGCCGAGCTCCTCCGAGGATGCCCGATCTTCAGCGGCGCAGAGGACGACGCCGACCAGCTCCTCAAGATCTTCGCGATACTTGGCACGCCGAACGAGTGGTCCTGGCCGGCTTACGGCTCCATGCCGCTCGCTGGAGAGCTGGTGACGCTGCCGAGCATCCCACACTGTAACAGGCTGCGCGAGATGTTCCCTGAGCACCGCCTGTCCGCGGAAGGGTTCCAAGTACTGAGCGGCCTCCTCTCCTGCGACGCCGATAGGAGGCTGTCGGCGACGGCCGCCCTCCGGCATCCATGGTTCACCAACAACGTGGACGACGCTCCCGAATGTCTGATCTGAAACAATTCCTACTGTCTCTGTTATTGTGACAGGCATGTGACTGCAATTTTTGTATGGCTGTGCGGCCTGTTTTTTCAGCAAGTTTAAGTCTACCTGTAGAAAGTAATAGTTGACTTATGTTCAGACAAATAACCCTGTTGTTGGGTTTGTATTATTGGATAATCTTCCACATGTCAAATTTTGTAGATTCTTCGGAAGATATTATCTTAATTTTTTTTAGTTCATTCATAATTTTGTTGACAATTGTTTGAAGTTCTATTTGAACTCAAAGTTTATCTTAATTAGTTACCACGAGTTCTTCCAATACTGTTGAAAGCTAGAGTAAGGACAGAATTACATAAGATACGATAATGGCACGATAAACAAAACTCAAAATTCCTTTGGTTGCTTTAAAACGATTCAGGTATCCAAAATCAATATGGACAGTAAAACAGAGAACTAAACTGATATACAACTAAGCATGATGCGAAAACACAAGCTCATCCAAACTGATTTATCCATATCAGGTACCAATGGATTGTAGGCAGATTACTGATAAGAACAAAATCAAAAGGTTCACTGACCATGTCTTACAACACTATCTTTGCAATACATCAAATCCAACAAAGAAAAATGAAAACATTTTAAGTCTTGTACTTCTCGTGACCAAAAGAGAAATTTGCGGGAAGAGCTCCCTGGATAGACTGTTTCACTCTGTGTCGCTCCCCGGGGCGAACCCTAGCTCCTCCGGCGCCCCACCCTCTCCTCCCTCCTCCTCTCCTCCCCGTCGCTGCCGGCGAGCGCCGCCGGGAAAAGTCCGCGCGGTGCCCCATGGATTGCGAGAAAAAAACTTGCTATTGAATGGATCATTCCTAAGCATCCGGCTAATTTACACTTTCATATGATCCTTCTCTTAAAAAAATGGATGCAGGCGGTGACGAAGGACAAGGGAGGGTTAGCACTTGCGGTTGATAGGATGAAGCGGTCCTACATGCTTCGCTTCGCGGCGTGCAGCAGAAGGAGGCATCGCCAGTGTTCATGTCGTACATGTTGGTTTGGTCTTACTTTCTCGTTGTGTGTTGTGTTGTATCAAACTCATTGCGGTCTCAGGCTCGAGGGCGAAGCTGCATGTCGAGTCTGCGGAGGCGCCGCCGCATGGCACGTCCCCGATCTGTATATGTGGTTGCTACGAACTGTCAGCATAAGTGGTACAAACGGTCGGTAGGGGCGCTTCAAATTGCCAGCAGCGGTGCTACAAACTGTCAGCAGCGGTACTGCAATCTGTCATCGGCATTGCTCCAAAAGGTCAGCGATTGTGTTGCAAACCCTCAACGATGGCGCAAGAAGCGAGTGATGGTGATGCTAGCTGGAGCTAGGATGCTGTCGGCATTGCGCCATCGAGTAGTTGACGATGCTACAATAGTATAAATCATTTGCTACAAATGTTCTATGATTTTGCTACTTTAGTATATTTTTTGTGCTCCAATGTCTCCGGTCAGGTCTCTGGCAATGTCTCTGGCGAGCAGTGGACGATGCTATTGTAGTATAACTTTTTTGCTACAAATGCTCTATTGTTGAGGCTGTGAAGTTTGGAGCCTCCAGAGAATTTCTAGCATTGTTCATAAAAAAAAGGTGTTGCAAGTAAAACATGCATGGATGATACATCTACATCTGTCTCAAGTCAATAGTAAAAGCAACAACATCCAAATTAAATGAATCATCATCGGCTGATCTGGTCGTTCTTAGCTGACGACCGGCCCGTCATCTCCTCCAGGAGCTTGGCTGGTGACAAGAACTCTCTGATCTCCGGCAGATCGTACAATTCGTCCAACGTCAACCTCACGAAAAAGGGTTCGTCCTCGCCGCGAACGATGAGCTTGGGAGCTGCGGTGTGCCGGCAGTAGTCCATAGCCCATTCCCAGACGGACGGAGCTGGGTCCCGGTAGAAGTCTTCCTTGCTGATGCCAATCTCCTCCCTCACCCTGTCCTTGTTCCGCAGCCACCAGAAGAAGTCCTCGCGATCCTCAACCTCTGGCTCGTCCGCCGGCGACGGCGAGCTCTCCGCCTCGACCTCGACAAGGTCCTCATGGTTGCCAGCCTTGGCGTGGTCTTCTTCTTTCGACGTCTTCTGACGAGCACGGCGGTGGCATTGGTGCGCCGCGGCCGAAGCGTCCGCCTTCCTCTTGCGCGCGCACGATGTCGCCGCGGCGGGCTTCTTGTGGTTCTTGGCGGCGGCGCGCGGGCTGAAGTACACCTTGCAGAGGGTCATCTCGTCCTGCCCGTCCTCGCGCAGGCCGAGCTCCGCCATGAGCCACCCCGACCGGACGCGCGCGCCGTCCTCCTTGGTCACGAATGAGAAGTTTTGGCGATAGCCTACGCCGCCGTGGCGCGCGGACTCCACTGGCTTGGACCCGGCCTCGGAGTGCCAGCACCCCTCCCCCGAGTCCACCGTGCGCGACTTGCGGCCGCCGCCTCTGGCCCGCACGGCCGTGAAGAAGTACCACGCCTCGTCGCCGTTGCTCGAGACCGCCGCCGCGTAGTCCCGGGTGAGGTCGGCGGGGTGGGCGGCGTAGACGTCGCCCTCGTGGATGAACCTGCTCGACTTGTCGCCGGAGACGACGCGCGGGCTGAGGTGCGACACGATGAGCTCCTGCTCGGAAGGGTGGGCGTCGAGCGCGAAGTCCATGGCGCGCGCGCGGGAGATTGACGGAATTCCTCAATGGGAGGAGGGGGACGACGGCAACTGCCTAGCTACGTGCTGCTTTGCTGGGATTCTGAATTCAGTTCGAGTCCGTTGTGATTAATGGCTACGGAGATATATAGCGAGTTTGGAGACGGAGTTCGTGTCGGATTGTACAGTACTATGATCCCAACTCGATCCAACTTTCCATCCTCGAGTTCCAAGTTTCCATATTTGAGCTCCAGGTTTCCAAATTTGAGAAAACTACGCGGTTTTCAGTTTTTCACTTTCTTTGCGGGGTTCGCGATCAGTACGTACTATGGAAAGTCCAGTAACCAGTAGATTCAACTCTAGATCCGCATAGTGAAAACACGAGGTAAACCACTGTACCAAATCTCATCATGTTTAATAATGGGCATTCTGAGTCTTTTTCTCCTTCAAATTCAAATCTAACGAAATAATTTAAACAAAGTCCAAAATCCGTTGACCCACGAAATATACAATATTCCGCGAAATTCCGATGAAATTTTGAACCCTACCGAGTCTCATGGTATCTTCTTTGATTCCCCATTCTTAGGGCCTATTTGATCGTAGCATTCTTAAAACATAGGAATAGCTGCAGGATTAGAATATCATGTTCAGTTGAATTCTAAAGAATTTGAAACCTACAGGAATATTTTCCAAATAACGGTTGATTGATAAGAAAATCGAAGAAATTGTAACATGAGATTTGAGTGGCTGAAAATAGTATAATCAAATCATATAGGAAAATTTCCTATGCATTCCTAAGGATTCAATCCAACGAATCAAACGGTAACATAGAATAAAATTCTGAAGGATATTCCATCAAACAAATCCTTATTTGCATCAGCCTCTGCCTCCTAGATTCCCTACCCAACCAATTCCCTTCATGATGTTGCCGCACTCTCTCACTCCTCTCGCTCCACATCTCTCTCACTCATCAATTCCCCCCACCGCGGGCTTTCGATCCTAAAACAGGGTGCCTGGCATCGTAGTGCCCTTCTCCCCGGACAACCCCGCACAACATGGCCTCCTACTATGTCCCGGGCTCCATGGAGATCCCTACAGCGACAGCGAAGGCTGAAGTCAACACTCGAGATGAAGGACCAACTCCACTGCCTCTGACAAGCCTTAGAGGCTCACTGGCTTGACCACCGTTGTCCGAAGCGTGGAGCCGTTGCAGCAAGGCATGGACGTCGTTGCCACCGATGCACAAGGGGGAGGGGGAGGGGACATAACTGGATATGCCGGATCAGGAGGAGTTCGTCCACGACCACGACGATGCGCACCAAAAGCTCCTTGTTTTACCCGCCCACCCTCATCTACCCCCACCACCACCACAGAACGAGGAGAAAACCCAAGTAGCCAACGAGATCCATGGACAAGGAGATGCAGTGGGAGGACAGTGGCGCGGGCCACCGCCCTTGACGTGGTTGTCATGGACGATGGGGACTTCCAAATGCGGCTTCCGTTTGAGGAGGTCCAGCGCTACGTTGATGCGCGCGGTGGCGGCCCCGGAGCTACGCTACAGGCCTACTGCGTCTGCGTCAGCCTCATTACACCGTCGCCGAACGCGCCCCACTTGAAAGGACACAGATGTTACCTAGAGGGGGTGTGAATATGCGGTTTAAAACTTTACGAGATGGGCTTAACAAATGCGGAATAAAACTAGTGTTTACTTTATCAAGCCCAAAGCCTATATACTATGGTTCACCTATGTGCACCAACAACTTATGCTAAGAAATATAAGCAACTATGTGATAGCAAGATATATAACTTCAAGTACGATGGCCGATGGCGCGTGAAGCACACGTCCGTTGGGAACCCCAAGAGGAAGGTGTGATGCGTACAGCAGCAAGTTTTCCCTCAGTAAGAAACCAAGGTTATCGAATAGTAGGAGATGAAGGCCACGTGAAGGTTGTTGGTGAAGGAGTGTAGTGCGGCGCAACACCAGGGATTCCGGCGCCAACGTGGAACCTGCACAACACAATCAAAATACTTTGCCCCAACTTAACAGTGAGGTTGTCAATCTCACCGGCTTGTTGTAAACAAAGGATTAAACGTATGGTGTGGAGAATGATGTTTGCTTGCAAAGAACAATAGAGAACAATGATTGCAGTAGGTTGTATTTCAGATGTAAAAGAATGGACCGGGGTCCACGAGTTCACTAGTGGTGTCTCTCCAATAAGATAAATAACATGTCGGGTGAACAAATTACGGTTGGGCAATTGACAAATAGAGAGGGCATAACAATGCACATACATATCATGATGACTACTATGAGATTTACTTAGGGCATTACGACAAAGAACATAGACCGCTATCCGGCATGCATCTATGCCTAAAAAGTCCACCTTCGGGTTAGCATCCGCACCCCTTCCAGTATTAAGTTGCAAACAACAGACAATTGCATTAAGTACTGTGCGTAATGTAAACAATACAAATATCCTTAGACAAAGCATTGATGTTTTATCCCTAGTGGCAACAGCACATCCACAACCTTAGGGGTTTCTGTCACTCCCCAGATTCAATGGAGACATGAACCCACTATCGAGCATAAATACTCCCTCTTGGAGTCACAAGTATCAACTTGGCCAGAGCCTCTACTAGCAACGGAGAGCATGCAAGATCATAAACAACACATATATGATAGATCCATAATCAACTTGACATAGTATTCCATATTCATCGGATCCCAACAAACACAACATGTAGCATTACAAATAGATGATCTTGATCATGATAGGCAGCTCACAAGATCTAAACATGATAGCACAAGAGGAGAAGACAACCATCTAGCTACTGCTATGGACCCATAGTCCAAGGATGAACTACTCACGCAACAGTCCGGAGGCGGGCATGGTGATGTAGAGCCCTCCGGTGATGATTCCCCTCTCGGCGGGGTGCCGAAGGCGATCTTCAGAACCCCCACGAGATGGGGTTGACGGCGGCGGCGTCTCGGTAACTTTTCTCGTATCGTGGCTCTCGGTACTAGAGTTTTCGCGACGGAAGGATTATATAGGCGAAGGGCGAGTCGGGGGACGCTCGAGGGCCCACCCCATATGGCGGCGCGGCCAGGGGTGGGGCCGCGCCCCCCTATGGTGTGGCCGCCTCTTTGCCCCTCTTCGTCTCCTCTTCGGTGTTCTGGAAGGCTCCATGGAAAATAAGACCGTGGGCTTTTGTTTCGTCCAATTCCGAGAATATTTCCTGTGTAGGATTTTTGAAACCAAAAACAGCAGAAAATAGGAACTGGCGCTTCGGCATCTTGTTAATAGGTTAGTACCGGAAAATGCATCAAAATGATGTAAAGTGTATATAAAACATGTGAGTATTGTCATAAAACTACCATGGAACATAAGAAATTATAGATATGTTTGAGACGTATCAAGCATCCCCAAGCTTAGTTCCTACTCGCCCTCGAGAAGGTAAACGATAACAAGGATAATTTCTGAAGTGACATGCTACTATCATAATCTTGATCAATACTATTGTAAAGCATATGAGATGAATAGTAATTCAAGACAACTGAATAGATAATGACTAAACAACTGAATCATATAGCAAAGACTTTTCATGAATAGTAATTCAAGAGAAGCATCAACAAGTCTTGCATAAGAGTTAACTCATAAAGCAACAGATTCTTAATAGAAGGTTTTGAACCAACACAAAGGAAGATTTAAGTTTCAGCAGTTGCTTTCAACTTTCAACATGTATATCTCCTGGATAATTGTCAACACAAAGTAATATGATGAGTGCAAATAAGCAAGTATGTAAGAATCAATGCACACAGTTGACACAAGTGTTTGCTTCTAAGATAGAAAGAAGTAGGTAAACTGACTCAACATAAGGTAAAAGAAAGGCCCTTCGCAGAGCGAAGCAGGGATTACTCATGTGCTAGAGCTTTTTATTTTGAAAACATGGAAACAATTTTGTCAACGGTAGTAATAATTCATATGTGTTATGCATAAAACCTCCTATAAGTTGCAAGCCTCATGCATCGACTACTAATAGTGCTCGCACCTTGTCCTAATTAGCTCGGATTTCCATGGATTATCATTGCATTACATATGTTTCAACCAAGTGTCACAAAGGGGTACCTCTATGCCACCTGTACGAAGGTCCAAGGAGATAAATCGCATTTGATTTCTCGATTTTGATAGATCTCAACTTAAGAACATCCATACCGGGACAACATAGAAAACAGATAATGGACTCCTCTTTAATGCTTTAAGCATTCAACAACAGATAATATTCTCATAAGAGATTTGAGGATTAATGTCCAAGCTGAAACTTCCACCATGATACATGGCTTTGGTTGGCGGCCCAATGTTCTTCTCTAACAATATGCATACTCAAACCATTTAATTCATGGCAAATCTCCCTTACTTCAGACAAGACGAACATGCATAGCAACTCACATGATATTCAACAAAGGTGTAACAGGTTGATGGCGTCCCCAGAAACATGGTTACCGCTCAACAAGCAACCTATAAGAACTAAGATACATAAGCGACATATTCTTTACCACAATAGTTTTTAGGCTACTTTCCCATGAGCTATGTATTGCAAAGACAAGGAATGAATTTTTAAAGGTAGCACGCAAGCAGTTTACTTTCGAATGGCAGAAAAATACCACATAATAGGTAGTTATGGTGGACACAAATGGCATAAGTTTATGCTCAAGGGGTTTTGGATGCACGAGAAGCACTCCCTCTCAGTACAAGGCTTTGGCTAGCAAGGTTGTTTGAAGAAAACACAAGTATGAACCGGTACAGCAAAACTTACATAAGAACATATTGCAAGCATTATAAGACTCTAAACTGTGTTCCTTGTTGCTCAAACACTTTTACCATAAAATATCTAGACTTTAGAGAGAGCAATCATGCAAACAAAATTTCAACAAGCTCTACGGTAGTTCTCCACTAATAGGTTTAAACCACATGATGCAAGAGCTTAAACATGATCTACTTAAGAGCTCAAAACAATTGCCAAGTATCAAATTACTAGAAGAAATGCGCGCTTCGCCGCGCCGGCGAACCCTCGCTCTATCACTGGCATACAGTGCTCTTTTTCTTCAATTGTTGCCAGGGTCCACATCTTTTTGGCAATGACAAAGAGACATTATGGTCATCCGAGATGCTTGAATGTATCACAATAACTCAAGAATATAAATGTATCAAATGTACAGAATATACGTTGTATCTTGTTGAAATAATCCAAAACATCAAAGTTCTGAATGTAATACAATATTTATGGGTACAAATATACACAAAAAAATGGAAAAGAATCCACAATAAACAGTACATTCATAATGTAATGCAGTATAACCTAGTATATGTGGCCTATTACATAACAAAGTAAGGTGCTCATATAGATATACACATTAATAATCAAGATTTAAATTTGACTCGATGTCACGAAAACGCAAAAAAAGAGTTCCAGTGAGCTCGTAGTCGATAACTTTGCAATACTATGCTTCGGTTTCAAAGTGCAAGATTAAGTCAAGGCCTCTCACAACAGAGGGGATACTTTCTCAATGAAAACCGAAAGGGCAATGACTATTTTTCACTCCAGCACATAACAGAACCTAAGAGAAACTATGATACAAAACAATACAATATGAAACAAAAGAAATATTTGAAGGCAACAAATGTATAGATCCCTAAAAGGGAAATCCAAATTAATATGGTGGAAGCTCGAAATTTTTCTTCATATTCATACTGATGGGTACTATAAAGACATGGTGCATTGACAAACAAAAAAGGTACATATTAGTTTGCATCTCATAAGTGAAAATGCACCAACTTTAGATTTAGACCACATGAGCATCTGTAACCTTCTCCAGTTAAGCTGTAGGCCAGCTGAAAAAAATCAACTTGTTTTATTTTGGGCATGCATTGCAGGTCATAAGAAACTGAAACATTTTAGAAAGACCAACCAGTCTTCTATAAGATGTTGTAATGACACAAAACTGAAATCTAAAGGGAAACCATATACATTTAGTAGTACGATCCTACTATATGCCAGACTCATTTCCTTATGCGGTTGTTTGTACACTAAGTGGATGGACACATTTGAAAAGGTCCAGCAAAACATGTCACTCCCGAACATTTCTCAACCACAAGATTAGAAGTAGGGTCAATCTTAGTACTGACACAAGTAGATTGGAAACGATGATGAGTTAAATGGTACGGGACAAAGAATTCATTAGGGAGTGCCTTAATCTTCAGAATCCACCGACATTGGATTTAAGAAATCAGAACTGTCACAAAAGAATTACCCTATGTTTCACAGTGAATGGCAATACACATGACTTTTCATTCTATTAAAACATGGTGATGGATACATCAAACTGTAAGCAAGAAATTGCAAATTGTAACTCTTTAAAGGGATAAAAAATACTCCCTCGATTCCATATTAGTTGTCGAAGATAGGTACATCCGAATCTTCGACAACCAATATTGGAACCGAGGAAGTGTATACCATTTATACTCAGTAAGCCAACTTTCATGCATCATCCTGCAGTCACACTTTTATGCAGAGTGCAAGCACAAAGATCAGCATGTTTTGAAGGAATAAAAATATAGTGAATCATACCATAATGGAACTTCTTTCTAACCCGCAGAGAAAAAAATCACATCAGCTAATGTCAAGCGAACTTCTAAGAGTTCATTAACGACTGTCACCACAATTCCCGCTGGCAGCCGAGCTTGCAGTTTGAAGCAAATGTCGGAACCATTTTGACAAACAAAGATAAGTAGAGTCAGTAACAACTCGTCAATTGCATGTGAAATGTTCACACATATAAAATGGAAAAATAAGGCAGAAAAAAATATTATAGTCTCCGATGTTTGTGCAACAATACCTACGGATTCGTTTTTCAAATATTCTAACCAACAGGAAGGGTTAATAACATGTAAACGTCCTACCAAGTGCATTGTGTTGCTGTTTTTCTTGATGTGGTTTGACTTAAGAGGACCTAGCTATAAACTCCAAAACGCGTCGTGAGGTTCTTGAGAAACATCATAACAATCACCTGCAAGAGTCGCTCCTAGAAGCACTGAAACTTGGTACAAATACATCAGTTCAATGTGCAAACAAACAGATCAATAAACTTGGAAGGAGACCTCCAAGCGTTAACATTTATCTGGCATTGAATCGATAAAAGTCAAAAAATAATATGTGAGCAAAAGCTACACAGTACACACTGCCATGCAATAATATCTGAATTATATGAATATAAGCTACACAAACTGATAGCAAAAAAACAAACCACAAACAATGGAAGCAAATGCCGAGAAGCATATTTGCAAAGGAGGTTTCATCCTAGTGGATTAGAGAGGAATAACATTCAGGCAAGACATCTAGCCTGTGACAATGTTGGATACATCAGGATTTGATGTCGGGACACACATCCAAAGAAATACTGTCACTATTACACGTTTGGTTGGCCACAATAGGTTCAATACTAACAGCCCAGTATTAATTCCTTCGGATCAGAGAGTAATATTTGAACGTCAAATCAGTCAGATACAGAAGAGAAAACAAAAACAGTTTTGCGCATCACCATAAGTTTCATTCATTACACAATTATATACCAAGCAGCTACACCACAGTATCAATTAAGCTAAGCCTCATTGACTCCTAAAAAAGGCAAATTGAAAGGGGAAACCTATTTCTTATGTTAGATTTTTTTCATCAAAGTTCTATAGCAATAGGTAGTTGAACTCCTTATACCAAAAGTTCAATAAATCACTCGCAAACATTAAAAGAAGAGGAATCTTTAAATATATACAATTTTTTATTGAAACCCAAGGACTTAAATATAGATGCTGCCTTCGAGAGAGTCAGCCAAAGCAAAACCAATTTTACTGGCCTGATCTTTTGTTTGATACGGGTGAGGCTACAAATTAAGAATAGAGCAGCTCCTAGAGATGAACCAACTCCTGCATTTCTTCTTTACAATGTACAGTATATATTGCTGGAAAGGCAAAAGGGTCAACAGGTCGGGTTTTACTACAACTACTTGAAATGCGTTTGGATAACATCCTTTTCTACTGGGTAATGGCTTTGAACATTCCTGGAGCCAGGCAATTAGTTAACAAACGAAAGGCATGTAATCTAATAATGATGACTTCGACAACTGAACTGTCATATTATCTAACAGCAAAAAAATAAGACTAATGTTCCTACTTCCTATGGGTAGAAACATGGCAGTGTTTATTGTTTGACATTTGAAAGTATAATGTAGGTTATTGAGGACAGCCATAACATAAATAGATCTAATAATTTCTTTGTGCACAAATTGGTTGGACAAAGGATGTAGTCGAAAGCGCCCATTTTGTTTAGTTGAACGAATACATTGACTTACAGCTGGGCAAAACTCAGGCCGGCCCAGGTTTCAGGTCAGGCCTGAAAAAGCCCGAATCTAAAATGTCAAGCCCGAACCCGGCCCGGGACGACTGTCGGGCCTATAAATCGAGCCCGAACCCGACCCGAACCTTACCTAAATCGCAAAAACTGCAGGCCCGAGCCTGGCCCGTCCCAATGTTCGGGCTCAAAGGTCAGGCCCGAGCCCGGCCCGAAGTGCAAGCCTGACCCGGCCCGGGATTTTCGGGCTGGGTCGGGTCAGGTCGTCCGGGCCGGGCTGCCCATGCCCAGCTATTTGTTTTACTCGCATCCCATTATCTTACGCTGATAGAATTGTCGAGCACACACCCAAACCTGGTAATAGTTCATCTCCCCACCCGCACCAATACCGGTAAGCACATGCACTGGCTTACACCCAGGATGCTGGTATATAACCTGCAAGTCAATGAAAAATGGGCGTATCTGGTACTTTATCTCAGCAATTAGAGCTCACAGGAGTGTAAGTCGTACTCATTTGATTTCGGGCCTCGTTTCATGTTTAGACAGTCAGTAGTGAAGACACCGTGGCTAATACCCATCTGCTTTGTCAGTCGGCTAGCTCACGAGTCTGGAAGAATTTTTGCATGGAACAGTTCAGATAGGTTTTTCACTGCGCTCGCCGCTGCAAACAACACGTCCGGATCACTGGCATGTGCAATAACCCCCAGCCTATGGTGTTTGTCTTCGTAGAGAAGGCCCCATCAAAATCCACTTCATTCCAGCCAAGAGCCGGGGTCTCCAATCTTACAGTCCTAATGGAAGTAGTTTTGGTTTTTCTTCAGAAAATCCTTCCATTCTCCAACATGCATATTGATCTCGAATTGCACTTCTTCTGTGCCAAGATGCTTCTCGCAGTTGTTCGCCTTGTTACTATTGGTCCACCAATACCACAAGAGAGTGGCGACAATCGGTCTTCTTTCTTCATTCGGGGCTAGAATATTCTGAACAATTTCAAACGACAGTGCAAAAGAATACACCAAACCACATCCAGTTGTAGTGTTCCCCAAACGCTCTTAACTTGATGACGCCGAAGAAACAAATGGCCACCATCTTCGAATAGACAATGGCATACTGCACATCTTGTATCTAGGTTCACCCCAAGGCGTGCAATATTCATCTTCAGGGGCAAGCTGTTATGGCATTGATGCCACGGAAATGTTGATTTTTGGTGGACACTCACTGAGGCAATTTCAATAAAGAAGGCGCTAGTGGCATGATCCAGGAACTTAATCACCCAGCTTGTAACAACACTTCCCATCTTAGTGAAGATGTGTGTGCATCAATAGAAATAAGAGAGGTGAAGGGAGGATTTGCATCTTGCCTCACATTTGGGTTGATGTTTTCCTGTTGTGGCAGCACCGTAGAGCAAATGGAAGTTAGCATACAGGAGTGGGATTTTCCTGAGGCTGCTTCGGCATTTTCCCAAACACCATGGAGGCGGCAGCACCGCCATCATCTCCCGCATACCATGCGGCGGATTCTGCGGAAGGGGAGAACCGCGCGGCTCCTGTGCTCCCCGTAATCACCTACAACGCATGGGAGGGCCGGAGGCCGCTCGGCGCTCGAGTTGGCCGGAGCCGAGCTCCACCTTATCCTCGCATGTCACCACCGCATCCGGGCCTCTGGAGAGGAACAGAAACACCAGGCTGCCGCAATCGCCTCTCACAAGGGGTGGAGCTGCCGCGCAGCTTGCGCCAATCCCGGCTGGCCGCCGTTCCCCGGGCAGGTGCGCTCGGGATGGCACCGTCCATGGCAGGTTAGAGGAGCAGAAATCGGCAGGATCGGGCCGGAAGCTGGTGCGGGAAGCGGCGGAAATCAAGGCAAGGTGCCGGCGACTTTCCTGGTTTGGTGCGGCAGCGCGGTCCGGAGATGGAGAGGAAGCACGGGAGATGAACCAGGATGTGCTGGGTCGGGAGGAGAGATGATTTGACCGCGTTTCTTACTGCAACTTCTGGCGCACTCGCTCGCTGTGTCACGGGCCATGGCCATGGTGGTGGATAGGGCCCGCCCAATCGCTTACCGGCGAACATTTCCCTCGCGGTAAGATAAGTTCAGCTTACCAGCCCCAAATCGACGATCCAGGTAGCTCCATCCAAAGATCCAGCGGCTGTAAACGCACCCGACGGAGGAAGCCTCACCTGGCTGGGTACTCAACAGGCTTAACTCTTGTAAATAATTCAACACAATATACCAATTACCACACGAAGCATTTTCTGTTTCCAACCAAATAGCAATAAATGAAGCGACTTTCAACTTTCGTCATGAACATTAAAAGTAAAACTAAGAACACTAATGTTCAATATGAAAAAGCGGAACATGTCTTTCTCCCACACAAGTAATGCTAGGATCCGATTTTATTCAAACACAAACAAAAATAAAAACGCACAGACGCTCAAAGTAAAGCACATAAGATATGACGGAATAAAAATATAGTTTCACTAGAGGCGACCTGATAAGTTGTTGATGAAGAAGGGGATGCCTTGGGCATCCCCAAGCTTAGATGCTTGAGTCTTCTTGAAATATGCAGGTATGAACCACGGGGGCATCCCCAAGCTTAGACTTTTCACTCTTCTTGATCATATTATATCATCCTCCTCTCTTGACAATCTCATTAGAGGGTTAGTGCATAATCAAAAATTCACATGTTCAGCGAGGACACAATCATTCCCAACACTTCTGGACATTACCCAAGGCTACTGAAAGTTAATGGAGCAAAGAAATCCACTCAACACAGTAAAAGAGGCAATGTGAAATAAAAGGCAGAATCTGTCAAAACAGAACAGTCCGTAAAGACGAATTTTTTCGAGTCACTTAACATGCTCAGATGAAGAAGCTCAAATTGAATGAAAGTTGCGTAAATATCTGAGGATTACTCATGAAATCTTTGCAGAATTTTTAGATTCTCCTACAGAGAGATCAACTCAAATTCGTGACAGCTAAAAATCTGTTTCTGCGCAGAAATCCAAATCTAGTATCAACTTTACTATCAAAGACTTTACTTGGCACAACAATGCAATAAAGTAAAGATACAAAGGTATTGCTATAGTAGTAACAAGCACCTTGACTCAAATATAAAACAAAAATTGCAGAAATAAAATAATGGGTTGTCTCCCATAAGCGCTTTTCTTTAACGCCTTTCAGCTAGGCGCAGAAAGTGTAAATCAAGTAACATCAAGAGAAGAAGCATTAACATTATTACCAGGGGCTTTGCACCTACCCTTCTTACTCTTATTATTACTCTTTGGTCTAGGGAATACATGACCGCATCCGGGTGTAGAGGTAAAAATTTAGAGTGCCTTTTCCCACATCTACGGTTGCTCCCAAGAGTTTCAGCAGGGATCTTCCAAGTGTGATTTGTCCTGTTCCTACACATTCAATAACGAGATAATCAGTGGATACCGTTCTTCCAAGAAAGGTTGTGAACACACCTTCAGCTACCCCCTTAGGAATTATAACAAAATTATCGAGTAAGAGTTATTCCTTCTCCACCTTCGATGAAGTCCCCAAAGTGTCAAAGATTCATAGATACTTTTAGGCATAAGGCAAAACTCAGACATAATATCACAACGGCCATAAAAAATTTCACCACAAATAGCAACCTTAATAGTAGGTACCCACATTGAAGGTTCAAAGCTTACTGGAACATAATCATAATATTCATGAATCTGGTTGTACCCTTCTTTTAAACAAGATATATTTGTTTCGAGAGTGTTTAATCTATTATGAATGCTAGTAAGAGATGAATCAAAATTATTAGCGGAGCTAGATGATGTAACCAATTTTTTTATGGCATTAAAAGCTTGATCCCCATCGCAGTGAAGGAAATCTCCTCCCACTAAAGTATCCAAAGCATATCTATAGCGAACAATAAGCCCAAAATAAAAGTTACTAAGAAGCAAACTTAGAGTCATTTTAGGTTCAATTTTACCATAAGAATCAAAAATTCTAGACCAAGCTTCTTTAAAACTCTCCTCACCCCTTTGTTTAAAAGTAAAGATCAGTTCCTCAGGTGACAGAGTAACAAGTACAGGGCTAGACATGATAACAAAATAAATTAAATGCAAGTAACTAATTTTTTTGTGTTTTTGATATAAAGAAAGCAAACTAGACAGAAAATAAAATAAAGCAAGACAATAAACAAAGTAAAGAGATTGGGTGTGAGAGACTCCCCTTGTAGCGTGTCTTGATCTCCCCGGCAACGGCGCCAGAAAAATGCTTGATGGCGCGTGAAGCACACGTCCATTAAGAACCCCAAGAGGAAGGTGTGATGCGTACAGCAGCAAGTTTTCCCTCAGTAAGAAACCAAGGTTATCGAACCAGTAGGAGATGAAGGCCACGTGAAGGTTGTTGGTGAAGGAGTGTAGTGCGGCGCAACACCAGGGATTCCGGCGCCAACGTGGAACCTGCACAACACAATCAAAATACTTTGCCCCAACTTAACGGTGAGGTTGTCAATCTCACCGGCTTGCTCGTAAACAAAGGATTAAACGTATGGTGTGGAGAATGATGTTTGCTTGCAAAGAACAACGAGAGAACAATGATTGCGATAGGTTGTATTTCAGATGTAAAAGAATGGACCGGGGTCCACAGTTCACTAGTGGTGTCTCTCCAATAACATAAATAACATATCGGGTGAACAAATTACAGTTGGGCAATTGACAAATAGAGAGGGCATAACAATGCACATACATATCATGATGACTACTATGAGATTTACTTAGGGCATTACGACAAAGAACATAGACCGCTATCCGAGCATGCATCTATGCCTAAAAAGTCCACCTTCGGGTTAGCATCTGCACCCCTTCCGAGTATTAAGTTGCAAACAACGGACATTTGCATTAAGTACCGTGCGTAATGTAAACAATACAAATATCCTTAGACAAAGCATTGATGTTTTATCCCTAGTGGCAACAACACATCCACAACCTTAGGGGTTGCTCGTCACTCCCCGCATTCAATGGAGACATGAACCCACTATCGAGCATAAATACTCCCTCTTGGAGTCACAAGTATCAACTTGGCCAGAGCCTCTACTAGCAATGGAGAGCATGCAAGATCATAAACAACACATATATGATAGATCGATAATCAACTTGACATAGTATTCCATATTCATCGGATCCCAAAAAACACAACATGTAGCATTACAAATAGATGATTTTGATCATGATAGGCAGCTCACAACATCTAAACATGATAGCACAAGAGGAGAAGACAACCATCTAGCTACTGCTATGGACCCATAGTCCAAGGATGAACTACTCACACATCAGTCCGGAGGCGGGCATGGTGATGTAGAGGCCTCCGATGATGATTCCCCTCTCCGGCAGGGTGCCGGAGGCGATCTTCAGAACCCCCCGAGATGGGGTTGACGGCGGCGGCATATTTGGAACACCGTGGGCTTTTGTTTCGTCCAATTCCGATAATATTTTCTGTGTAGGATTTCTGAAACCAAAAACAGCAGAAAACAGGAACTGGCGCTTCGGCATCTTGTTAATAGGTTAGTACCGGAAAATGCATCAAAATGATATAAAGTATGAATAAAACATGTAGGTATTGTCACAAAACTAGCATGGAACATAAGAAATTATAGATACGTTGGAGACGTATCAAGCATCCCCAAGCTTAGTTCCTACTCGCCCTCGAGTAGGTAAACGATAAAAAGAATAATTTCTGAAGTGACATGCTACCAACATGATCTTGATCAATACTATTGTAAAGCATATGAGATGAATGAAGTGACTCAAAGCAAAGGTTTATAGTTTGCTAACAAAAATATAATGACTAAACAACTGAATCATATAGCAAAAACTTTTCATGAATAGTACTTTCAAGACAAGCATCAAAAAGTCTTGCATAAGAGTTAACTCATAAAGCAATAGATTCTTAATAGAAGGTTTTGAAGCAACACAATGGAAGATTTAAGTTTCAGCAGTTGCTTTCAACTTTCAACATGTATATCTCATGGATAATTGTCAACACAAAGTAATATGATGAGTGCAATAAGCAAGCATGTAAGAATCAATGCACATAGTTGACACAAGTGTTTGCTTCTAAGATAGAAAGAAGTAGGTAAACTGACTCAACATAAAGTAAAAGAAAGGCCCTTCGCAGAGGGAAGCAGGGATTACTCATGTGCTAGAGCTTTTTATTTTGAAAGCATGGAAACAATTGTGTCAACGGTAGTAATAAATCATATGTTATGTATAAAACTTCCTATAAGTTGCAAGCCTCATGCATCGAATACTAATAGTGCCCGCACCTTGTCCTAATTAGCTCGGATTTCCATGGATTATCGTCGCATTACATATGTTTCAACCAAGTGTCACAAAGGGGTACCTCTATGCCACATGTACAAAGGTCCAAGGAGATATATCGCATTTGATTTCTCGATTTTGATAGATCTCAACTTAAGGACATCCATACCAGGACAACATAGAAAACAAATAATGGACTCCTCTTTTTAATGCTTTAAGCATTCACCAATAATAATATTCTCATAAGAGATTTTGAGGATTTGAGTGTCCAAGATGAAACTTCCACCATGATACATGGCTTTGGTTGGCGGCCCAATGTTCTTCTCTAACAATATGCATACTCGAATCATTTCAACTCATGGCAAATCTCCCTTACTTCAAACAAGACGAACATGCATAGCAACTCACATGATATTCAACAAAGGTGTGACAGGTTGATGGCGTCCCCAGACAACATGGTTACCGCTCAACAAGCAACTTATAAGAACTAAGATACACAAGCGACATATTCCTTACCACAATAGTTTTTTAGGCTACTTTCCCATGAGCTATGTATTGCAAAAACAAGGAATGAATTTTTTGAAAGGTTTTAAAGGTAGCACACAAGCAATTTACTTTGGAATGGCGGAAAAATACCACATAGTAGGTAGTTATGGTGGACACAAATGGCGTAGGTTTTGGCTCAAGGTTTTGGATGCACGAGAAGCATTCCCTCTGAGTACAAGGCTTTGGCTAGCAAGGTTGTTTGAAGCAACACAAGTATGAATCGGTACAGCAAAACTTACATAAGAACATATTGCAAGCATTATAAGACTCTACACTGTCTTCCTTGTTGCTCAATTACTTTTACCAGAAAATATCTAGACCTTAGAGAGATCAATCATGCAAACCAAATTTCAACAAGCTCTACGGTAGTTCTCCACTAATAGGTTTAAACTATATGATGAAAGAGCTTAAACATGATGTACTTGAGAGCTCAAAACAATTTCCAAGTATCAAATTATTCAAGACAATATACCAACTACCACATGAAGCATTTTCTATTTCCAACCAAATAGCAATAGATGCAGCGGCTTTTAGCTTTTGCCATTGAACATTAAAAGTAAAAGCGAAGAACACTAGTGTTCATATGAACAAGCAGAGCGTGTCTCTGATGCGTGCAGTCGACACGTCCGTTGGGAACCCCAAGAGGAAGGTGTGATGCGTACAGTAGCAAGTTTTCCCTCAGAAAGAAACCAAGGTTTATCGAACCAGTAGGAGACAAGAAGCACATTGAAGGTTGATGGCGGCGGAGTGTAGTGCGGCGCAACACCAGGGATTCCGGCGCCAACGTGGAACCTGCACAACACAATCACAGTACTTTGCCCCAACGTAACAGTGAGGTTGTCAATCGCACCGGCTTGTTGTAACAAAGGATTAGATGTATAGTGTGGATGATGATGTTTGTTTGCGAAGAACAGTAAAGAACAATTGCAGCAGATTTGTATTTCAGATGTAAAGAATAGGACCGGGGTCCACAGATCACTAGTGGTGTTTCTCCCATAAGATAAACAGATGTTGGGTGAACAAATTATAGTTGGGCAATTGACAAATAAAGAAGGCATAACAATGCACATACATATATCATGATGAGTACTATGAGATTCAATCGGGGCATTACGACAAAGTACATAGACCGCTATCCAGCATGCATCTATGCCTAAAAAGTCCACCTTCAGGTTATCATCCGAACCCCCCCCAGTATTAAGTTGTAAACAACATACAATTGCATTAAGTATGGTGCGTAATGTAATCAACACAAATATCCTTAGACAAAGCATCGATGTTTTATCCCTAGTGGCAACAACACATCCACAACCTTAGAACTTTCTATCACTCGTCCCAGATTTAATGGAGGCATGAACCCACTATCGAGCATAAATACTCCCTCTTGGAGTCACAAGTATCAACTTGGCCAGAGCCTCTACTAGCAACGGAGAGCATGCAAGAACATAAATAACATATATGATAGATTGATAATCAACTTGACATAGTATTCAATATTCATCGGATCCCAACAAACACAACATGTAGCATTACAAATAGATGATCTTGATCATGATAGGCAGCTCACAAGATCTAACATGATAGCACAATGAGGAGAAGACAACCATCTAGCTACTGCTATGGACCCATAGTCCAGGGGTGGACTACCGACACATCGATCCGGAGGCGATCATGGCGATGAAGCGACCTCCGGGAGATGATTCCCCTCTCCGGCAGGGTGCCGGAGGCGATCTCCTGAATCCCCGAGATGGGATTGGCGGCGGCGTCTCTGGAAGGTTTTTCGTATCGTGGCTCTCGGTACTGGGGGTTTCGCGACGAAGGCTTTAAGTAGGCGGAAGGGCAGGTCAGGGGGCCACACGAGGGCCCCACACAACAGGCCGGCGCGGCCAGGGCTTGGGCCGCGCCGCCCTAGTGTGTGGCCACCTCGTGGCCCCACTTCGTATCCTCTTCGGTCTTCAGGAAGCTTCGTGGAAAAATACGACCCTGGGCGTTGATTTCGTCCAATTCCGAGAATATTTCCTTACTAGGATTTCTGAAACCAAAAACAGCAGAAAACAACAATCGGCTCTTCGGCATCTCGTCAATAGGTTAGTGCCGGAAAATGCATAATAATGACATATAATGTGTATAAAACATGTGAGTATCATTATAAAAGTAGCATGGAACATAAGAAATTATAGATACGTTTGGGACGTATCAGTCTCTCTCCCACACAAGCATGTTAGGATCCGATTTATTCAGAGAATGAAAATAAAAAAATGAAAATAAAAGCACACAGACGCTCCAAGTAAAGCACATAAGATGTGACGGAATTAAAATATAGTTTCACTAGAGGTGACCTGATAAGTTATTGATGAAGAAGGGGATGCCTTAGGAATCCCCAAGCTTAGACGCTTAGTCTTCTTGAAATATGCAGGGATGAACCACGGGGGCATCCCCAAGCTTAGAATTTTCACTCTTCTTGATCATATTATATCATCCTCCTCTCTTGATCCTTGAAAACTTCCTCACACCAGACTCAAAACAATCTCATTAGAGGGTTAGTGCATAATCAAAAATTCACATGTTCAGCAAGGACACAATCATTCCCAACACTTCTGGACATTACCCAAGGTTACTGAAATTTAATGGAGCAAAGAAACCCGCTCAAACACAGTAAAAGTAAAAGAGGCAATGCGAAATAAAAGGCAGAATCTGTCAAAACAGAACAGTCCGTAAAGATGAATTTTTTCGAGGCACTTAACATGCTCAGATGAAAAAGCTCAAATTGAATGAAAGTTGCGTACATATCTGAGGATTACTCACGATTTTTTCAAGATTTTACGATGTTCCTACAGAGAGAACAACTCAAATTCGTGACAGCTAAAAATCTGTTTCTGCGTAGAAATCCAAATCTAGTATCAACTTTCTATCAAAGACTTTACTTGGCACAACAATGCAATAAAGTAAAGATACAAAGGTATTGCTACAGTAGTAACAAGCACCTTGACTCAAATATAAAACAAAAATTGCAGAAATAAAATAATGGGTTGTCTCCCATAAGCGCTTTTCTTTAACGCCTTTCGCCTAGGCGCGAAAAGTGTAAATCAAGTAACATCAAGAGAAGAAGCATCAACATCATAATTTGTTCTAATAATAGAATCAAAAGGCAACTTCATTCTCTTTCTAGGGAAGTGTTCCATACCTTTCTTAAGAGGGAATTGATATTTAATATTTCCTTCTTTCATATCAATAATAGCACCAACGGTTCGAAGAAAGGGTCTTCCCAAAACAATAGGACAAGATGCATTGCATTCAATATCCAAAACAACAAAATCAACGGGGACAAGGTTATTGTTAACCGTAATGTGAACATTGTCAATCCTCCCCAAAGGTTTCTTTATAGAATTATCAGCAAGATTAACATATAAATAACAATATTTCAAAGGTGGCAAGTCAAGCATATCATAAAGTTTCTTAGGCATAACAGAAATACTTGCACCAAGATCACATAAAGCATTACAATCAAAATAATTGACCTTCATTTTAATGATGGGCTCCCAACCATCTTCTAACTTCCTAGGGATAGAAGCTTCAAGTTTTAATTCCTCTTCTCTAGCTTTAATGAGAGCATTTGTAATATGTTTTGTAAAGGCCAAGTTTATAGCACTAGCATTAGGACTTCTAGCAAGTTTTTGCAAGAACTTAATAACTTCAGAAATATGACAATTATAAAAATCAAAACCATTATGATCTAAAGCAATGGGATCATTGTCCCGAATACTTTGAAAAATTTCAGCACTTTTATCACAAATAGTTTCAGCAGTTTCAGGCAATTTTGCACGCTTTGTAGTAGAAGTAGAAACATTACCAACACAAATTATTTTACAATTGATAGTAGGAGGTTTAGCAACATGTGAAGCATCAACATTACTAGTGGTGGTAATAGTCCAAACATTAGCTACATTATTCTCTTTAGCAAGTTTTTCTTCTCTTTCCCACCTAGCATGCAATTCAGCCATCAATCTAATATTGTCATTAATTCGAACTTGGATAGCGTTTGTCGTAGCAAATGACTTAATATATTTAGTTTCATTAGGCATAACTTTCAGTTTTAAAAGATCAACATCAGCAGCAAGACTATCAACCTTAGAAGCAAGAACATCAATTTTACCAAGCTTTTCCTCAACAGATTTGTTAAAAGCAGGTTGTGTACTAATAAATTCTTTAAGCATGACTTCAAGACCAGAGGGTACACTCCTACTATTGTTGTAAGAATTACCATAACCATTATTAGAAGGATATGGCCTATAGTTGTTGTTACCAAAATTATTCCTATAAGCATTGTTGTTGAAACTATTATTTTTAATGAAGTTCACATCAACATGCTCTTCTTGAGCAAAAAATGAAGCTAAAGGAACATTATTAGGATCAACATGAGATCTACCATTAACAAGCATAGACATAATAACATCAATCTTATCACTCAAGGAGGAGGTTTCTTCAACGTAATTTACCTTCTTACCTTGTGGAGTCCTTTCAGTGTGCCATTCAGAGTAGTTGATCATCATATCATCAAGAAGCTTTGTTGTAGCACCCAAAGTGATGGACATAAAAGTACCTCCAGCAGTTGAATCCAATAGGTTCCTTGAAGAAAAATTTAATCCCGCATAAAAGGTTTGGATGATCATCCAAGTAGTTAGTCCATGGGTAGGGCAATTCTTTACCAAAGATTTCATTCTCTCCCATGCTTGGGAAACATGTTCATTATCCAATTGCTTAAAATTCATAATGCTACTTCTCAAAGATATAATTTTAGCAGGAGGATAATATCTTCCAATGAAAGCATCTTTACATTTAGTCCATGAATCAATACTATTTTTAGGCAAGGATAGCAACCAATCTTTAGCTCTTCCTCTTAAGGAGAAAGGAAACAATTTCAGTTTTATAATATCCCCATCTACATCCTTATACTTTTGCATTTCACAAAGTTCAACAAAATTATTAAGATGGGCAGCAAGCATCATCAGTATTAACACCGTAAAATTGCTCTCTCATAACAAGATTTAGTAAAGCAGGTTTAATTTCATAAAATTCTGCTGTAGAAGCAGGTGGAGCAATAGGAGTGCATATGAAATCATTATTATTGGTGCTAGTGAAGTCACACAACATAGTGTTCTCAGGAGTATTCATTTTAACAATAATGAAAATAAGTAAAGCAAACCGAATTGAATAAAGTAAAACAAGTAACTAATTTTTTTGTGTTTTTGATATAAAGAAAGCAAACAAGACAGAAAATAAAATAAAGCAAGACAATAAACAAAGTAAAGAGATTGGGTGTGAGAGACTCCCCTTGCAGCGTGTCTTGATCTCCCCGGCAACGGCGCCAGAAAATGTGTTTGATGGCGCGTGACTGGGCTTGATGGAGTGTTGATTCCTCCCCAGTAACGGCGCCAAAAAGCAGTTGCTTGTGACGGTAAAGCACACGTCCGTTGGGAACCCCAAGAGGAAGGTATGATGCGTACATCAGCGAGTTTTCCCTCACTAAGAAACCAAGGTTATCGAACCAGTAGGAGATGAAGGCCACATGAAGGTTGTTGGTGAAGGAGTGTAGTGCGGCGCAACACCAGGGATTCCGGCGCCAACATGGAACCTGCACAACACAATCACAATACTTTGTCCCAACTTAACAGTGAGGTTGTCAATCTCACCGGCTTGCTGAAAACAAAGGATTAAACGTATGGTGTGGAGAATGATGTTTGCTTGCAAAGAACAACAGAGAACAATGATTGCGTAGGGTTGTATTTCAGATGTAAAAGAATGGACCGGGGTCCACAGTTCACTAGTGGTGTCTCTCCAATAAGATAAATGACATGTTGGGTGAACAAATTACAGTTGGGCAATTGAGAAATAGAGAGGGCATAACAATGCACATACATATCATGATGACTACTATGAGATTTACTTAGGGCATTACGACAAAGAACATAGACCGCTATCCAGCATGCATCTATGCCTAAAAAGTCCACCTTCGGGTTAGCATCCGCACCGCTTCCAGTATTAAGTTGCAAACTGATACGTCTCCAACGTATCCATAATTTCTGATGTTCCATGCTTGTTTTATGACAATACTTACATGTTTTGCTTGCACTTTATGATGATTTTATGCGTTTTCCGGAACTAACCTATTAACAAGATGCCACAGGTGCCGCTTCTGTTTTCTGCTGTTTTTGGTTCCGTAAAGGCTGTTCGGGCAATATTCTCGAATTCGACGAAATCAACGCCCAAGATCCTATTTTTCCGGAAGCATCCGGAAACACCGAAGGAGAGTCGGAGGAGAGCCGGGGGCCACCACACAGGTGGGCCGCGCGGGCCACACCCTGGCCGCGCCGGCCTGGTGTGGGGCCACCCTGTCGCCCCTCCTGCGCCGCCTCTTCGCCTATTTAAGCCCTTTCGACCTAAAAACGCAGTACCAATTGACAAAACTGCAGAAAGACTCCAGGGGCGCCGCCACCATCGCGAAACTCCAATTCGGGGGATAGAAGTCTCTGTTCCGGCACCCTGCCGGGACGGGGAAGTGCCCCCGGAAGCCATCTCCATCAACGCCATCGCCTCCATCATGCTCCGTGGGTAGTTCCCCCATGGACTACGGGTTCTAGATGTAACTAGTTGGTATTCTCTCCCCCATGTACTTCAATACAATGATCTCATGAGCTGCCTTACATGATTGAGATTCATCTGATGTAATCGGTGTTGTGTTTGTCGGGATCCGATGGATTGTTACGTTATGATTGTCTATTTACAAAGTTTGTGAAGTTATTGTTGCTGCAATCTTGTTATGCTTAATGCTTGTCACTAGGGCCCGAGTGGCATGATCTTAGATTTGAGCTCTATACTTATTGTTTAGATTGTATCTACAAGTTGTATGCACATGTCTATGTCCGGAACCAAAGGCCCCAAAGTGACGAAATTGGGACAACCGGAGGGAAAGGCTTAGATATGAGGATCACATGTTTTCACCGAGTGTTAATGCTTTGCTCCGGTGCTCTATTAAAAGGAGTACCTTAATTTCCAGTAGATTCCCTAGAGGCCCGGCTGCCACCGGCTGGTAGGACAAAAGATGTTGTACAAGTTTCTCATTGCGAGCACGTATGACTATATATGAAAAACATGCCTACATGATTAATGATCTTGATATTCTGTCTTAACGCTATTTCAATCCTATCAATTGCCCGACTGTAATTTGTTCTCCCAACACTTGTTATTGGAGAGTTGCCACTAGTGTAGATAGCTGGGAACCCCGGTCCATCTTTCATCATCATATACTCGTTCTACATGACATTGGAAGTAGTATCAACTATTTTCTCGGTGCCATTGCTCTCGTATTACTATTACTGCTCGCTGTGTTATCATGTTACTACTGCTCTCATATCACTGCTACTTTCACATCACCCCTGTTGCTAGTGCTTTTCCAGGTGCAGCTGAATTGACGACTCAGTTGTTAAGGCTTATAAGTATTCTTTACCTCCCCTTGTGTCGAATCAATAAATTTGGGTTTTACTTCCCTCGAAGACTGCCGCGATCCCCTATACTTGTGGGATATCACAAACAACAGACAATTGCATTAAGTACTGTGTGTAATGTAAACAATACAAATATCCTTAGACAAAGCATTGATGTTTTATCCCTAGTGGCAAGAGCACATCCATAACCTTAGAACTTTCTATCACTATCCCAAATTCAATGGAGGCATGAACCCATTATCTAGTATAAATACCCCCTCTTGGAGTTACAAGTATCAACTTGGCCAGAGCCTCTACTAGCAACGGAGAGCATGCAAGATCATAAACAACACATATATGATAGATCGATAATCAACTTGACATAGTATTCCATATTCATCGGATCCCAACAAACACAACATGTAGCATTACAAATAGATGATCTTGATCATGATAGGCAGCTCGCAAGATCTAAACATGATGGCACAATAGGAGAAGACAACCATCTAGCTACTCCTATGGACCCATAGTCCAAGGATGAACTACTCACGCATCAGTCCGGAGGCGGCCATGGTGATGTAGAGCCCTACGGTGATGATTCCCCTCTCCGGCAGGGTGCCGGAGGAGATCTTCAGAACCCCCCGAGATGGGGTTGACGGCGGCGGCGTCTCTGGAACTTTTCTCGTATTTTGGCTCTCCGTACTAGGGTTTTCCGATACGAAGGAATATATAGGTGAAGAGGCAGCGTCGGGGGAGCCAGGGGGTGGCCTCCCCATAGGCCGGCGCGCCTGGGGGCCTGGCCGCGCCGCCCTGTGGGGTGGGCCCCCTGCTGGCCGCCTCCGACTCTTCTTCGGACTTCTGGAATCCTCCGTGGAAATAGGGTCGTGGGCTTTTGTTTCGTCCAATTCCGAGAATATTTCCTGTGTAGGATTTCTGAAACCAAAAACATCAGAAAACAGGAACTGGCGCTTCGGCATCTTGTTAATAGGTTAGTACCGGAAAATGCATCAAAATGATATAAAGTATGAATAAAACATGTAGGTATTGTCATAAAACTAGCATGGAACATAAGAAATTATAGATACGTTGGAGACGTATCAAGCGTCGATAGAGGGAATGTCTCCCCGGACGCGGGCGGCGCACAACTTCTTCAAAGGCCAGATCCTCGACGACATCGAAGCCAAAATGGCGGCGGCCGACGCGGCGGCCCAGGCAGCAGAAGCGGCAGCAACCGCGGAGCAAGAGCCGGCTGACGCGTCTTCTACTGCTACACCTGCGTCGGCCTCTGCGTCGGCCAGGAAGCAGACGGAGCATGCACAGCACCGGGCAGATCGCGACGAGGTCATCGTGATCGACGGGCCTGCGTCGACTCAGGATACGTTGCCGCCGTCGCCCAACCCCTTCTTCTAATTACCATGCACCACCGGTCTGTAATATGATCACGCGCCCAGTACTTTGATCGCCGCTACTCTGATCGCGACGATTCAGCGGGAACCATCTCTTTTGAATGCAACAATTCGAATTTCTGATTGGGGGCGGCGTTTGGCGGACGCGGCTGGGGAGCGACGTCCCCCAAACGCGGCATGAACAAAACACGTCCCCCAAACGCTCAATCCGGCGCGGTTTTGGGGACGCTTTGGAGGACGCGACTGGAGATGCTCTAATTCATGCTCCTCCTCGATTAGGTAAGTGATAACAAAATATTTTTTTAGGTGACATGAAGCCAACACAATCTTGATCAAGCATTGTAAAGCATTATGAGCTGGTATCAAAGTACTCTAAACATAGGCATGACAGATATAATTCAATGGAACTTATCAACTATGTTATAACATGAAGAGTAACTCAAACAAAGGATCATGAATAATAGTGTATTGAAAGCTCTGTTTGTTTATGAGCATAGAGTAAACATAGTAAAGTGGTACTCAACATGTCCTTTATAGAATAGCAAAACATCTAGGACACCTTTAAAGTTCAGAGGGTGACTAGATACATGTAATTTAAGAACAAGCAATAGCACAATCATGAATCAATCAATAATAATTTTGGGACTATGCACTAAGAATGACAACTATGCTCTCTTAATTGGTGCATAAAGTAGAAGATGAAGACTCAACATAAAGTAAAAGAGAGACTCTTTGCAGAGTAAGCAAGATAAACAAGTTTTATAAACCTTCCAAAAAGTATGGTACTTATTACCTTGAGCTCTCATTTCCCCTATCATAAGCATCTTGAATGGTTAAAGTTAATGTGAGTCAAAATGAGCTATATGCTTGCAAATCACAAGTTGAAAATCTCATGCCCCTTGAATGCGAGTACCTAAACCTCATGCTACTCAACTTAGGTCCCAAATAAGTTCTTGTCATTGTAAGTTGATACGTCTCAAACGTATATACAGCTTTTGATGCTCCATGCTTGTTTACACCAATTCATATATGTTTTTCTAACACTTCGTTGCACTTTTATGCATTTTCTGGAACTAACCTATTAACAAGATGTCACAGTGCCAGTTCCCTGTTTTCTGATGTTTTTGTATTTCAGAAAAGTTGTACAGGAAATATTCTCGGAATTGGATGAAACAAAAGCCGAAGTCAATATTTTACCAAAACGAAGTTCGAAGGGGGGTCGAAGAGGCGCAGCAGGACGCCCAAACCACCTCTAGGCGCGGCTTGGACCTGGCCCACGCCTAGGATAGGTGTGGGATACCAGGCACCCCACCGACCTAAATCTTCCGCCTATATAAAGCCTTCTACTAGAAAACCCTTAATATCAAGCCTCCGTACACGAAAAGTTCCGTCGCCGCCGCCATCGTCCAGACGAGTTTTGGGGGTCAGAAGTTCCTATTTCGGCACCCTGCTGGGATGGGGATTGACCCCCGGAGCCATCTCCATTGACTCCACCGCCTCCACTCCAACTCCATGATGGTTCGTGAGTATTTCCCCTAGACTACGGGTTCTCTGCTGTAGCTAGTTGGTACTCTCTCTCCCATGTACTTCAATAAAATGATCTCATGAGCTGCCTTTACATGATTGAGATCCATATGATGTAATCGGTGTTGTGTTTGTTGGGATCTGATAAATTGTGGAATTGTGATCAGATTGTTCATCATATTGTCATACTACTGTTATTTAAGATCTTGCATGCTCTTCGGTACTTGTTGTTACCTTGATCAAGTAGTTGCATGTATCTCCAAGAGGGAGTATTTATGCTCGATAGTTGGTTCATGCCTCTAGTTTTCTGGAAGAGTGACTTTGACTTCTAAGATTGTAGATGTGATGTTGCTACTAGGGAGAAAACAACAATGTTTTATCTGAGGGTAATTCTATTGGTTACTTTACACACATTGCTTAATACGATAGTCTGTTGCTTGCAACTTAATACTGGAAGGGGTTCGGAAGATAACCTGAAGGTGGATTATTAGTCATAGACGCAGTTGGATTACGGTCTATGTATTATGTTGTAATGCCCAATAGATAGTACAATAACATTTATCTTATCATAGCATGCATTGTCATGCCTTCACAATTATCAATTGCCCAATTGTAATTTGTTCATCCAACACATGTTATTTGGAGAGTTAGCACTAGTGTAGATAGCTGGGAACCCCGGTCCTTATGTCATCATCATTGCTCTACAGTCAACTACACACTAGAATATTTTCCGGTGCCATCTCCTCTGTGCTACTACTGCTGTGTTACTATTGCCATTGCTCTCATATTTCTACCGCTTTCACATCACCCATGTTACTAGTGCTTTTCTAGGTGCATCTGAATTGACAACTCTGTTCTTAAGGCTTATAAGTATTTTTTACCTCCCCTTGTGTCGAATCAATAAATTTGGGTTTTACTTCCCTCGAAGACTGTTGCGATCCCCTATACTTGTGGGTCATCATAAGTATACATGTATCATTGAGAACCTCCAATGGGGTACCTCTTGCCCGATGATATGGAGGTACTCTTGTAAGAGAAATCCCATGCTAAAATGACAAGACAAACAGCAGTGAGCATCTCAGCAATTTTTTATTTACTATGGGTATAGCTTTTTATAGCAAATGCTTCATATAATGCTCACTATGGCTTAGCTGTAAATTTCCACCATGAATGATGCATGGCTTAGATTAGCGGCCCAGGCGTTTCCCTAACTCATATACAAACTCCATGGACTTACAAGTTTCCAATTTATTTCGCACCGCTAGGCATCCATAAACAAAAGAACTTGACATCGGCTAAATATAAGTGCAATGTCGAAAGTGTTCCCCATGAAAGCATGGTTGTACTAACTCCCAACTTGCAATTTGCAAACATATAAACTTCATAAGATAGGCACAATGATCAATTTTATTAAGTGCAAGAAAATAAATGTGCCATCAAGTTCGTGAGAGCTTTACTAGCTAATTTTCTCATACCACAATTTAATTTGGAAGATAAATAAAAACATGATGAATATACTTAGAATAGCAATAATGGTACTAGGTAGATATGGTGGAGAAAATTGGCACACTTTGGTTGTTGGTGGTTGGATGCACGAGTAGAGTTCATACTTAGTACAGGTGAAGGCTACCAAAAGACTGGGAGCGACCAACTAAGAGAGCAATAATGTACATAATCATGCATAGCGACAAAACATTATCAATCAAAGCATAAAGTGATATTACAAGTCAAAAACAAAATGATCATAGAGGCTTTAGTTGACTGGTTATAGTCATAGCATGGTATAAGCATGTGCCAAGTCAACCCAATAAGGCATCAAAGGAGAATAACACAATATTATGCTTTTATGATGGAAACAACACATGATTCTTTCAATGACACATTATGCACTCTCATCCATTTGAGATAAGTCATGCTACAACAATAAATACTAAGCATATGAAAAGAATAACATCCAACATGACATGCCAAATTCTATGCCACAGTCTAGACAAGCTTCCTTTTGCATCACTATAGTCATAACATATTTTACTCATATCCAGCACCAATCAAATTATTTGAAATAACTCTCAGAGATGAAATTCATTATGGATCAGAGAGCTAATAATACACAAATAAATAATACTAACGGGCTATGAATAAAATTCAAGTGAAAGAACAAGAGCTAAACGTAGTACCAGAAAACTAGAACACTCGCAGAACAATAACAGCGAAAACTAGAGCGTTCTATGCAATTAAAACGAAACGGGTCTCTCTCCCACACGAAAATGATAGGATCCAACCATGTGCTATAGAAAATAAACCAAAACTAAACTAAAAACAAAAATAAAGATGCTCCAAGGACAACACATAGCGTATGAAGCAATAAAAATATAGCGCATAGAAAGATGATTTGTTGCTTTGTTGATGAAGAAGGGATGCCCACCCAAGCTTTGACGCTTGTACCTCTTGGATATTTCTTGGGGTGCAGGGGCATCCTCAAGCTTGAGCTTTTTTCCATACTTCATCTCATTACATCACTCTTCTCTCCCTACACTTGAAAACTTCCTTCATACAAAACTTCACACAATTTTCTATTAGCAGCATTAGAACAATCAAAATAAATAAATCCAATTGGGTTCAGTACTAACATATATCGAACATATATTAAAGCATTAGCTACTTTAGCAACCTTTCAAAAAGCTCTCTGATCAAAAGAACTCGAAAGGAAAAGAGATTGAAAGGATACAGATGTCGCCTAGAGGGGGGGGGTGAATAGGCGATTTAAAACTTTTACGAGATGGGCTTAACAAATGCGGAATAAAACTAGCGTTTACTTTGTCAAGCCCAAAGCCTATAAACTATGGTTCACCTATGTGCACCAACAACTTATTCTAAGCAATACAAGCAAGTATGTGATAGCAAGATATATATAACTTCAAGCACGATGGCTATCACAAGGTAAAGTGCATAAGTAAAGAGCTCGGGTATAGAGATAACCGAGGCACGCGGGAGACGATGATTTATCCCGGAGATCACACTCTTGCGAGTGCTAATCTCCGGTGGAGAGGTGCGGTTGCTTAGTGCTCCTGAACGCCACAAGAGGCTCACCTTGAGGTGTGGTTGCTCGATGCACACCAACACCACAAAGGCCTCACCCCAAGATGCGGTACTCACACCACACACCGAACGCCACGAAGGCGCCTCACCTAAATCTCCGGTGACCCTCGCCACAAAGGCCTAGGTCACGGTTCCACTAAGGGATTTCCTTCGAGGCGGAAACCGGGCCTTACACAAAGATTGGGGCACACATCCACAACTTAATTGGAGGCTCCCAACAAATCGCCACAAAGGCGTAGAATCCGTCTAGGGTTCCAAGAACCCAAGAGTAACAACCTTCTTGCTTTCACCACCACGAATCACCGTGGAGAACTCAAACCGATGCACCAAATGCAATGGCAAGAACACCACAAAGATGCTCAAGTCCTTCTCTCTCAAATTCCAACAAAGCTACAAAAGCTATTGGGGGAATAAGAGAGGAAGAACAAAGGAATTCACAAAGAACACCAAGATCAAGATCTAGAGAGTTCCACTCACAAAGAGATGGATTTGATTGGTAGAAAAGTAGATCTAGATCTCCTCTCTCTTTTCCCTCAAATGGGGGCAAGAATCATGGAGGGATTGAGAGATAGTGCAAGCTTCTCTAGTTCAACAATGGAGGAGAGAGAGAGTGAGAGAAGCCAAAGCCCAAGGAGGAAGAAGGGGGGTATTTATACCCCCCAAGAAAATCGAGCCGTTGGGCAAAACCAGGGCCGGATAATCCGGCCTAAGTAAGGGCCGGATAATCCGCCCCCCGGATAATCCGGCCACAGGGACAAAACCTGGTCAAAATCCGGCCAAATGTCCGGCCTCACATCAGACTTGCTTTTCTTCAGGTCCTTAGCCATTTTTTGAGGGGCCGGATATTTCCGAAATGTCCGGCCCGGATAATCCGCCCCTGGGACAAAACCGGGACAATATCCGGCCAAATGTCCGGCCCCTATACTGAGCAGCAAATCCTCAGGTCCTTAGCCGATTCCGAGGGGGCCGGATATTTCCGAAATATCCGGCCTAAGCAAACTGCAGAAACACCAAAACTAAAACGGGCATAACTTTTGCATCCGAACTCCGATTTCGATGATCTTGGGCTCGTTGAAATCACAACAACGAGATCTACAACAATATGCATAGAAACATCATAGTCCAGCAAAGGAGGATAGAAAAAAAATGATGAAAGGTTTGACCTATCTAAAAAAGACATACCGGTAAAACCTCCAATCTCGAAAAAGCACCAAGTTGCCCGTGCAAAAACCATTCTTGATGACCTAGAGCTTGACATGAGAATAAGCACAAGCTCTAAATACTCACATGGATAAGATCCAAATAACAACCAAGAAAGATGATGAACCAAACTCGAAAACGCAACAAGTGATCTATGCAAAATCCGTTTTCGATGAACTAGAGCTTGTCATGAGAATAAGCACAAGCTCTAAAACATCACATGGATAAGGTCAAAATAACAACCAAGAAGGATGATGCAAGGATGCAAAGGTTTGAGCTCTCTCCGAACGATACGATCGAGTTACTCACTCGAGAGCCCTCTTGATAGTACGGCAACTAAACTATAAACCGGTCTCCAACTACACTATGAGACCGGTGAGAAAGAAACCCTATCAAGAGCAAACCTTATACTTGGACGTTCCACTTGAGCTTGATGACGACGATCTTGACCTCAACAAGATGGAACGCCTTTCTTGCTTGTGCTTGCTTGACGAAGTCTTGTAGATTGCTCCGCCATAAACCACCATGGGAGAGCTTCTTCTTCGGCGCATCTTCACATAACCATGACCACCATGTGGATTGCTCCCCCATAATCCACCATGGGAGAGCTTCTTCTTCGGTGCATCTTCACATATCCATGATCACCATATGGATGGCTAGACTTAAGCAAAGGATCTCTTCGAGATGGCTCATCTTGAACTTGCACTTCATTTCTTCATTCTTCATCATATTGATGTCTTGAAGTAACTTGAGGGCTCACTTCATATTCATCTTCAAGACATACTTGACACTTGATATCCTTCATCAATTTCTTCTTATTGCAACCTTGAAGCCAACAAATGGTTCAAGAATTGCCTATGGACAACTCCTACAAATATAACTCAATGCAAACATTAGTCCATAGGGATTGTCATTAATTACCAAAACCACACATGGGGGCTCCATGCACTTTCAATCTCCCCCATTTTGGTAATTGATGACAATCTCTTTGAGAGGGTTTATATAAGGAATTGAAGTAGCAAGCAAGTTGAATATATAGAGCAAACTCCCCCATAATATATGCGTGTGTGAATGATCTTGACTTTCATTGCATATATTGGCATTCAAAGCCTAGTGGAGTTTCCTCTAACTATTCAACTATGCAAAGCAACAAGATGCAATGCAATAAAGGCACATGCTTAAGCACAAAGCAAAGACATAACCAAATTCCCTTAAACCCTCCAAACTTCTCCCCATTGGCACCAATTGCCGAAATGGGTGAAAAATTTAGAAGGTCAATATAGTGAGAGTTCCTCCATAGCGTGTGCATTTCTCATAATTTGAGTGGAATCAAATGCACATATCCAATGACGAATATTCGGAAGGAATCACACTATAGATAGGATCAAAGATTGCAAAAAGATAACAAAGTCAAGAAGCTTCAACAAATGAAGCAAGCAACCAAATGAACCACAAGGAGGATACCAAAAGAAAGATAGATATTATGATAAGATCAAGAAGATTGCTCTAAATAATATGAGGAAGCTCCCCAAGGTACATGCATAAAATAAAATGTTGCATTTGAATAAAATATGCATAACATGGAATCCTCACTCCCTCATTTAAAACACAAACATTTGTAATAGATCATAGATAGAAAAGTAAGCTAAACACTTGCAAAAAAACAAATAGTTGAGCAACAATTAAGAGGCACCATAATAAAAAGGCTCAACCAAGAGGATATGTGAAAGGCATGATAAAGCATATTATAAGACTATTACAAGGATGAGCAAAAAGCATCATCATAGTCTTCAATGAATTATATTGCTTAGCATGACCAATCAACACGCAATAAATAAATAAGATATCAAAAGGAGATGTATCATCTCTTATGTGTATAAGTTTCTCTAAGTGGGCAATATCACAAAGATATTTATCCACAAAGAAACATGCACACATAAAATAGATACGCAAGAAAAATAGTATGATATCCAAGACGAAGTCATGCAATATACCAATAAGAATTTTTGCTTAATAGCATGGCCAAAGGCTCAATTTTATCTTATTGTACATTCATGAACTTCAACCACAAACAACTAAAATACATCACAAATATCAACAAGGGATAGAAGATAGTTGGGATGCATTTGAGAAAGGAAACAAATATCCCAAACGGGGATACCGAAAGAAGTAACTAAATTTGCACTTTCATCTATAGTGCACATGTGAGAGCCTTGAGGAATTGATATGCAATAAAATTGCTAGATAGGCATAGTTGGGATGGATGAATCATGAGCATGATTTAAAATACTTCCCAACAAATGCACTCATCTCAAATTACTCACATTCACAATAAAGAGGTTTCATTAAGACTTTTGCAAGAAGCACAACATTTGCAAATCAAGAGATTCATGCCAAGATGCAACCATAAGGTTGGATACAAGAAAAGTATGCATGAGAAGATACTTGTTACCAAGATAGCATTGGTGTGGATGTAGTAGATATGTGTTCGTTGACCATCCTAGCTTGCCTCAAGTTACCATTGAGTCACCACTTCTTTCCAAGAGTGAGACAAGTATCCAATGCATATCCATTGTACCTAACACAAAGGTAAGTACAAAATGGTCCCCAAACTAATTGGGTCCGAAGTAGTTAGATACACTACAACATATAGGATAAACTCCACAATTCTATGTGCATATAGATATGAAATTGAATTGCATGCACATCTTAGCCAAATTAGGATTTGATGGAGTTTACCCTATATATTGGATCAAAGAAAGTGACACATGCCATAAGATATACATATATTAAATATGCATGCACAATACTTTCAAGAACCAAAGGAAGATACAATTTGGACAAAACACCAAATAAACCAAGAGACAATGGTTGTCCAAATTATATCAAAGAATCAAATCAACACAAGATTGACTCCAAAGACTTATCTCATTATAAGAAGCTAAATAAGGACAAGGTGTTTCTACACCTGGGTGCATATGCACCCTTTATTTGAAATGCATATTAAATATATTTCTAAATGTCAAAAAAATACAAACAAAAATGCCTCGTGTATATCTTGACATGTTACATATTCACAAAGTTGTTTCAGAAAAAACCGATATGTTTTGTGTCTTGTACTAAAAAGACAAATTTTTGGTGTTAAAATAGTCTATTTCTCGAGACATTATTTGTCTTTTTTACATAGGGTACAAAAATTGTCGGTTTTACGTGAAACTTTACGTGTACTCATAGAAGGTGTCCCTCTACATGCTAAATTTTTGTTCCTAATTTTTTACTTTTTGAAATATGTGTTATACATATAGGGTGCATATGCACCCATGATCAGTTTTGGTTTTCTGGCTAAATAAACCTAAACACAAAGGAATGAGATAACCAACTCCCAAGAGAGCAAGGTTCCAACAAATAAACCAAACCCTCAACACTTTTTATGATGGCACAAAGTACCAAAAAGAAATTTTATGTCTCCCAAAACCAAATTTTTGATAATGATCAAGAGATGTTAAGCATTCTAACAAATATAGGAGAGCTCCCCCAAGATTAGTGCATTATCTAGGATTTTGCATATGAATACTAAATGCACAAAACTAGGATCATCACGCTACCTATATCTACTAAAATGCTAAGAAAGTTTGAATAGACAAATTAGATCCATAAGATGCAAGGAAGACATATGGGAGTCAAAGCACAACACATTCATGGAAATAAATAAGGCAATTTAAACACAAGAGCCAATGTAGATATGATCAATAAATATCTACCTCATAATTGATTAGCAATTGTCCTAGGACAAGAGGTATTAGGAAATATTTCCCGGTGGTAGTTTGTAAGTATACATAAGATCATATTTACAACGAACAAAGCATATGGTAAAAGATAAGAGTTAACCATCATGCAAAGATAGTTTCTTGATAGCTTCATTTAGTCATACCAACATGCAAGGCAATTAATAGTATTCATACCAACACGCAAAGCAATTAATAGTATTCATACCAACATGCAAAGCAATTAATAGTATGACTTGAAGCACATGGTTTTCCAAAAATGTATTGAGGAACACGTTGTGAAAAACCATGCCAAGAAAAACTTTCACAAATAAGATCCACAAAGATATTAGCAATGAAGCCATTTAAGCAAATTGGAGCTTGTTTGAGCAAACATGCCACATAGGAGAGAGATAATTTACGGTATCAATTCTATGTGACACAACCTCAAATGTTCACATTTTCTAGACTTGTAATATGCACAAAGCTTATTACTCCCCCATAATGTGATAAGGGATTTATTTTCACAAGAGGCAAATAAGATCCAAGTAGAGATATTAATGGACATTAGAATTTGAATTTCTCATGAAGATGACATACCACATAGCGACTAGATAATCTCGCAATATCAATTCTAAGTGATATTCCTCATGTACACACATTGTTTAGGATCATGAAATTCCCAAAGGAATATCACTCCCCCAAGATGGGATTGTCCATTAATCGCTCATAAGAGCCATATAAGATACAACAAGATGCAAAGAGGCTCCAACACAAACACAAATACATGGTGTTCAACCCAACATGCATAGACTTGATTTCTCAAGAAAAGCAAGTAGGAAGCACAACATATACAAACACATGTTAGGAACAAAACTAACACATGCAAAGGGGCGAGTAACTTTCAATATAAATGAGTTGAGCACATGTTACCGCAAGGAGGAACATTGAATATATGATAGAAGCAAGATAACCAAGACTTGGCTTGAGATAATATAAATGATGAAGATCCCTTAATTCTTCATGATGTAGCCAAGTCTCCAATGCCCTCCAAAAAGCACCTATTGATCAAGTTTTGGATTGTTGGTCCCCAACTAAGTTGGGTCCTAAGAGGTTAGTCACAATAGGCTTGGCAACCCAAATGGTTCTTGTCTTGACACCACTTTGAGCACCAACATATTTGGCAAACACATTGCCACCCTCATCCTTACGAAGAGAATAAACATCATCTGGTGATAGAGTTGGATGAGGTACCAATAGTGCAAAAGGAGGAGATGTGGCCCTTCTCACGGCATTTGTAGCAAGTTCTTTTCTTCTCCTTCTTCTCACTAGATTTCTCCACAATGGGAGCATTGGCTTGATTATTCTTGGGAAGTGGCATTTCTTCAACTTGAGGTTGAATATGAGTTTGAGCTTGAGGCCGCTTCCCTTTTTGCTTCTTCTTCAAAGGGCAAGATCTAACATGATGCCCTTCAATTTTGCACTTAAGCAAACAATCTTGGCCGGGTCTTTGACTTGTACTTGGCCCTTCTTAATCTTGTTGTTCTTGGACTTGATCTTGTTGTTGGAGTTGAATCCAAGTCCACTCTTGTCATTGGGGTATTGTTGCACACTTAACATCTTATCAAGTTTGCATTTCCCTTCATGGCCCTTTACCAAGTCGTTCTTCAAAGAAGAGACTAGGGCCTTGAGCTCTTTGATTTCCTCTACATGGTTAGTAACAACACAAGTACTAGAGGAAGTAGAACCTTCATTGTTAGAGCAACAAGGAAAGGAAGATAATTCATCACAAGATTTAGCAATATTATGAGTGGATGAATTACTAGGACTAGCACATGGCAATATAACATTTTGAGTAGTAGTGCTAGTACCCACATGAGGCTCACAAGGTGTTGCCTTAGATATTATAGCCTCATGAGCTAACTTTAGCCTATCATGAGAGGCTAGAAGATCCTCATAGGAGCTAGAAAGCTTTCCATGATTTTCTTCCAATTTCCCATAATTGCTAGTTAGCAATTTAAGTTGAGCCCTTAGCTCATCATTCTCCTTCAAGATAGATGCTTCACAAGAAGTAGAGTTAGTAGCACAAGCATCATCACAAGACACATCAAGAAGAGAGGGTAACATAGCATGCTCTTTTAAATATGAAGCTTGTAGTTGCTCATGTGACTTGGTGAGGATAGAGTGTTCGCTCTCCAAGGCCTTGTGGGCCTTGTCTAGTTCATCTAGATCCTTAACAAGTTTATCATGACCAACACCAACTTTGGAATTTTCCTTTTAAGCATTTTTACTTGAGCTTTAGCATGGTCTCTTTCCTTAGTGAGTTTAGAAACTATTTCATTTTGAGACACTTCAAGGGTTTCAAGTTGCTCTTCAAGAGAGGCTACTGGTCACTTGTTCTTCTTCAAGATCATTCTTTAGGGATGCTACATCATTGGCATACTCTCGTTCAAGAGCACCCTTTTTATCAATGGTGTTCTCATGCATCCAAATAAGTTTTTGGCTCTCAATAGCGGTAGTCAAGATTTCAAAGAAGTGAGTGCTAGCAATTTTATCTTTGCAAATAACCTTGAATACGCTCTTACCCTTATCGCGTAGAGATACAACCCAATCCTCTTCTTCATATTCATCCTCATCCTTATCACCACGAGACATATTAGGTTCCATGGTAGGAGGTACCGTGGAACCCTTGGCCATAAGGCATATATGAGGACCGTGAGATAAAGATGAGGAGTTACTTGAGGCTCCTTTCAAGATCTTGTCTTGACCAATAGAATCTTTGGTTTCCTCTACATTGTTAGACACACAACAACTAGAGGAAATAGAATCATTTTTATCATGGCCACAAGACAATGCAAGCATATCATCATTAGATTTTTTCAAGCAACTTACACATGATATGCAAGGACTATCAACACAAGCATGTAAACCATTTCTAGTGCAAGATGTGTTTAAGTCCAAAGATGAAGCATTGCAATGAGATAGAGATGAAGAATCATCAATAGTAAGCTCAATATCAACATTGCAATTTTCATCACCACTCACCATATCATTACCTTGTGTCTTGACACACTTTGGTGAAGTGGATGAAGTTGAGAACTCATCACGGCCGGAAGTGGAAGCAATGCAATCATCCTTAATAATATTGGACACATCATATTTATCTTGAATTTTTGTCCATAACTCATGAGCGCTCCAAAAAGGCAAGTATGGAAAAAGACCTACATCTCGCAAAGCATTCATAAGAACATTAGAAGCTTGAGAATTGAGATATAAATTTTTCTCATCCTCTAAAGATAGATTTTGTGAATCCATAGGAGGAGAAAAACCTATATCTACAATTTTCTCCATATGAGGGTCAATGTCCCGAAAATGACTAAGCATGCAAATTTTCCAAACATCATAATTTGTGCCATCTAATATAAGAGTGTTATCGTGCACTAATCCTCTAGCCGACATCTTTACTCTCAAGGCGGTGAAGCCTAAGAATGAGAGACCTTGCTCTGATACCAATTGAAAGGATACGGATGTCGCCTAGAGGGGGGTGAATAGGCGATTTAAAACTTTTACGAGATGGGCTTAACAAATGCGGAATAAAACTAGCGTTTACTTTGTCAAGCCCAAAGCCTATAAACTATGGTTCACCTATGTGCACCAACAACTTATTCTAAGCAATACAAGCAAGTATGTGATAGCAAGATATATATAACTTCAAGCACGATGGCTATCACAAGGTAAAGTGCATAAGTAAAGAGCTCGGGTATAGAGATAACAAAGGCACGCGGGAGACGATGATTTATCCCGGAGTTCACACTCTTGCGAGTGCTAATCTCCGGTGGAGAGGTGCGGTTGCTTAGTGCTCCCGAACACCACAAGAGGCTCACCTTGAGGTGTGGTTGCTCGATGCACACCAACGCCACAAAGGCCTCACCCCAAGATGCGGTACTCACACCACACACCGAACGCCACGAAGGCGCCTCATCTAAATCTCCGGTGACCCTCGCCACAAAGGCCTAGGTCACGGTTCCACTAAGGGATTTCCTTCGAGGCGGAAACCGGGCCTTACACAAAGATTGGGGCACACATCCACAACTTAATTGGAGGCTCCCAACAAATCGCCACAAAGGCGTAGAATCCGTCTAGGGTTCCAAGAACCCAAGAGTAACAACCTTCTTGCTTTCACCACCACGAATCACCGTGGAGAACTCAAACCGATGCACCAAATGCAATGGCAAGAACACCACAAAGATGCTCAAGTCCTTCTCTCTCAAATTCCAACAAAGCTACAAAAACTATTGGGGGAATAAGAGGGGAAGAACAAAGGAATTCACAAAGAACACCAAGATCAAGATCTAGAGAGTTCCACTCACAAAGAGATGGATTTGATTGGTAGAAAAGTAGATCTAGATCTCCCCTCTCTTTTCCCTCAAATGGGGGCAAGAATCATGGAGGGATTGAGAGATAGTGCAAGCTTCTCTAGTTCAACAATGGAGGAGAGAGAGAGTGAGAGAAGCCACAGCCCAAGGAGGAAGAAGGGGGTATTTATACCCCCCAAGAAAATCGAGCCGTTGGGCAAAACCAGGGTCGGATAATCCGGCCTAAGTAAGGGCCGGATAATCCGCCCCCCCCGGATAATCCGGCCACATGGACAAAACCTGGTCAAAATCCGGCCAAATGTCCGGCCTCACATCAGACTTGCTTTTCTTCAGGTCCTTAGCCATTTTTCGAGGGGCCGGATATTTCCGAAATGTCCGGCCCGGATAATCCGGCCCTGGGACAAAACCGGGACAATATCCGGCCAAATATCCGGCCCCTATACTGAGCAGCAAATCCTCAGGTTCTTAGCCGATTTCGAGGGGGCCGGATATTTCCGAAATATCCGGCCCGGATATTTCCGAAATATCCGGCCTAAGCAAACTGCAGAAACACCAAAACTAAAACGGGCATAACTTTTGCATCCGGACTCCGGTTTCGATGATCTTGGGCTCGTTGAAATCACAACAACGAGCTCTACAACAATATGCATAGAAACATCATAGTCCAGCAAAGGAGGATAGAAACAAATGATGAAAGGTTTGACCTATCTAAAAAATACATACGGGTAAAACCTCCAATCTCGAAAAAGCACCAAGTTGCCCGTGCAAAAACCATTCTTGATGACCTAGAGCTTGACATGAGAATAAGCACAAGCTCTAAATCATCACATGGATAAGATCCAAATAACAACCAAGAAAGATGATGAACCAAACTCGAAAACGCAACAAGTGATCTATGCAAAATCCGTTTTCGATGAACTAGAGCTTGTCATGAGAATAAGCACAAGCTCTAAAACATCACATGGATAAGGTCCAAATAACAACCAAGAAGGATGATGCAAGGATGCAAAGGTTTGAGCTCTCTCCGAACAATACGATCGAGTTACTCACTCGAGAGCCCTCTTGATAGTACGGCAACTAAACTATAAACCGGTCTCCAACTACACTATGAGACCGGTGAGAAAGAAACCCTATCAAGAGCAAATCTTATACTTGGACGTTCCACTTGAGCTTGATGACGATGATCTTGACCTCAACAAGATGGAACGCCTTTCTTGCTTGTGCTTGCTTGACGAAGTCTTGTAGATTGCTCCCCCATAAACCACCATGGGAGAGCTTCTTCTTCGGCGCATCTTCACATAACCATGACCACCATGTGGATTGCTCCCCCATAATCCACCATGGGAGAGCTTCTTCTTCGGCGCATCTTCACATATCCATGATCACCATATGGATGGCTAGACTTAAGCAAAGGATCTCTTCGAGATGGCTCATCTTGAACTTGCACTTCATTTCTACATTCTTCATCATATTGATGTCTTGAAGTAACTTGAGGGCTCACTTCATATTCATCTTCAAGACATACTTGACACTTGATATCCTTCATCAATTTCTTTTTATTGCAACCTTGAAGCCAACAAATGGTTCAAGAATTGCCTATGGACAACTCCTACAAATATAACTCAATGCAAACATTAGTCCATAGGGATTTTCATTAATTACCAAAACCACACATGGGGGCTCCATGCACTTTCAGAGATTAAGAGGCAAATGCAAATAGTGGCAGAAATCTGTCAAAACAGAACAATAGGTAAATTCAAATCATTTTTTTCTGCAAATCCTCTATTGCTTATCTCGAAAAGTGGTCAACTAACGAAAGTTAGATAATAACCTGGGATATATGCATAAATAATGGCAGCTCAAAATTCCGCTCTGGCTATTTTCACGAATTTTTACGGTAACATCATATCATTTGTTTTCAAGACATCAGCTTGCCCAAATCTTACTTTCTTCCTATTAAAGGCTATTCTTGGCACAAAAACGAAATAAAAATGATAAGGAGAGGTCATTACAGAGGTAATAACTTCCAAGACTCAACAAAAAGAAAAATTACAGAAATAAAAAATGGGTTGTCTTCCATAAGCGTTTTTCTTTAACGTCTTTCAGCTAGGCGCAGTAGTTTGAGAAGATTCTCACATAAGAAATATGAATTGAAATAAAAGAGAGCATCAAGGAGCAAATATGAAACACATTTAAGTCTAACTCACTTCCTATGCATAGGAATCTTGTAAGAAAATAAATCAAAGAAGCACATAGTAACAAGCATAGGAAATCATAACAAGTGCAACTTCAAAACTTTCAGCATATAGAAAGGTGTTTTAGTAACATGAAAACTTCTACAACCATATTTTCCTCTCTCATAATAACTTTCAGTAGTATCATGAATAAATTCAATAATATAACTATCACATAAAACATTCTTATCATGAGCCACATGCATAAAATAATTATTACTCCCCACATAAGCATAGTCATTCTTATTAATTGTAGTGGGGGAAATTCAACAAAATAGCTATCATTATTATTCTCATCACCATAATAATCAAATATAGTAGGCATATTGTAATTATAATTAATTTTCTCCTCAATAGCAGGTGGACTGAAAATAACATAATCATCATTGTAATCATCATATATTGGAGGCATAGTATCATCATAGCAAATTTCCTCCTCCAAAGCTGGGGAACTAAAAAGATCATTTTCATAAAAACTAACTTCCCCAAGCTTAGATTTTTCCATAGCATTAGCAATAATGGTGTTCAAAGAATTCATACTAATAACATTGCTACTACCATGCAAGTAAAGCTCCATAGGTTTTTTTTAATTTTCTCTTCAAACACCTCATGTCCTAACTCAAGATAAATACTATAAAGCTCTCTAATTTTGTTGTTGTTTTCCATTAAGTCTAACTAGTGAAAATAAAAACAAGACAAAAAGATGTAACTGCATAATCTAAAGGAAATAACTTCGAGCACTCACCCGCAACTAAAAAACCTAGTAGCCAGAGGATGTAAATACCTTTTACCTTACCTCCCCGGTAACGGCGCCAAAAAAGAGCTTGATGTCTATGCACACTTCTATTCTTGTAGACAGTGTTGGGCCTCCAAGTGCAGAGGTTTGTAGAACAGTAGCAAGTTTCCCTTAAGTGGATCACCCAAGGTTTATCGAACTCAGGGAGGTAGAGGTCAAAGATATCCCTCTCAAGCAACCCTGCAATTAAATAATATGAAGTTAAACTTGAGGGCTCACTTCATCTTCATCTTCAAGACATACTTGACACTTAATATTCTTCATCAATTTCTTCTTATTGCGACCTTGAAGCGAACATATGGTTCAAGCATTGCCTATGGACAACTCCTATAAATATAAATCAATGCAAACATTAGTCCATAGAGATTGTCATCAATTACCAAAACAACACATGGGGACTCCATGCACTTTCACCACTGCACCTTGTGCCGCGGAGCGCGAGTGTGGGCATGTGGAGCATATGCAATGAAGAAATTTTCCAAGACTTACTACGTTGTATAGTTAACTAGTATTTTTCTTTCTTAAAGAAGATCCATAAATGCCTCTGTTTTTCAATTTGCAAATGACTTTACTATCTTGTGCTTGATCTGACACTAATTGTGTTCAATTTGCAAAGTCAGGAACACCAAGTGAGGCAGAGTCACTTGTTTTGCCATGAGGAAGCTGAAAGGACAGAAGATGAACAAAGAGGCTTCTGCCTCGGCTTTCTGCTTTCTGCCACCTATCCGGCTGCTACGTCTTCGATTTTGTCGGTGCCTTGTCCATAATTGTAGCTGGAGCATGCGGTACTTGTCTCCCACTCCTCCTTCTGGTGCTCTTTGATTTACCTATTTGTGAAGTTTACGAGTTATTTTGATCTGTGCAAGTCATGAAAGGTGTAGGCATACAACTATGATTTTGTACCTTGAGTAATAGTATTAGCTAGTTATCTTCACACACGGTTAGTTCCTATGTTTGATTGGATGTTGTTTTTCTAGTTTGTGTTGCTCATGTTTGAACCGTATTGTGTATTCAGTTCCATGGCAAGAATGCCAATCTAGCAAAGTCTTCTACTTGCCATGCTAACTGATGCTTGTGTTTCTAGATGGTGGTTACCAAGTTTTGAACTTCATTTGATGATATTTGAATCTTGCGTCCAGTGAGAAATATGGTGAATGCGTTGTTGATGACTCTGTGAATCATATATATTCCTGGGACATATATTGTTTGCGTTTGTGCTTCTAGCATAGCTTTGATATATGCTCATGTTAGTTTGGTATTTTTCTATACCCTTATTATTAGTTTTTGTAAACACCTAGCATAGCTTTGATATATGCTCCTTTTTTTTGTTGGTTATTACTATACTACATGGCGCACCTCATTACTTGCATGATGGATTAATACATAATGTCTGAAAATGTAATGACCCTTCATCGATATTGCCTTATTTCCGCTACTAGTCATCCAAGCGCACCAGATTTAGAACATACTTGTATTAACAAACATGAAATCTAAGCACATTCGGAAATTTAATCTCATAAGAATCATCACCTCCACATAGAGTATATGACAGAATCTATGCCACTATATTGCGTACAAGACGAAGGCATCCAATCCAAATCACAAAATGGGGTACAAGCCACACAACAAGGTAGAACAAACACATACTTCATTTATTATGATATAAGATTGCAAACATTACAGTCCTCAACAATCTGCCGGTAAAATCAGGAATCTGTCAACAAAAACAACCACAAGGTTGTAATCGCAAGGCTCTAGTATGCGCCTTGCGACGACCAGATTCCCATGAACACCAGGCATTCCAAAGAGGAGCCGCAAGATAAAAGCAACCCTACATGACTCCATACACACACACACTACAGAGAACAGCACACGACACCTCAAGACACTGACAGACCCAAACTCAATAACGATACTGACCAGACAAGTTAACAGACCTCCAGCATCAGCAACCCTGGAGACCAGCATCAGCAACCCTGGAGACCAGCACTGAACCACCAGGCAATGCCAGCAGTCGAGTTGTGCTGCTTCAGAATAGCCATTTGTGCTGGCGCCTGCAACTTCTTAACCATGAAGCAGTGAAAAAATGACACTGGACACTAGAGCAACCTAAAAACCAGTATGGTGGACTATAATGGCAAGGACCGGTGCATGGACGGAGGGGCATGATGCCAGTAATGGCAGCCAGATGCTCAAAAAACAGATCACCTCCTGAGGTGTGATCTGTGAAAAAACGAGCACTTGGCCAAAGGCGCCCTCCAAAAAACGACCGGTCCCTGAACAAAGTTCAGAAAGCCCACCGCGGCTCATGGATGAGCCGAAAAACTGACTATGGTGACGGTTGCGCTACTGTTGCTACGGACATATATCTGCATACGCCGGCGGCTGACCCAGTAGCCGGCAATGAACCATCTTGTCTGACTAAGCGAGAATGTCGCACCACCAGAGCTGCTTCTCCAGCGATGCAATGCTGTGGTCACCGATCATGTTGCAGAACTGGAGATTGAGGCCCTCAAGCTTACCCATGTTGCCCAGGAACGGCACACTCCTCTGAGTGACATTCGTGCAGCCAAACAGCGAGAGGACACGAAGCTGGAACTGCTTTGCGGCTGCCAGGCTTGCGATACCAGAGTCGCTAATCATGCAGTTAGAAAGATCAAGCTCCGCAAGCTCAGCGCAGTTCTCAGAAATGGAGAAGAGGCTTGCATCTGTGATCTTGCTGCAGCCCTCAAGGCTAACTTGCTTAATAGATTTCCCATGTGCCTTCATCAGGGCAGAAACAGCAACATCTGTAATGTTCTTGCAACCACTGAAGTCAACCTTGACCAAACCACTCTCCGAAGATGTAATCAAGGGAAGAAGCCCACTGTCAGTGACCTCACCGAGACCACTCAGATCGACCTGCTCCAGCTGAGGACAAATCATTCCAACCACAGCCAAGCTTGCATCAGTGAAACCCGGGCAATCCTTGATGGTCAAGAAACGGAGCGATTTGCAGACAGGCAGCCGCGCAGGAGCGGCGCAGATATCCTTGACACCGGTGCATTTCACCAAAGAGAGAGCCCTGAACTTCTGGCTGCAGTTGACGAGGCAGGCAAGAACACCGACAAGAGTAACCCTGTTGCACTCCTCAAGCTGCAGGTTCTCCAGCAGCTTGGCTGATTCCGCGAACGCCTTGAGACCAGCATCGGACACATGCTCGCACTTCTTGAGGCAGAGCTGCTTCAGGCTTGAGCAGAACTTGGCAACAGAGACAATGGCGAGATCGGTGACCCCAGGGCAGGAGGTGACACTGATGCACCTCAGATTCTGCAGGCCGTTGGCATTGGCCATCACCCAGAACCCCCTCTCCCCAACAGCAGCAAGGCGAGCAAGCGTGAGATCCGTGACGGCCTTCCCGTAGTACCCAATCACGGCCAGCGAAGCATCAGTGATGTTCAGCCCCTGCAGCCGGATCTTGGCCAGAGTGGCAGACGCCGAGCAGACGAGGCTAGAGATGCCCTGGTCCCCGACGTGCGCGCAGTTCTTGATGCTCAAGGCCTGCAGCCTGGCGCAGCACCGGCCGACCGCCCTGAGGCCGTCGTTGCCGAGCCCGGAGCACGACTCCATGGTGAGGGAGACCAGGTCGGGGCACCCCTGCGCCACGGCGGCGAGGCCCTTGTCCGTGATGAGCGGGCAGGCGGTGATGTCGAGGCGCTCCAGCTTGGGGCACCCGGCGGCGATCTCGGCGAGCCCGGCGTCGGTGACGAGCGGCACGTTCCAGAGGGCGAGGGAGCGGAGGTTTGGGCTGGCGCGGGCGACGGCCAGGAGGCCCTGGTCCGTGACCCCGCGCGCCGGGTGGCTCCCGCGCACGGCCAGCCTCTCCAGCCCGCCCCGGGACCCCGCGACGACGGCCATGGCGGCCAGGCGGATGTCGGTCGCCTCCTTGCCCTCGAGCGCCCGCTCGACGGCGGGATCCGCGGCGGGGGAGGAGGAGGAGTCGTCCTCCATGACGAACTCCTCGTTGAGATCCGGGAGGGGTGGGGCGGTGGTGGTGGCGTGGTGGCCGAGCTCGGAGGCCCGGATGGAGGCGAGGAGCGCGAGCCAGCGGCGAGAGACGCAGGCGGAGTCGGCCCGCTCGCGGCCGCCCGGGAGGCGGCGCAGGACCTCGAAGAGGCACTCGTCCGGCAGCGCGTCCAGGGACGGCTGCGCCGGCTGCCGCGCCTTCTTGCTGGCCCTCACGTACTCCGCCGCCGCTGCCGCGGCGGCGACCGCCGACGCGGCCACTAGGGAGCGCTTCCGCTGCTGCTGGACCTGGACGACGCCGCCGGCGCCGCGGCAGAACATGCCGGAGAGCTCCGCGGGGGCGGAGACGAGGCACCCGCCGTCTGTTTGACCCAAAAGAAAGAAGAACACGTCATCAGGCACGCGCACGCAAAGAAGAGAGCTTTCCTCGCAACAAACCCCAACCGAAAGCAAGAAACTCTCTTGCAAGAAAAACAAGAAGATATAAAATCTTTGGATCGATCGCTTACCTCCATAGGCGCGGAAGGCAGGCATGCCGAATCACCCGAGAACGAGGAGATCCCTTCGAGGAAGAAGAAAATCACAGCCAAGAACAGAGCCGCCGCCGTCGCAGGATCCTCGCCGCCGGAGAGGGCCTTAAGCATTTACAGGCGACCACCACCGAAGAAGAATCGGTAGCCGAACCCTATCGCCGCCGCGACAGGGAAAAAAGGAGCAGGGAGAGGAGGGGAGAAACTCTGCGGAGGACGAACGAAGGGGAAAGCGCGACCTTGGGCCGAGGGTATAGGGGAGGAAGAAGAGGAGAGAGACGGGTGGGAATCGATAGAATAATCGGAGAAAAGAAAGCGGGGTGGGTCGCTCTTGGTGGTCGGAAGGGGCAGGCAGGCAAGTTGCGGTGGATGCACTGAACCTGCGCAGTAGTACACCCTGTGTGCGGTGGAGAGGATTGAGATAGATGGATGGATGGATGGATCGGCACTCGTTCCTGGTACATACGTTGCACATGCAGGCGTCTTCGTCTTCCTCCCGTTTTGGCGTCATGGAGCTGTATTCCGTCTGCCCTACTTTTCGTTTTTCTTTTCTCATTGCGGTTGGAGTGTGGGTTTGATGGGAGATTCCTGTTCCAAGGTGTCGACACGTGGATGGGCCAATAAAACTATTTTAGATATATCATCATAAAAAATATCAAAAGAAAACAAGTTGCTCGCCCGATTGATGCACACAACCTTAAGTTAGAGCTAGGTACTCCACAATAAAAATATCATCTATCGAGGATGTCACGATTAAAATCCACGTGGTGGGCATCAGCAACCCAGTTGACCTCCTACAGTAGCGGTTACCCATTGGCAAGGGTGGAGAAAAAAAACTTTTACCGTTGCTAAAGTTTGACACAGCCATGGGAGGGGGGGGGGGGGCAACGACAAGGTTCTCCTTTGTTCCCTCACTATGGTGCCTGGTCGACGCCATGACAGCGGCACACAATGGTGCTCGTGGTATCACTCATGCCCTTTGGAAGGTTGTCCGCGCGGGTGTTCTTCTTCATCTCGAGCTTGAGGGCGGGTCGATAAGGTGTGATATGGAGCTTTCCACCGAGTCTGATATGCATGTAGTGGCCTCTAAGATTCTGGCTCTAAAACGGCGGAGACGAGTGGTCTAGTAGAAGCGGGAAAACTTGAACCACAAGAAGGTGTTGCCATTCGTGGACCGGCTTTGAAACACATGTACACACTGTGACTATCATTAGAGGCATTCGGACTAGTTCCATGGTTTGCATGTCAACTTTGTTTTCAAGATTCTCTCCAATGCCACCAAACAAACTACATTATATTGAACCTTCACAAGCTAAAATAACTCATAGATTTTGACAAGTTGCATAAGTTGTCTACACCACTAGCTAAAATCTAAGATTGTTCAGTGTGATGCGACCGTGGACACTACACTTTCATGGTAGGGGACGTCATGATGATGTATACGACGCCGCAGAGAATAAAGTCTCGTGACTATATTAGCGCCTTGGTGGGGCTAGATGTTGCACACATCTAACAGACTTCGACATTTCACTTTTATGTGCACCCGTAGGTGGTGATTACCGTAATAAAGTCTTTTAAATAAATATGTTATGTCGATTTTAATTTGTTGTTATGTTTATAAGGGCATGTATGATGGTCTTATATATCTCAGCAGTGCAATCTATAGGATAATGTTGAGTTGAAGCATAGAAAAAAGATAATCTCTAACAAGAAAGATAAATCATTATTCTCTATTGTACGAGATGTCTTATCTAGACACATGTTTTCTAGTTTATTTCAATCATGTCATCATTTAAGGAGTATGTGAAAAATAAGTGTTGGAAACATCACTAAAGGATAATCTATTGTATAACACATTTTATCAGTTCTGATCACATGTAATTTTCTAAGGTGAGACTATCTCATCAACTATTGTACATGCACTAAATTTTGTGATCCAACTAGAAACATTTATGATACCTACAACCACCTAGAGTTTCTCTTGTCATAATTTTGTTTATTTTCCATGTGAACTTTTTATTAGGAGAGTTGTCTCTCTTGCTTTGTTGTTGATCTTTTGTAGTCTTCTATAGCACGCGTGTATTGTGCTTATGGAGGGTGTTGGATTCACCAATGTAATGGTTCAAACTCTCTTTTAATCAATTCTTTTGCCTCGTTTTAAAAATAATAATTTTAATTTAATATTATGTTCATCTAATAAAAGTTATATTAGATTTTTCTACATATAGATGTATCTAGATGATATATCTATCATCAATGGGAAGGACCCAATCGCCTGCCTCTTTCTTGGTCCACCCCCCCTGGTGGGTACTTTATAGCTCACAACACGAGATAGGCAGATATGTGACATAGTCTCATTGCTTTCATTGACAACAAGCTCGGGGTAGAGAGAAGAAGAATCAAGACAAAAAAAATTGGCAAGAAAAATAGCAAAGAGAAGGCACAAAACTTTACTCTTGATGCTAAACCAGAGGCCCAAGTGAGTTAAATTCCACAATCTTCAATAACGATTTGCTTATTTTTCCACTGTGAAAGCTTCTCTCAATCCCTTCGTAGTCATTTCTTTTCTGGGCAGATACTTACCTGGTTGGCCATACACCCAAATTTAGATAAAATTAAAATATATTTTATGTGATAAAGAGAGTATATTATTTCGGGGAAAAGGGGCTTACTTTCAGAATCCACTAAAGCTAAGATTAAAAAAAAAAATAGAGACTACAGATAAGACTAATCGTCCAATAAACGTGGAGGAGGCCACTGAAAACGGACGCCACAATTCGCAAAAGAAAAGACACTTTCTTCACGTAGAGGCGACTGACTCCATCCTCCCGAATAAACAAGAGTACAGTCCAGCACGGGGAGAAGGATTCGTTCCCATTTCTTTTCTCCTCTCGTTCAGGCATCTCCAGCGGCGCGATACATTTTAGCGTCTGCACGCGTCCGTTTGCGTCGGTCCTTTTGGTCGAAAACGACCGCGCGTCCGTTTACGTCGGGGGTGGCTCCAGCAGCACGACGCATTTTTTTTATAGGACGAGTCATTTTTTTGAACTGAAACATAATTTACAAAAACTGAAACATAACTTACATACTTGAAAACATTAAAAAAAAAAACCTAAAACGCCTACTGCTGCGCATCGTCGCCGTGCTGCTCCTCGTCGCTGTCGAGCAAGATGATCTCCGGTACGTCCCACGGCCGCAGCCATCCGGGGAGCGTACGCCGGGCGCGATCGCGGTGCTCGAGGTTGAGGAGGCTGCGGCCGAGGCGGCGGTGGAGGCGCCCGGTGGCTGCGGGCCGTGGCGGCGGATGAGGAGCCCAGCCATAAGGCCGTGGCGGCGGTGGGAGAGGCGCCTAGCCATAAGGCCGTGGCGGCGGCGGGGAGGCGCCCAAGGCCGTGGCGGCGGTGGAGGAGGCGCCGCCGAGTCCGGGAGCGCCCGTCGAAGGGCTTCATCGGCGGACGAGCCGGGCGGCATGACGGCGGTGGCGTAGCGGGGCAACGGCGGCCGCACCGGCGCGTCGTACTCGGAGACGAGGAGGCCGAGCTTGGCCATCTCGTCGTCCGTCATGTTGTCGGGGAACTCGAAGTTCCGGCCCTCCGCCATGGCCTGCTGCCATTCGTGGAAGACGAGGCCGACGTAGTCCTCGCTGTCGTCCTTCACCTCCTCGCTATGGTACGCGAGCGCCTCGATGTAGTCGTCGTAGACGGCGTAGGCTTCGTCGTCGTCGTCCTCGTCCTCGCGGTCGTTGTGCTGCGGCTGCTCACGTCGCGTCGGCGCCTGCTGACGACGCGTCGGCGCCTGCTGACGACGAGCCGGCGGTGCAGGGCCGAAGGGATAATCCCCGTCGCCCATGAAGCCAGCCCTTCGTCCGTTGTCCGTCTCCGTGGACAGGTATGTACGCCAACTCTCCGAGTCGATGGCGTACGCCGGATCGGCGCGAGGTCCGCCGGCGGATATCGCCTCCTGCGCCGGATCTCCTTGGTCCGCTCGGGCTCGCGCGCGAGTACCGGAGGGATGGGCACCCGGCGGCCGCCGCCGCCGGCAGCCGCACACCGGACCGGGCGTCGCACGGCACCCATTTGCCGTGCATGAGCCTCCCCACCGTGACGGGGAGCGCCACCTTCTTGCTGCCGCCGCCGGAGGCCTCGAAGTCGTTCTTCTTCCCCATGGCGCGGCGGCGGTTGTGGTGCGAGTGGAGCCGTGGGCGAAGGAGCAACGCGGCCGCCGGACTTTTAAGGGCGGCCGCGCACGGGATACGATGCCATTGAAGACGGTGCGAAGCCCGGCCGCCGCCCGCCGGTGCACGCGCGGAACAGAAGCTGCGGCATTCATGGCGAAGGCAGCGGCGCGGACGCAGAGGCGCCGACCGCGGAGCGATGGCCGCGGAAGCGATGCCCTCCATGCAGGCTCGCTGCCAGGCGGGCCCGGTGGAGACCGCAGCGGACACTTTGCGCGTCCGCGCAGCATCCGCCGAGACGCAAACCTGGCGTATATTTGGACCAGGTTTGCGTCTCCACGGACGGCCCGGTCACTTTGCGTCGTGCCGCTGGAGAGGGTGCCAGACGCATTTACGATCAAAGCGGACGCAAACCGCTGGAGATGCCCTCATGCACCTGGGTGTGCAGAGAAGCTGGATGCCAGCAGCGCCAGCACGGCCCGCCCCCACCTACCGTGAGAATTCTACAGGAGAACCTTGTGTGACGAAGAAATTGCATGTGCCACCTCATTTCCTGGAGAAAGCGCATTCTGCCTCCACATCGCTACAGGCTCGCACATCGCTTATCCTGCAATGAAAGCGATTAGCGAGATAAACTAAGCACGAGGCGTTGAGCAACTTGGTCATTAGAGAAAACCAACTTGGGCCCAGTTCTTTTCAGCTACAGCTTGTGCATAAGCCGATGTAGTTTGAGCTGTCCAGATAAACAGCAGTGAGAATAAGCCAATGTGAAACTGCACTCCAGTTCTTTTCAGCTTCTAGTGTTCCAGTTTATTGTTTGAATTGTATGATGAAAAGGCTAACATACCCCTCGAATAATTTTGTGTTTCGACTACCTAATATTTTGTGCTGATTGTATGCTTATGTGTAACTCTACTGCATTTGAAATACCACCGCATTTGACGAAAAACATTGAACAATGGACAGGTTCTATCACTGTAACAAACAATTAAATGCAGATAATCTTGTACGGCTGTCAATATGAGAGTTCGGCTCCAATATGAGAGTTCGGCTCCAGCAGCAAAAGGCTAGAGAGGTGGCGGTGGCTGGAGAGCTCCGGCCGGCCGCAGCCAGCGATGGGAGCAGGGAGCAGCAGATGGATCTTGCCGGCGAGCTGGAGCTCCGGTCGATCCGGGGTGACGAGGTAGGAGGGCGCCGCGGTTATCCCTCCGCCATGGAATTGAACCGGGGTAAGCAGGGGAGCGGTTAAGCGGCAAGGGGTGGCGGCGGAGACTGCCGGAGTTGCCCCTGCCGCCGCCGCCGGCGGGCGGTGTGGGAGGAGAGGAACCCTAGCGGTTCTTTTCGCGAGAGAGGAGAGCTGAGGGTGTCGGTCGTGTCTTTAGTTTTTTTTTTAGCTGGGTCGTGTCTTTTATTCGATGGAAAACGTTTCGGCAGCGTGGTGGCATGTCAACGTAAATAGGATGAAAACTAGGGGTATCCTCATGTACCGGTTCGGTTGGGCTCGGGAAGCTGCGGGAAGCTGGGGGTACCCAGCTTCTCCCCACTGTGAAGGATTTGTGAAAAACGGCTGCCCCAAAAAACGGCTTAAAATTGAGTTCTTTTGGGCTTAGGCTTATTTGCACCTCTAAGCTGTTCAAAAGCTTCAAAAGAACTGGGCCTTGGTCGTTCGCGAGATAAACAATCTGCACGAGCACCAAGTGGAGCCTTGATAAGCATGAGTACTGGCAAGTCTCCATACTATATCAGCAAGACGACAAGGAGAGCGATTCTTTGCCGGCTGAATCTGATCCGGCTGCTAAGCTTTCAAGTCTAGACTACTTCAGCCATCTTCATCTTTGATTCGTAGGATTCTAAAAACGGAGAGAGGAAAAATCGCAAGAGATTTCAAACCAATCATCCAACAGGGGGGTTTTGTGGGTATTAAAGTTTTTTTTTTGAATCAAAAGCATTATATAAATAAGACAAGTAAGCCGCCTCATTAAAAACCTTCCAGTCCCCTTCGGTACCCTGGTAAGGAAAAGAGTACGTAAGAAACTTGCTGTCTGAGTTACATGATCGTTACATCATTTGCCAGCACACTAAAAATAAAATCAGGGGGGTCATCGAGCCAAACAATAGACTCTGATCCCTCTGCTGATCTAGCTAAAGTATGTGCTGCCATGTTGGCTTCTCTAGGACAATGAGAAAACACCACCTCTACAAAGCTATGACAAAGCATCGAACACTCCTCATAAATTGCTGCAGTTGGGCCAAAAGAATTCCCGCCTTGATTCATAACCTCGATCACATCCATGCAGTCAGAATTCACCTCAATCCTGTTGCAGCCTATCTGACCAGCAAGAATTAAGCCATCCCGAAGAGCTCTAGCTTCGGCAGAGGATGGATCAGATATAAAGGGTATGCCACAACAGCTCGCCGCCAGAAAGCCCCCATTATCGTCGCGAAGGATTGCTCCAGTACTTCCGGTTCCAATTTCAGCATTAAACCCTGCATCAACGTTTAGTTTCACAAAGTTTTCCCTTGGCTTTTCCCACCCATGTCTGTCAATTCCTGTCTTCCTCTTCTTTGCTCTAGAGAAATTCAGGGTGAGTGTAGATATTGACTGTGCAGTACGAGCCGGAGATTGAGCAGCTTCACCGTGGGTGGCTTTTCTCCTCTCCCACCAAATATACCAAACCGCTACTGCTATCAAGTCATTCCGATCCACTTCCGGAGTCATCGGAGCCGCAGCCAGCTTATCCCGGAGCAAAGCTTCCAAAACTGCTCCGCCATTTGGTTCAGCAGAGGTCACATGCAATATCAAGTCTCTCATACCGAGAAGGCTCCAAATTTCCAACACCCGCGGGCAGCAGAAAAAAGCATGGCGAATACTCTCACAGTCAGTTTGGCAGAGTGAGCATTGCGAGCTCGTGATCATATGCCTATTGGCTAACACCCCATTACAGGGAATAACCCCCAGGAGAGATCTCCATAAGTGAATTTTCACCTTGGCTGGAACATTCAGAGCCCATATTGTTTTCCAAACAGGCAGGTTTGAAGATGTACCATAGCCTGATGTTCGTCTTAATTTGACGCCGTGTTGATGATCCCACTCTGCATGGTAGCATGAACGAACTAAGAATATACCCGTCTTTGTAAAGTGCCAAGAAACAAAGTCCTGCATAAGCCCACTCGCTAGAGGAATGTTCAGAATCCGCTGTACATCAACAGGCCAAAAAATGTCGTTTAAAATTTCTTCATCCCACTTCTCAGTTTCAGGATCTATCAAATCAGAAACTCTAGACAGAACAATATTGCCTCTTCTGGTAGTGATCATACGATTTGGAATTCCAGGAACCCACGGATCCGTCCAAATATTTATTTTAGAACCATCCCCAACACGCCACATATGTCCTCTTTTGAAAGTGTTAATACTAGCCCAAATGCTTTGCCATGTATAAGAACTCCCTTTTTTCAACTGGCAATTCAGAATGTCCCCGGATGGATAATATTTCGCTCTCAGAACTGTAGCACAAAGAGACTCTGGTACAGAGATCAATCTCCAAACCTGCTTTGCCAACATAGACAGGTTAAAACAGTGAAGATCACGGAAACCCATACCTCCCTGTTTCTTCGGCACACACATTTTCCACCAAGCAAACCAGTGCATATGTTTTTGCTGATCATCATCTCCCCACCAGAATTGGGATATTACAGTTATTATCCCTTTAATAATCTGTTTGAGTAGTTTAAAAACAGACATCGCATATGCAGGTATGGCCTGAATAACGGCTTTAATGAGCGCCTCTTTCCCGCCAAAAGACATATTCTTCTCCTTCCATCCACTAAGGATTTTGCAGATTCTATCAATCAGGTGCTGGAAACAATCCGACCTATCCACCCCTACCAACGGAGGAAGACCTAAATACTTATCAGTAATCACTTCTGTTAAGATATTCAGTATACTGCAAACTTCAGCTTTCATCTCAGTCTCAGTACAAGGGCTTAAGAAAATACTTGATTTCGCCTCACTCACCAATAGACCCGAAGCCGCACAGTAATCATTCAAAACATTACGGAGACAAGTAGCATTGGCATGATCAGCCCTCATGAGTATAAGTGAATCATCCGCAAAGAGGAGATGCGACACTGCAGGTGCGTTTCTACAAACCTTGACTCCGATTAAATTCCCCTCATTCTCCTCAAATTTGAGCAGGCTAGATAGTCCTTCCGCACAGAGAAGAAACAGGTAAGGTGAAAGAGGATCCCCTTGACGGAGTCCCCTTGACGGATAGATGTAATCAGACAAATCATTGTTCAGACGAACCTGGTACCTTACTGATGCAACGCACGCCATAATGAGCTCAACCCAAGTAGGATCAAACCCTAGACGCATCAGAATTCTCCTCAGAAAAGACCACTCTACTCTATCATATGCTTTGTGCATGTCCAACTTCACAGCACAAATACCAAACTTACCCAGCTTCTTATTTTTGATAGTATGGTAGCTCTCATACGCCACCAGTACATTGTCAGTTATGAGTCTGCCCGGGACAAAGGCACTCTGCGTGGTAGAAATAATCTCTGGTAAAATATATTTGAGTCTATGAGCAAGCAGTTTAGCAATCACCTTGTACACCACATTACATAGGCTAATAGGCCTGAATTGTGTTATCAGATCCGGGTTTTCCACCTTCGGAATGAGCACCACCGTGGTATTATTCCAGCCTTCTGGTATAACCCTGGAATTCACTGCTTGTAGAACCTCGTCAGTAAGGTTCTCTCCAATAATATGCCAAAAATGTTTATAGAAAACAGCATGAAGCCCGTCAGGACCTGGGGCTTTTAGATCACCAATATTAAACAAAGCCTTTTTCACCTCATCTCTCGAATAAGGTGCGAGCAGTTTTTCATTCATCTCAGGAGTAACAGAGGGAAGGACTTTGTTTAAAACATTAGGATCAGGATCATGTACCTCCGCAATGAACAAAGTCTGGAAATAATCTCTAGCTATACCCATAACTTGATCATGATCTTCAATAATGTCTCCAGCTTCATTCTTCAAATATTTAATAAAGTTCCGTTTACGACGCCCTGTTGCAAAACGGTGAAAAAATGCCGTATTTTGGTCTCCATGCTTGAGCCAATTAACCCTTCCACGCTGGACCCAATACAGTTCTTCTTGTTCCAATAGATTTTCCATCTTGAGTTGTATATCTCTCTGTTTAGAAATTGCCTCATCCGACAGAGGACCAGACATAACTTGGTTCAAATCCGCTTGAAGCTCTCGCAGCCTTTTCCTTGGTCCTTTTAATACATGTTTGTCCCAACTATGGAGCGCCTCATGCACCTCTGCCGTGTGATCACTAAGGGAGGCCTCTGCATGGATCAGTTTGGCTCTGTCCCATGCCGTTTGAATGATAGATTCAACCGAATTCTCGCACAACCAACGAGCCTCAAACCGGAGGGGTGATACCGCATGCTGCACCTGAATCCCATTTAGCCGTTCAGTGTCAACAAGGATAGGCCGATGATCTGATTTACCAAAATCCTCATTAACCACTCCTACATTAGGGAACATATCTGTCCATCTAGAATTACAAACCGCTCTGTCCAACCTTTCCCTGATCTTCCCTCTTCTCCAGGTGAAAATATCCCCCTCAAAGCCCATATCTTCCAACTCACATTCATTAAGAACATCTCTGAATGCCTGCATACATCGGAGTGGTCTAGAAGAACCTCCTTCTTTTTCATTTGAATAAAGAATTTCATTAAAATCTCCCACCATAATCCAGGGAAGATCAAGCTTTGCATGAAGGGATCGGATATAATCCCAAGACAAATGCTTTCTATCGCTGCTAGGTTCACCATAAAAGCCAGTGAAGCGCCATCCCGCCTCACCATTTTCATTAATACGGATGTCAATAAAATTCTGCTCCACCTCCTTAGACGTTACAGTAATATCATTATTCCAGAACAAGACTAAGCCTCCACTTCTACCATCACTCTCAGCCACCAACATCTCATCAAACAGTAATCTCCGCTTCAAAGATTCCGCCTTAACTTTACACAAATGTGCCTCAGACAGAAAAAGCACATCTGGTTTTATTCGCGCCTAGATAACCAGGAGCGCACGAACTGCCGAAGACTTACGCATTCCCCGACAGTTCCAACATAGGAGTTTCATTGCGACCGGACAGACCCCTTGCTGGAGTCTGCCGATCCTACAGAGTTGTTTGAAGAAGTCCCATCCTTCTTTGATCTCTTCTTTCTGTCCTTGTCAGCAATTACACCCACAGTCGGAGGAGGTACAGGTACAATATCCATAGCCGTTGCATGCGGGTGACCTATCACATTGCCGACCGGAGGGTGCGTAAGATTATCTTTCTCTAGGTTGAATTCAAGTCCCCTCTTCTCCCCAGAGATATTGTTATCACTAGCAGGTAGATCAGTATTGTTGTCTTTCACAGGACTTGTAGCAGTATCTTGTAATTCAGATCCACCACCATCATCAGTAGTGTTCATAGCGTTAAACCTCCAACTTATATTCGCATCGCGACCATACATGCCCCTCCCTCTACCAGATGAATCACGTCCACGGCTACTCCCAAAACCTCTGCCACCCGCCATAAACCTTCCTTTCCAAGTGTCAAAGTCTGCTTTGATAAAATCCCCCCACTTTAGCTTCGATTCCTCATATTCCCCCGTGCCGCACTCTGTGTGGATATGACCCAGGAGGCCACAAAACCCACAAAACCTGGGTATCTTTTCATATTTCACTGCATAGAACTCCCGTTGTTTCTCCCGAGAAATAGTTACCACTCGAGCTAGAGGTAGGCGAACATCTAGACGAACCCTAACACGGACAAAGTTCCCAATCCCTTGCACATTAAGTTCGACAGAGATGCACTTGCCAACCTTCTTCTCCACCAAGTTCTTGATAAGAGATTCCCTTCTGTATCCTATTGGGAGTTTGTGAATTTGGATCCACACATTGATAAAATTCAGATCAACTGATTCCGTTGGAGCCAAACCATCATATGCCTCAATCGATACGGTGTTCTGTCGAAACAGCCACGGACCCCCTTGTTCAACCTTAAGCCAATCACCTAGACAAGAGCATTGCACTGAAAATAACTTGTCTTCCAAAGGAGTGAATATGATCTCTTGGGCCAGACTCCAAGCCACACGCATGTGCTGTTCAAAGGTCTGGGGGCTAAAACTATTTGCCGTGTGAATTCTGGCTAAGGCTGTCCACTTCATACCTTGTTTCGGAACATCTTCCTCGTCCTCAAACACGAGATCATCAATCTCGTCCTCGTCTATCCCGAGCCGCATCAGCATGTCATCCAGGTTGTTGTCCATCTTCTTCGATCCCGACCCGCTGGCCGAGTCCGCAGCACTTGCCTGAGGAGACGCCATGTTCCTCCGCCAAGATCCCAACGGCCCCCAGAAGATCGCGCCAAGGTTGATGGAAGGAGGGAAGACTTCCCGCCGGCGGAAACCGACGTAGAAGGCGGAAACCCTAGTCGCCAGGCAATCGCCTGTCTCCTAGGTCAAAAGCCCGAACCGTGTAGGATAACGTTGCATAGAAAACAAAAATTTTCCTACCGCAAACACGCAATCCAAGCCAAGATGCAATCTAGAAGACGGTAGCAACGAGGGGGTATCGAGTCTCACCCTTGAAGAGATTCCAAAGCCTACAAGATGAGGCTCTTGTTGCTGCGGTAGACGTTCACTTGCCGCTTGCAAAAGCGCGTAGAAGATCTTGATCACGATCGGTTCCGCGCCACGAACGGCGAGCACCTCCGTACTCGGTCACACGTTCGGTTGTTGATGAAGACG
>NC_061509.1:73840465-73970770 GCF_022539505.1 Lolium rigidum
AGCCGTTGTGGGTATTAAAGTTAGTTATGTAGAGGGTTATTTTTTCCTCATAGGAAAAGGACGTACCCCGTTGCTCCTCTCATGTTCAACTGCGGGGGTAATGTTTTCTCTAAGATGCTAATTAAAGGGACAAATGATAGAAACTATAATTCTATTGAAGCGTAGAATAGGTAAGGCGCAATAGAAACCTAGCCAAAAAGAACCGTGGTCATGCATCCCCTAGCCGTTGCCCCTGCCGGCGGTGGTGGTGGCGCCTAGCCGTGGAAAGCGGCGGGTGTGGACGACGCACCCCAATTCCATCTCTTCGCGCGAAGAGGTGGTCTCTTTGGGTCGTGCAGAGAATTGGCGCGGCAGCCGTTCCTGGCGCAACGGCGTGGTGGCGGTATGGTGGAGCGGCGGGCCGTGTGGCGGTGTAGGGAGGCAGCGCAGCGGCGCTAGGTCAGAGCGGCTGGTGGCTGCCCATTTGGGCCCCATCTAGGTTGGAGGGCCGCGGCTGCTGCGCTTAGTGGCGGTGGGACTTCCTTCGTGTGATGGCCGATGCACATTACTGGGGCCCGGGAGCTCATTGCCGCGGAGGTAGAATCTCGAAGATTTTAGCATTAAAACATTTATGAGTGTGGATGACATTTGGATCATGAAATTGGGTGCACTTCAATCCGTAAGGTCTAGATTGACTTTTTATTGGTTAAATACGAAGTTAGATTTAATTTAAAAAAGACATATACCCTTTTTTCCAAAATTTTACTGTTTTGCACTTGCATGTTTTGATTTGTTGGTATTCCAAAGGCTATATATGGACATCCTAATCTAAGTTCGTTTTCTCGATTCTCCATTCTAAAATCTATCTAGTCGGAAATGCATTCTTCGTAGATCATCGGAAAGGCATTCAACAGTGGTGTTATACTTAATTAAAAAAACTTACACCATCTTTTCAAAATTTTACAAAAATATTGCAAACATTTGTTTTTTTCATCAAATCATCAACAACGGTACACAAAGCTCTATAATAATAAAAATTATAATTAGCTAATTAGACCATCTAGTGACGACTACATACACTAGCTTCAGTTGAAGATGCGACGTCGTCTTCGCCCTCCATCACAAGAACTAGACAAAACTTGTCGTAAGCGAGCTTGTTGTAGTAGATGTGAAGTCACAGTGGTAAGGTCGAAGGACCACCGCTCGCCAATAACGACAACCGTAGATCGGGAGATACTGGCATGAAACCACACCAACGAACACGATAACTGATCGGATCCTAGAAAAAACCGTTAGACTGGCTACTTCACGTTACACCTGGGCATTCCTCGGGCCTGGCCGGGTTTCAGGCCAAGCCCGAGAAAGCCCGAACCTAATTTCCCAGGCCCAAGCCTGGCCCGGCCCGACATTCGGGCTTGCAAATCAGGCCCAAACCCGGCCCGGCCCAACAAGTCCGGTCCGAACTAGGCTAAATTTTTGTTTTCTTCGAGCTCGAGCTCGGCCCGGCCCAACCTTCAGGGTCCAAATTCAGGTCCGAACCCGACCCGACACGCAAGCCTGGCTCGGCCCGACCCGGAATTTTCAGGTCGGGTTGGTTCGGACCATCCGGGCTGGGCTGCCCATGCCCATCTGTACTTCACGTGCACTCCGTACCACTGGAACGTGGATAGAGCGGAAGTAACCTTATTCTGACCTCACCATCACAAAATGAAACGAGAAAAACCTAAACCAAGATTCAAAAACCCTCATGCATGCGGAAGATCGGGTCCGTCGTACCACCAAGGCCTGAAAGGCCATGGGAAAATGGCTGACCGGCAGCAGTGCCGATGGAAACCCTAGCGAACCTCTCTTTTCTCCTTTGCCCTCTGCTACCCGTTCTATCGGCATTGTAATTGCACAGATGTTTCGATTTGCCATAACTCTAAACGAGACATCCTAATGCTATGTTTTTCTTTTTCTTGTTTTTGCCTTCCAAATCCAGCTTACCATAGATGCATTGCCAGCGCAGCGGGACGGGTGCGTGGCCCGGATCAATTCCAGCGAGCACAAGATCGCTCCCCCTCGTCGTCTTGCCGATATAATACGGCTACTCGCGGATTTGATTAGGCGATGCTGCCAGGCTGCGATCTTCTCTAATTACCAACTTGATCGATCATTGTACTTGTTTAATCGCCTCGCTAATCGCTGGCGAGATAATCGACGGGAGAAACTTGGAGCCGACGCGCTGGTGGCCGAATGAAGTGCACCTGGTCATATGCATCCGTGGAAGAGGGAGGTGGTGGCCTGGTTAGTCGTCGTGGATCTCCAGGTGGATCGCAGCGTGTTCGGCGAGGGGCGCCCACGTCCTGACCGATCTTGGGAACGTGAAGCCCGCCATTGCCATCCAGGGGAGCTGCATCAGGATCAGGTGCCGCATGTTCAGGGGGGAGACGAAACGGCCGCTCTATCGGAGGCGACGGAGGGTGTTCCGAGTCCGACGCTTGGAAGCTCGAACGGAGCCCTAGAGGTCGAGAAAAGCTCCATGGTTGCTCCGCTAGCTAGCATGGAGTTTTGTTTTTCCAAGAAGATGGCATGGAGCTTTGTCAAAAGGATAATATTATGACGAAATCAGCGCATGTGCTAACGGCGATGGGCTGAGATCACGATCAAGAAGTACCAGAACTTTTGGGTAGGACGCCGATCTTTGGTGATGCGGTGGCTGGCGATTCCGCTGTCCAGAGTACTACTATAGTTAGAGCAAGTAGTAGCAAATAATTAGAGCAGGTACAATAAGATATAGTCAGTTGGCTATAAAAAATAAAATATTATAAGTTTGTTTAGTTGAAGAAGAGAGATTAGGAGAGAGAAAAGAAGTGGTCTCTTACCTAATAGCCAACTCTAACAGGTGCTTCTAGGCACTATATGAGACTAAAAGATAGACCACGTATTGTAAAAGTAGTATACTTTTATAGTTTACTATTATACATGCTAGCTATAAATTAACTATAGATATGTGACAAATTAGTATAGCCGACTGCCGGCTATACTATTGTTCTTGTTAACACGTGCTTCCTCCGTCCCAAAATGTGTTGGCTCGAAAAAGCATGAGCCATGAATGAATGGGCGGACATGGTGGTCATCCAGAAGGTAGATGAAAGTTAGCTCGCCTCTATTTAAGCCGAGTAAATTGCAAAAAAGAAATCACAATTGTGATGGAAATTCAGAAATCCACCCCTCTTATAATTTGTTCAAAACTCTATCAGCATTAGTTGGTTGTTTGCAATGTGCATCGATACTCGATTTCAACCGTGGAAACACACGAATCCGATAGGGAGACGCGAGACGCATGCTAGATTTTATTCCGTAAAATTTCTCTTTTCTTTCTTAGAAAGAAAACACACACTAGTTGTTGCAACCCTCCTGTCCAACAGCGCCATCAACGACACCCTCCTCGCCTCACCTGCATGGACCCCGCGACCACCACTCTGGGTCGTGCCACGAGCTTCGCTCTCGTCGCGGACGCACCTGGAGAGTTGCGTGCGTGCGGTGTCATCGCCATGGCAGGCCTTGCGGAGGTCCCAAAGGTTGGCGGACATCGCGAGCTACTCTGTAGTTGCATATCAAGATGGGAGAGGGGAACTGGGCTAGATTGGTAGGGAGAGGGGAAAATCTTTTATGAACGGGAGGGCTGTGTCATGCGACATGCATGATGGCACTTCCTTTTGGCACGGTCCGCGGTACGAGGCAGTCGGTGCGGGAGGAGCAAGAGCGACGCGGTGGCGCACTCCGCAGCCTAGACGGGCGGGAGGAAATTCCAAAAAAAAGTTAATACCCAATGTGACCACAAGGTCTTCCACCGCAAGCAGAAGCAAGCGATGTGGCTCCACCCAAATTAAAGACAACGTTGGCCACTGGACGACGCTATTTCGTGAGGAGCGAGAGGCGGCGCTGAACCATTTCAAAGACGAGCACCCATCACCAGAGAAGAACATGGCCGAGCGTATCGTGTTCCAGTCAAGGCCCAGCCGCACCGTCAAGGACGTAGGACGTCATCGAGAACGCCTGCAACGTAGCACTAGTGGAAAACAGGGCTTTCGTGGGAGCCTTTTGTCGCGGGCGCGCCTGCACCCGCGACAAATGGCCTGGCCACGTCGCCCCGAAACCATGTGGAGTGGGCAGGCTTTTGTCGCGCCCTTTTGTCGCGGGCCGTATCACGACCCGCGACAAAAGGGGTCTGAGGGTTGGCGCTTCCTACCGGCATCCCTTTTGTCGCGGGCCGTAAGGTGGAGGTGTATGCTAGCTCATTTTTTCTACATGTGCACAAGAGGTGTTTAATGGAATGCTTGTGAGAGGGATGCCACTTGATTTTATTTGATAAGATTTCTCCTGTTTTTGATCCTAAAAGGTTAGCAACTATTTCCTCGTATATATATACATAGTCCGTACAATACTAATTAATTTTAGCAAGGTAATTGCATCTGATACATATATAATTGTACTTATGATGCAAATGAGTCATCCATGGATGTACGGTAACCGATGTGCCCCCGCTTTCAGAGAGGATGTGAATTCTTTCCTGCTTGTGGCCGAGGCCAACAAGTCGAAGCAAGGTTTTATGTGCTGTCCATGTCTAAAATGTAAGAACGAGAAGGATTACTCTTGCTCAAGAGACATTAAGAGCCACCTGCTTCGGTTTGGATTCATGTTCAGCTATAATGTTTGGACCAAGCACGGAGAAGAAGGGGTTATGATGGAAGACGGCGATGAAGAAGAAGATAATGATGAGCAGTACTGATCTATGTTCTCTGAATGCGATGATACCGCAATGGACGATAATGAAGAAGAAGGAGGTGAAGAACAGGCATCAGATGATCCTGTTGATGATGATCTTCGTCGGGCCATTTCTGATGCAAGAAGAGACCGTGGCACGGATAAGGAGAGGTTGCGGTTCGACAAGATGTTAGAGGGCCACCACAAATTGTTGTACCCAGGTTGTGAAGATGGGCATAGAAAGCTGGGTAGCATATTGGAATTGCTGAAATGGAAGGCAGAGGTCGGTGTGGTCGACTCGGGATTTGAGAAATTGATGATAATATTAAAGAAGTCGTTTCCAAGAAATAATGAATTGCTCGTCGGTACATATGAAGCAAAGAAGCTTGTCTCGCCCTCTAGGATTAGATGTGCAGAAGATACATGCATGCATTAATGACTGTATCCTCTACCGCGGTGAGAAGTACGAGAATTTGAATAAATGTCCGATATGTGGTGCATTGCGGTATAAGATCAGAAAAGATAACCCTGGTGATGTTGAGGGCGACAAAAGGGCCTGTCCCCTGCGCGCCCCGCGACGGCCACGTGGTGGACCTTATGTCGCGGGTCGTAAGCGACCCGCGACAAAAGGGGGACCTTTTGTCGCGCCTCCTTTGTCGCGGCTGGCCGCCCGCGACAAAAGGGTCATACGACCCGCGACATTAGGCCTGTTTTCCACTAGTGTAGCCTTCATTCGGCCGGCTACTTAGGCGCATCATCACCCTCGACTCGGATGAGGAAGAATAGGAGTTGCTAGTGGCCTTAGGCGATATGGATCCCGATCCAGGTGACAAAGCCTTCGACGAGGAAGCGTTCACTGCATATACTTTTTTATTTCCATGAATGAATGATGTTTTTCGGTATTCTCCAGCAATAAATAATATTTTCTACTCCCTCCCATCCACGATAATTGTTATTTATCGAAGGAAGTATCATAAAGTAAAGGTAAAATGATAAAATAGTTCTATCCGCTAGGTCTACTCCTCGTCCTTACATAGATAATAGAAATACACATTCTATAATGTATCCGTAGTCCAACGCAAACATATACACATTCGGCCTGTTTTACCTTTACTTTAAGCTTGAGAGAAACGACCTTCCCGATGCCCAATCCTTGATACGCGAAGAAGAAAAATGACATCATAAATACAGGAGTGTTTTGTGTGTACGCGACCAGCCGCTGTTGGCCGTGACCTGTCAAAGGATCCGTGGCCCCCAGGGCAAGATCCGCGACGACGTGGCGCGTTCCGCATCAAGCGTCGGCTACGCATCCCGATCCGCCGCACCTGTCCCTTCACGGCGGGAGATGGCCCGCGCCGTCAGTGTCAGTCTGTCAGTTCTAGAACGGGATACGGGGAAAGAGCGATCCCAAGTTCCCAGCTGCGGCGCCAGCAATTCCCGAGGCGAATCAGCAAAATCTTTGAACAGACTTCCTTCTCTCGCCGGAAGAAATCTCGGCACTATGTTTTCACATCAAATTTTGGGAACAAGATCCTCTGACGTAAACGAAACAACTGCAGAGGGAAGTAAACGAGTTTCGTTCGTCCGAACTGGTTCCAACGGCAGCTGGTCCGATTCCTGGAAAAGCAGCCTAGCAGTCGGCCCAAGGCCCAATCTAGCGAACCTGAGAGGGAAACGACCCGCTCCAGCTGAGTAAAAGGCGCCAGAATACAGAAAATGGCGCGAGAAGTCAGAGAGGGAAGAAACGGCGGGAAGAACGAGATCGCCATGTCGAGATCGCTGGACCTGGAGCGGATGCGCTGCTCTGTTTTTTCATTCTCAGGTAAATCGCTGTAGCCTGATTTCCAACGTCAAGGAGGGGGAGATGGTGCAATCTACAGGAATTCAGATAAAGCTTGGGCATTTTGGCTAAGCTACACTGGACAGAAAGGATTTGAGCTCACTTCTTTATTAAATTTGCAGGGACCCATCTCTGGAATGTCACGGTGTACGTGTCGACAGCCGCGTGCCCTCGGCCTAGCCTGGAGATGTCATCGGCGTACACTATGCCGAGGGTTGCCGTCGGCGTAGCCCCTCGGGGAAGGTCCGCCTCGGCAGAGCCCACGTGGCCATCGGCATAGACATGACGCCGTCACAGGGCCATTAGGGCATGGTCGAGCAGGGCCGTCGGCACCTCGTGCCATTCCTGTAGTGACCTATCACAGATGACTATATTACTGATGTCATGGACGCCGTAGTACTTGCTTGCACAATTTTTTGGAAGCTGACCTGCACAAGATTTCTCAGTTTACAATATAAAAGACTGCAACTTTCTGTTGGCATTTGCTCTTTTGCTTTCTTGCTCCAGTGTTCCAATTAAGTTCAGTTCTTGGAATTCAGTTGACGTCTCGCAATTCCGTTCAGTTCAGTTCAGTTGTTGCAGTTCTATATCATGTCTATAGCTATTAGGCTGGTCATAGTGGTAAGTATCATGTAGTAGTATCATGCATATGATATTTGTGTATGATACTATCTCTATAGTGGGTAGTATCATAGAGTAGTATCATAGCTATGCTATATTTATTGTTTTTTAGAATCTCAATGCAAATTTGTGTACAAGATTTGTTTGGCATTAAATTTTCTTGTGATATGTGCTATGATACAGTATCCACCTATGTTACTCTAATCCTCTCTCTCCTCCTTAATTAGCTGCCACATCATCATTTTTGTGGGACCAATATGCATGATACTAGCTATGATACTAGCATTATGGCCAGCCTTAATTCTTTACTAGTTGTTGCAATTCCCAAGCAATTCAGTTTAGTTCATGCAGTTTCCTATTCAGTTAACAACACTGAATAAGTTCAGACTTGAGACTATGCACACTATGCAATTTTTGGCACTGCTGTTTGGCGTAGATTTCAATTCCAAAATCATCTGAAGATGACATCGCCGGAATCACCATCCACCTAGAGGACACGGCCAACACGAGCAATGGCGGCGGAATCCTCTTTGAGGACGGTGCTATCATGTGGAACAGCGGCGGAAACAGAGGTCCAGCTTGACGGCGTCAGAACCGTTGGAGGATCGGAGGCGGAGGCGTGGACACGCGCCACCAGCTGGATTCGATCGGTGAGGGGAGCTGCGGCGAGGCGGTCGATCTACGGCGATGAGCGGAGCTTGAGCTACTCCATGGTCAACGCGGTGAGGGAAACGGTATGCTTCTGAGTTGGGCTGGGCCTTGGGTGCTGCGCTGCGTTTCCAGGAATCGGACCAGCTACCGTTGGAACCAGATCGAACGAACGAAACTCGTTTACTTCCCTCTGCAGTTCTTTCGTTTACGTCAGAGGATCTCGTTCCAAATTTTGCAGGCTACTCCAAAATAATCTGCTCCTTTTAACCTCTCCAAAATCTGGCGCAGTAAATGTTTTGGAGTAGCTGAAACGGCGTGTGTCGCGGCGTTCCATGCGTTTTCCGCTTGTTGAAGATTCAGTCCCGGGGGTCTCTTTCGTCCCCGGCGACGACGACCGGCGATAGTAATCGAAGAAAGCACTGGAAAAATCGGCCCTCGGTGCGTTCCGAGGCGAGCTGCTCATGGACATTTTCTGATGCTGATGCGGGAATAAAATTTCCGATCAACACAGCACGTCGCCGTCGGTGCTCACCCGGTGGGCGACAGGGGAGTTCACACCTGCGTACAACTCGCGCTGTCACTCGTGTAGAACACTGCTAGTCTGCGGGAGATGAACAGCGCCTACAAGTGTTCTGCTGGAGACACTTATTGGTAACGAGTCTTACTATGAATTCTTTGTTCACCTCACGGTACTGCTTAGCTACAGCTTTCCTTTCCAGTAAGCTAAATTATGGATTTTCAAGTACTCAATCTGGACAGACTTATTGGCCGTGATTAGCACAACTGAGAAGCAAGCAAGGCTGAATTGTCGTATACTTCGCGCACAGTCCTTAAACTACTCATAGTGGGAGCACACATCTCAGAACATTTTGGTGCCATGACATGCTAATAAATAAAAAAAAAAGTGAGCTGATACAGTAACTACCATAACATCACACACCTCAAAGTAACATGAATCTATAACATAATAAATGACACAATGCATGATACTACCTCCGTTTCAAGGAATAAGGCGCACGCGTATTCCAAGACGAACTTTGACCATAAAAATTAAACAACAAAATCTTAATTATATTATATGTAATTAGTATCGTTGGATTCGTATTGAAAAACACTTTTTAATGATACTAATTTAATACAAATAATTCTTATCTATTTGAAGTAATTTTTGGTCAAACAAAAAGCTCGTAAAACGAGGGCGCCTTATTCCTTGAAACGGAGGTAGTACCATATAGTACCTCCATCCAAGGCTTAAGGCCTAATTTTTTTCCAGAAAGTCAAACTATGTTAAGTTTGACTAAATTTTTATAAAAAATCATTAACATGAAAAGTACAAAATCAATATCATTAGATAGATAATGAAATATATTTTATATGGTACCTACAAAATATCATATTTGTTCATAAATTCTTCTAAAAGTTTGGTCAAACTTTACTTCATTTGACTTTCTGAAAAAATATAGACCTTAAGCCTTCGAATGGAGTATAAGTTACTACCCACTACTATTACATAAAAGTAGCAACTTAGACTAGTAACATATAGTCTAAGTTAAGACGTTAACCTAACCCTGGCCTGGTCAAACGGACATTCACTCACTAGCGAGGAGTGAAGACAGTCAGCTACGACTACGAGTTTGGCAAACCGGTACGTGCAGCGGAAAAAAAACCATTTGGCGGCGGAAAAAGCAATAAAACCCATCTAGGTTTTGTCCTCGCCAGCGATACCGTAGGTCTGCTTCGTCTCTGGTGGCATTGGAGTCTTGGAGGTGTGGCGGACCACGATCCCTCGCTGGTAGAGAGTTTTCGTTCTTAATTTAATTTGTTTTTGAGTCTCTTTTTTGAGATGGTGAGGCGGCGGCTACATCCTGAAGTTAGAATAAGTTTCTCCTAGACCGCCCTATCCTCGCTCCGGTGGTGCATCTAGCGCTGACGGGGGCGCGTGGAGTTGTGTGCTCGCTGGGTCTCCTATGGCCCTGTCGGTTTTCCTGTTTGTTGGTGTGATTTCATGTTAGTCTTTTCCGATCTACGACTTTCATCATTGGCGATGGTTTCTTCTCTTGCACGCTGGTCCTTTGGTACCTTAGCACGACTTCTTCCCACGTTTGTCTACTAAAACAAGTTCTACTACGATAAACTTTGCCTGACTTCAAGCGGTGGAGGGACGAGGACAACGGTGTGCCTTCGACTAATGCTAGTGTCTGTAGTCATCGCTAGGTGTCTGAGTACCAATTTGTAATACAGTTGATGATTATTAGCAGGTCGGGGGATTTCTTGGAAAAAAAAACTACATCTACGAGTACAATTTTTGGTTTTTGAGGGAGGGAGGTCAGCAGTGCTAAATATGTTCATTTTTTTTTTTGAGAATCTGTTCTGCTGTTTCCAGCCTTCCTATGCGGTGGCCGACTGCAGTCCTCACCGGACCTCCACCTCGGTGACGTTCCTCTCCCTACCGGGGACACGCGGCACCGACACGTACAGCACTCCGTCCTTCACCTCCGCCGTGATCCCGTCCACCCGCGCGTCCTCCGGGAGGAGCAGGCTCGCGTGGTAGCACCCGTAGCTGCTCGCCGACCACCATTCGCCGCCGTCGCCACCACCCTCATCCCGCACCGTCTTCTCGCCCCGGATGACCAGCGCGCCGTCCTCCACCGTGACCCGCACGTCGTCTTTACCCAGCCCCGGCACCTCGAACCGCAGCCGGTAGACCTCCTCGTCCTCCCGCACCTTCCCCAGCAGCGGCCGCAGCCGCTCCAGCGGCCGGCTCAGCGTCTCCGCGACATGCGACAGCGCGCTCCCGAGGCCTGTACTTCAATAGGCGGCAGCGTCACAGGCAGTTTCAGTTCATCTTGATAAGGAGTAGTAGTACGAGGTAAAGCCCACTATGTACCGTCGACCAGGCGGAACGGGACCAAGTCTCGGACTCGGAGGTCTCTCCACGGCCAATGGCTAGCGGTGTTGGGGCCTGAACGGTCTGCCACAGCGACCTCATGATGGCTCGTCTTGCCGGTGCCGTCGGCTGCCTCGGACGAGAAGAGGGACCGAAGGTTCAGGCCTCCGTGAGAACTGGCTGCCGCTGGCCTCACCAGAGCTGGCGCACGGCCGGCAAGGGCCTTGCTGAAGCACAGGCGAACTACAGCCATATTTACTGTAACAAACTCTGCACAGTTAATTGAAGTGTGCGGTGTGCCGGTGAGCTTTGGTCACTCTGCGTCGGGAGGCAGAGCTGGTTCCATTATAAAGGAGGCAGGCAAGGCAAGGCAACAGAAGCCCGGAGAGGCATCTGGAAGTCTGGAAGGAAGGCGAACACTTCCATAACCTTCTGGTAGCGACTAAGGAAAAAAAGACAGATTCGACACTAGCAATTATGTGTCGACACTAGCAGAGAAGCAAAGAAACTACGCAGGGGGGAGGCAACAATGTTTAACATAAATGAACACAGTTTGTAGGACAAATATATGTTACATTTACTTATGAGGGATGCCATCCTGCCACGAGGACAATACACAATCATCACCCACACGCTTTGATAAAACAACATTCCAGGGATTAACAACGAGAACTCAAACAACAAGACACCCTTTTTAACCAAGCAACTAATCATAGAGGCCCTCCTGCTCCCAGCCATCCACGAGGAAATCTACCATTTCCTGCCATTGCAAAACCGACCACAAAGTAAATATGTTGTTTTGCGGGAGATAGGTGCGGAAGAGTGAGACGGTATGCAGTTTTGCACGAGATCTTACGCCAAGAGGGATCGGCTGTGCGAATATCTTGGTGCTTCCTAGCAGGCTCTCATATGTAGCATTCCAACTACAGTCAACATGCACATGCATCATCATCAAGGGGCCAGCGACACTCTCAAACAGTGTAGCAAAAACACACCACCCGTAACTATAACTGATGGCTAACTGTCGTCGTTCATACGATATTTCAGAGAATCCACTAGTCACTACCATAATGTGGCACGACTTATGATAACTACTGGGCATGAGAATGCGAGAGATTGTGTACACACATCTTCATGAAGGTAAGGTATTTTCAATATACTATGATATATATACTACTAGACTGTATTCATTATTTCAAAATCTTCTGACTATTCAGGATCTTGAGGCTCCATTAAAAAAAATGCATGAAAGTTACCCTATTTTTGGTTCCCGAGTCTGTTGACGCTGAGAATTATTAACCCGCCTGTTTCCGACCCACTGCTGTCTAGTCTGGTTCCATAGTAGAAGACCTGTAATTTTACAGATAGGAAAATCAAAAGATCAGCGAAAGTAGCTGCTTGGCTAAGTAGCCACTTTTGGCAGTTGAGTGAGGTCAGGAAAGTCAAAAGATCAGAGAAACTAGTGGTTTGGCTCAGTAGCCACTGTCAGCAGTTGAGTATCCTTACCTCAAAAGGTGTAAATTCAGCTAGTAACATTTTCATGACTTTATTTTCAAGATCATAAAGCACAGGTAACAACAGTAATTACTTATCATTATAGCATCATCATGAAGTCAGCAATAACTACTGCCTATAACCAAATATAAGATTATTATTTACGAACAAATCTAACATGCATCTTCTATTTGTATCTTCTACAATTGCTATGACCATCATTATTAGACAAAGAAATTCTTAAGCACGAACACACCATGCTACTGACTGAAAGTATATGGATTGTTAGATGTTTTACCTTGATTTACAAACTCATTTGGGTTGCTGCTACTTCCAGCTCCATGCTGGTCACTAGATTGTGCTGCTGTGCTGATGGAAGACATACTACGTTGTGACTGCAAGGCACTGTTCTCCATTTCGCGTGGACTTGTGCTCCAGAAATCTTCAGACAAACTACGACGTTTTATCGAGCGCCCTTGAATTCTTAGACCTTTCGAGGGCTCATCAACAGCTGTTATAGGAGTAGACTTCGCACATCCAAAACAATTTCTGCTCTGTTGCAAACCAGGATTGACCAAAAAATGATTAGAACCATGCATTTAAGAGAAGTTGCAGAAACAAAAGAAAACAGGAAAAAGCTTGTGTGAAACCTATTCTGAGATCAATATCACTGCAGGCCTATATCAAGTTTTTACAGTAGCTGCCCGATTTATGCATTCTAATTACATGAAACATGTGCACAATGTGAAGATATCCTGGAACTGAGGCAAGCAAGAACCCGTAAAATAGAGCATTAACAAAATCTAACCTATGCATTAATCATTATATGTATACTCCCTCCGTTCCTAGATATAGTGCGTATAGTTTTTGGCACTGAAATTAAGAAACGCACATTGAGGGCAAGTTACACGAGTTTTGGGCAAGATTACGACTGAATTATTGCTTTGAGAAAATAGAGGAGTTTGCATGAGCTAAGAAAATGCAATCAAATCCGTAAAAAATTGTCCAAATGAGTGGTTCTACGCAATACACCTTATATTTTGGAGCTTTTTTTGGAAAAACTACACCTTATATCAAGAAACGGAGGGAGTATTATCTACAAACGAGTGTAATGGTATTCCCATCTACCACAGACCAACCTATTATAACTCTATGTACACTTAAACCGGGAAAAGGAGTATTCATTTGATTCTGATCCTGAGCCATGGAAAAGGCGCTGCTTATACTGGATCTGCACATACGTAGGCAATTCGTAAGCAAATTAAGAGTCACACCACACATTATCTAGGGGTGCTATCACAAAAAAAAATTCTAGCATAGGGGGGGGGGGGAGGGTTTGCCCCAGCTCGCAACCCGTTCCTCCAACCCACACATACTCCTTAATTATAACATTCATAAATGGCTTGATTTGGGGCTTATGAAGTCTTCATAAATAACCATATTCATATTCATAGGCATGGTAAACATGAGTACTCCATCGCACTTCTCTATCAAGGGGTTAGCTCTCTTTGCAGGGAACAAAACTACTCCCTCCGTCCCATGAAACATGTCTAAGATTTGTCTAAATTTGGCTGTATCTAGACACCAAGTAGTATATAGTTACATCCGAATTTTGACAAACCTTCGACATGTTTCATGGGACGGAGGGAGTATCATTGATAGTACTCCATGGCATGGCTTTTAACGCAGTAAGCGCCACTTAAGCATCGTCTTAGGGACGCCTTAAAAACCATGGTCCATGGCATACTCAAATTCTTAAGTTTAAGATAATTAAGAAATAAAAGCCAATCTGAGAAACCAGTTACAGGGATATACTCAAGCAAATACAAACTTGACTATAACTTGAGCAGGTGAAACATCGATTCAGGTTTCTGTGTTGTGCAAGCAGCTTTATGCTAAACCTCCCTAGAAAGCCACTGTTTGGAAGCTTCAGGGCCAGGAAAGAAAAAGGAGCTACAAGGAATCTATCAGCAGCAAAAAAAAAAAAATCAGTCTGCAAACAGCATTGCTGGAAAACCACGGAACATTCTTTGGGCAGGTGATGGCCGCGAACAAAAAGACATGACACCATATGAAGCAGTCATTCAAGTCGTCTTCAAACAACTTGCCCCTCATGCTAACCAATTATCTCTGACTGACAATAGCTTGTAGACTAATGGTTGGTTTCTATTAGTGGATGTCTGGGAGAAGATCCCTCTCATATTAAAAAGAAAGTGAACGGTGAAATGGTAAATGCACAATCAAGACAGAAATCATTGCGGTAATATCATAACTATACTTTGATTGACCTACATGTCATAGAATGCTTGGTTTCTATTAATGGAAATGAGGGAGAAGACCCTTCTTATCAAAAAAGAAAGCAAACAATGAGACGTAAAATGCACATGTAGAAACGAAGATATATGCAAAAAATCCAAACAGAGATAGAGTATCCCAGATTGGTACCACTAGCATAAACGAATTGCATCGAATCAGGCGCTGCAGCATCGAACTGCCTACAATCGGCCAGGTCTCATCGCAGCTCACTGCTAGACTAGCGATAATCACTCAAATCATCGGAATCAAACGGGCGCATCGATCTAAGCCCCTCCTACAATCAGATAGAGGGGCACCAGAGGTAGAGAGGGGAGGAGTCGTACCCCACGCAGGCGACGAGGCGGCGCACCCACGAGGAGAGCGAGCCGCAGCCTAGCAGCATAGCATCAGGCTCGCCGCCGAAGGAAGAGGACGCGCACGCACGCACCGGTCCCCGAACCCGCCGCCGCCGCCGCCGCAGCAAACCCTAACCCTAGAACCACCAGGTTGGATCGGCCGCTGCTCTCGATGCGGCTTTGTTTTTTTCGAATTCGATCGAGAGGATGGAGGGAGCTGGGCGGATTAGGACACGATTAGGTGGAGGATGGGCGTGACGTGATAATGCTTTATCTTTCTGCTTTTGGGTTTGCGGGAGGGAGGGGGAATCATTGCACTTGGTTGGCGTTGCAGTGGGGAGGGAGATCCCGCGCGTACGTGGCCGGGAGGTGGGGGAAAAGCCGTCGTGCCGATGACAGGTGGGGCCTTCCCGGGATCGTATTGGAATCAGGATTGTCGCTGAGACCTGGTGGCTAGCTAGCTTCCGTTGGAGAAAATTGGTTGGAATCGGAACCTGACGTGCAAGCTGAAGTCCCTTTTAATCTTGGGCAAGGTATTACGTGCTCCTACGACTGCTTGGCTAGGACTCCTGCTCTTTTTTAATCTGGACAAATTCGGTCTAGATGATTTTACAACTTGTCATAAGTCAGATTTTCGATCTGCCTAGTCCTCATTTGCTCATTCCTCGTCTCATTTTCCTCAGTCCTGGTCAGTACAGAAAAAAAAACATCTTTATAGTATCTGGTTTATTCCTGGTTTTGCATATCACCTGGACATTGCTCCCCCCAAAAAAACCTTTAGCATTCGCTCACGCCTCTGAAAAACAAAACATGGGCTTAATTATAAACTACAACTTCATTTTAGGAAACTGGGCCTTCCAAAAAAAAAGTCCTGGCCAAGCTATTCATGGGCAGTTCTAATGAGAGTGAACTTTTGTAGGACGAGCTACACATAGCTCGTTTTTTAAAAAAATTGCATTCTAAGTTTCAAAAATATCTGAAAAAAAAATTCTAGATGTAGGGAATGTTGAGTTCTATCATTGTGTAAAATTTGAACCCGGGATACCATATATTCAAGGCAGCACAAAAATGACAAAAACTGACAGATTTTAAGATTGTCAGAGTTTCCTATTCACTATTATAGATATCAGAATTTGTCATTTTTTTCCATAGCATCGAATATAAGGTATTTCGGGTTGCAAATTTGCACGTTGGTAGAAAACAAGATTATCCACATCTAGATTTATTTGCATATTTTTTTGAAACTTTCAAATATTATTTTTGTTTTTTTTCAAAAACGAGCTACGTGTAGCTCGAGCTACGTTTGTGGTTTTCGCAGTTCTAATAGCATTCACTCTACCACTTACTCCTTGCACATCAAGCAAAACACCTAAAAATCTCACACTGTGTAGCCGCCGTCGACGGCAACAGAAGAACGCCTATGTAGCCACACATGTTTACTCCCCTCTCTCTTTGTATATTGTCGAGCATACAGTTGTATACCCTTGTCATAGTTGTCATTGATATTCAACTGCAAAGGCAAATAGAGGAAAACAGATCAAAAACCGCTTCGGGGTACCGTTTTAGCAGTAAAAAAACATGAATTCAGTGTAAACCTGGATAAGACTTGTATTTACCATCTACACACAAGAAAAACAACACTCCATCGGGCTGCCCCCACTCCGAATATTTTTGACCATACTAGAAGAAACACAATTAAACTCAGCCCTGGTTTCTTGCATCAACATAATCAGAAAAAATGCATCTTTATGTCTTGCTGCCACCAAAAACAAAAAATACTACACAATTCCAGCGATGCATTCCGAAAAGAATGACAGTAAAATTCCTACCAAAAATGCATAAAACCCCCTCGCAAAATGAAGAGTAATTTAATAAATTGATATAAAAAAACATCATAATAGAACCCAATATATACAATTCATTGTGCAGATGGTTGACTGATCCAATCATTTAACTTTGATAAACTGCAAAGAATAAAAAAATGATAAATGATGAGAATTGTGAAAAATAATGAAAACACTTAGGAGAATGCAAGACTGAAAATAGGGTCTGACAAAGAATAAAAAGAATCAAAAATTTACTCTTAGAGTCTTAGCCAAGGGCGAGAGCGACTCAAAATCAACCACTCACACTAATCTAAAACTAAACACTCACACTGATAATAACGAGAACATATAAATATAAAATGATAGGACCAAGGAATATGATAGAGCAAATAAAACTAAAAAAAAAGAACAAACGAAACTCAATAAATGTGGACAGAGAGTAACTGATAGACAGAGAGAAACTGAGAGAGTAAGAAAGAGAGTAGCTGAGAAAATGCTGAAAGAGGCATAGAGAAAATAAATAAAAGACTAAACTGAAGATATGACCGAGAGAAAATGAAAGAGACTTATCTAATAATGAGCAATAACACTTGTCATTTTGAAAGAAGAAGATAAAATTAATGAAATGAATGAACACTAAAGCTGAAAACAAACACTAATCTAAAATTGAACAGTCACACTGATAATAATGTGATGACTGAACAAAGAGGTAATAAGAATAATGATAACTGATAAATAAGAATGTGAAAATACAATGGAGGAAATAGAAAATAAAAAAATTGAGAGAAGAGAGTGAGAAAATGAGGGAAACAAGACTGAGAAAATATAAATGAGATGAATGAGAATAATAAAATACTCATAAGACTGACAAAATAAGAGATGGCTGAGAAAAAAATACTACGGTAATGACAATGAATAACTATAAAAAATACTAAATGAAAAATAATAATTATGAAAAAAAGAGAGATAGAGAGAGACTAAAAAGCTGGGAGGAATAAAAAAATAACTATGTATTTTTCGAGCTTCGATAGACAATTAACAATCTACTCAATGAGATGACCTATACACAACAAAATTTCCATTTTGGCTATGTTTAGTAACAACAAAAAAACGCATCAAAATATTAAGAATCATCATCTCTAATCAATGCACATTAGCGTTGTGGAAGAACAGCCGATTTGCATTTTGAATCATTAGATGACCAACATCATATCGAGAGAATAGTTTGCGTAGATCGTTAGTTTACGTGTGAGGAAGGCTTTCTACACTTGCCCTCTGAAGACGGACTTTGAGTCATGTTTATTCAGATTTTCCAATCGGAAGACGAATGTGGTAGCTCATAATTGGCTCGTTTTGCTGAGCCATTAGTTTGTAATATTTCTGTTAGTGTGATCTTGGAGTTTATACGGGAGGAACTCTGTAATAATGTTATTTGATCAATAAAAACCATTTTCTATCAGAAAAAAAAAGCTCAGCCTGTCGGTGAGTACGGGCATCTCCAAGGGGGCGACGCATTTCGAACGGCCAAACGGACGCTTTTGCGTTGGCCGAAATGGTCGAAATCGTCCGCTCATCCGTTTGCAGCGGGGGTGGCTGAAAGTGCATGGAGCCCCCATGTGTGGTTTTGGTAATTAATGACAATCCCTATGGACTAATGTTTGCATTGAGTTATATTTGTAGGAGTTGTCCATAGGCAACTCTTGAATCTTATGTTGGCTTCAAGGTTGCAATAAGAAGAAATTGATGAAGGACATCAAGTGTCAAGTATGTCTTGAAGATGAAGATGAAGTGAGCCCTCAAGTTACTTCAAGACATCAACATGATGAAGAATGAAGAAATGAAGTGCAAGTTCAAGATGCGCCAACTCGAAGAGTTCATAAGCTTGAAGCTTGCCATGGAGAAATGAAGTGCAAGTTCAAGATGAGCCATCTCGAAGAGATCATTTGCTTGAGTCTTGCCATCCATATGGTGATCATGGATATGTGAAGATGCGCCGAAGAAGAAGCTCTCCCATGGTAGATTATGGGGGAGCAATCCACATGGTGGTCATAGTTATGTGAAGATGCGCCGAAGAAGAAGCTCTCCCATGGTGGATTATGGGGGAGCAATCCACAAGACTTCGTCAAGCAAGCACAATCAAGAAAGGCGTTCCATCTTGTTGAGGTCAAGATCGTCGTCATCGAGCTCAAGTGGAATGCGCAAGTATAAGGTTTGCTCTTGATAGGGTTTCTTTCTCACCGGTCTCATAGTGTAGTTGGAGACCGGTTTATAGTTTAGTTGCCGTACTATCAAGAGGGCTCTCGAGTGAGTAACTCGATCGTATCGTTCGGAGAGAGCTCAAACCTTTGCATCCTTGCATAATCTTTCTTGGTTGTTATTTGGACCTTATCCATGTGATGTTTTAGAGTTTGTGCTTATTCTCATGACAAGCTCTAGTTCATCGAAAACGGATTTCGCATACATCACTTGTTGCGTTTTCGAGTTTGGTTCATCATCTTTCTTGGTATTATTTGGATATTATCCATGTGATGATTTAGAGCTTGTGCTTATTCTCATGACAAGCTCTAGTTCATCAAGAATGGTTTTTGCACGGGCAACTTGTTGCATTTTCGAGATTGGAGGTTTTACCGGTATGTCTTTTTTAGATAGGTCAAACCTTTCATCATTTGTTTCTATCCTCCCTTGTTGGACTATGATGGTTTCCTGCATGATCTTGTAGAGCTTGTTCCTAGCTTCAAAACAAGCCCAAGAACATCAAAATCGGAGTCCGGATGCTAAAGTTATGCCCGTTTCAGTTTTGGTGTTTCTGCAGTTTGCTAGGCCGGATTTTCCGGGCCGGATATTTCCAAAATATCCGGGCCGGATTATCCGGGCCGTATATTTCCAAAATATCCGGGCCGGATTATCCGGGCTAGATATTTCCAGAATATCCGGGCCCCTCGAAATCGGCTAAGGACCAGAAGAAAAGCAGCTCTGGATAGGGGCCGGACATTTGGCCGGATTTTTACCAGGTTTTGTCCCTGAGGCCGGATTATCCGGGGGAGGGCGGATTATCTGGCCCCAACTTGGGCCGGAATATCCGGCCCTGGTTTTGCCCAACGGCTCGATTTTCTTGGGGGGTATAAGTACCCCCCTTCTTCCTCCTTGGGCTGCAGCTTCTCTCACTCTCTCTCTCCTCCATTGTTGAACTAGAGAAGCTTGCTCTATCTCTCAATCCCTCCATGATTCTTGCCCCCATTTGAGGGAAAAGAGAGAGGAGATCTAGATCTACATTTCCACCAATCAAATCCATCTCTTTGTGAGTGGAACTCTCTAGATCTTGATCTTGGTGTTCTTTGTGAATTCCTTTGTTCTTCCTCTCTTATTACCTCAATAGCTTTTGTAGCTTTGTTGGAATTTGAGAGAGAATGACTTGAGCATCTTTGTGGTGTTCTTGCCATTGCATTTGGTGCATCGGTTTGAGTTCTCCACGGTGATTCGTGGCGGTGAAAACAAGAAGGTTGTTACTCTTGGGTTCTTGGAACCCTAGACGGATTCTAGGCCTTTGTGGCGGTTTGTTGGGAGCCTCCAATTAAGTTGTGGATGTGTGCCCCAATCTTTGTGTAAGACCCGGTTTCCGCCTCGAAGGAAATCCCTTAGTGGAACCGTGACCTAGGCCTTTGTGGCGAGGGTCACCGGAGATTTAGGTGAGGCGCCTTCGTGGCGTTCGGTGTGTGGTGTGAGTACCGCATCTTGGGGTGAGGCCTTTGTGGCGTTGGTGTGCATCGAGCAACCACACCTCAAGGTGAGCCTCTTGTGGCCTTCGGGAGCACTAAGCAACCGCACCTCTCCACCGGAGATTAGCACTCGCAAGAGTGTGAACTCCGGGATAAATCATCGTCTCCGCGTGCCTCGGTTATCTCTATACCCGAGCTCTTTACTTATGCACTTTACCTTGTGATAGCCATCGTGCTTGAAGTTATATATATCTTGCTATCACATACTTGCTTGTATTGCTTAGCTAAGTTGTTGGTGCACATAGGTGAACCTTTGCTTAGAATAAGTTGTTGGTGCACATAGGTGAACCATAGTATATAGGCTTTGGGCTTGACAAAGTAAACGCTAGTTTTATTCCGCATTTGTTAATCCCATCCCGTAAAAGTTTTAAACCGCCTATTCACCCCCCCTCTAGGCGACATCCGTGTCCTTTCAATTGGTATCAGAGCAAGGTCTCTCATTCTTAGGCTTCACCGCCTTGAGAGTAAAGATGTCGGTTAGGGGATTAGCGCACAATAACTTGTTTATATTTGATTGCACAAATTATGATCTATGGAAAATTTATGTGCTTAAAATCTTACGGGGTATGTCCCCGGACATGGAGCGATTTCTTGGCATGGGTTTTTCTTCTCCTAAGGATCCTCAAAATTTATCTCTTGAGGAGGAGAAAAACTCTTGCCTCGATGCTCTTGCTTCTCATGTGTTTTCCATTGTTGTGAGCAATGTAGTTACTTCGTCAATCATGCCTTTTGGGAGCTCTCATGAATTATGGACAAAGCTTCAAGACAAATATGATGTGTCCAATATTATTAAGGATGATTGTATTGCTTCCACTTCCGGCCGTGATGAGTTCTTGATGCGTGCAGTCGACACGTCCGTTGGGAACCCCAAGAGGAAGGTGTGATGCGTACAGTAGCAAGTTTTCCCTCAGAAAGAAACCAAGGTTTAATCAAACCAGTAGGAGCCAAGAAGCACGTCGAAGGTTGATGGCGGCGGGATGTAGTGCGGCGCAACACCAGGGATTCCGGCGCCAACGTGGAACCTGCACAACACAACCAAAGTACTTTGCCCCAACGAAACAGTGAGGTTGTCAATCTCACTGGGCTTGCTGTAACAAAGGATTAGATGTATAGTGTGGATGATGATTGTTTGCGAGAAAACGGTAGAACAAGTATTGCGGTAGATTGTATTCGATGTAAAAGAATGGACCGGGGTCCACAGTTCACTAGAGGTGTCTCTCCCATAAGATAAATAGCATGTTGGGTGAACAAATTACGGTTGGGCAATTGACAAATAGAGAGGGCATGACCATGCACATACATGATATGATGAGTATTGTGAGATTTAATTGGGCATTACGACAAAGTACATAGACCGCTATCCAGCATGCATCTATGCCTAAAAAGTCCACCTTCAGGTTATCATCCGAACCCCTTCCAGTATTAAGTTGCAAACAACAGACAATGGCATTAAGTATGGTGCGTAATGTAATCAATAACTACATCCTTGGACATAGCATCAATGTTTTATCCCTAGTGGCAACAGCACATCAACAACCTTAGAACTTTACATCCTTTGTCCCAGATTTAATGGAGGCATGAACCCACTATCGAGCATAAATACTCCCTCTTGGAGTTAAGAGCAAAAACTTGGCCGAGCCTCTACTAATAACGGAGAGCATGCAAGATCATAAACAACACATAGATAATAGATTGATAATCAACATAACATAGTATTCTCTATCCATCGGATCCCAACAAACACAACATATAGCATTACGGATAGATGATCTTGATCATGTTAGGCAGCTCACAAGATCCAGACAATGAAGCACATGAGGAGAAGACGACCATCTAGCTCTTGCTATGGACCCATAGTCCAGGGGTGAACTACTCACTCATCACTCCGGAGGCGACCATGGCGGTGAAGAGTCCTCCGGGAGATGATTCCCCTCTCCGGCAGGGTGCCGGAGGGCGATCTCCTGAATCCCCGAGATGGGATTGGCGGCGGCGGCGTCTCTGGAAGGTTTTCCGTATCGTGGCTCTCGGTACTGGGGGTTTCGCGACGAAGACTATATGTAGGCGGAAGGGCATGTCAAGAGGCGACGCGAGGGGCCCACACAACAGGGCCGCGCGGCCAAGGGCCTGGCCGCGCCGCCCTGGTGTCTGGCCACCTCGTGGCCCCACTTCGACTCTCCCTAGGACTTCTGGAAGCTTCGTGGAAAAATAGGCCCCTGGGCGTTGATTTCGTCCAATTCGAGAATATTTCCTTACTAGGATTTACGAAACCAAAAACGACGAGAAAACATCAAGCGGCTCTTCGGCATCTCGTTAATAGGTTAGTGCCGGAAAATGCATAAATATGACATAAAGAATGCATAAAACATGTAGATATCATCAATAATGTGGCATGGAACATAAGAAATTATCGATACGTCGGAGACGTATCAGCATCCCCAAGCTTAGTTCTGCTCGTCCCGAGCTGGTAAACGATAACAAAGATAATTTCTGGAGTGACATGCCATCATAACCTTGATCATACTATTGTAAGCATATGTAATGAATGCAGCGATCAAAACAATGGTAATGACATGAGTAAACAAATGAATCATAAAGCAAAGACTTTTCATGAATAGTAGTTTCAAGACAATCATCAATAAGTCTTGCATAAGAGTTAACTCGTAAAGCAATAAATCGAAGTAAAGGTATTGAAGCAACACAAAGGAAGATTAAGTTTCAGCGGTTGCTTTCAATTTATAACATGTATATCTCATGGATATTGTCAATGTAAAGTAATATAACAAGTGCAATATGCAAGTATGTAGGAATCAATGCACGAGTTCACACAAGTGTTTGCTTCTTGAGGTGGAGAGAGATAGGTGAGCTGACTCAACATAAAAGTAAAAGAAAGGCCCTTCGCGAGAGGAAGCATTGATTGCTATATTTGTGCTAGAGCTTTGATTTTGAAAACAAGAAACAATTTTGTCAACGGTAGTAATAAAGCATATGTATCATGTAAATTATATCTTACAAGTTGCAAGCCTCATGCATAGTATACTAATAGTGCCCGCACCTTGTCCTAATTAGCTTGGATTACCGGGATTATCGCAATACACATGTTTTAACCAAGTGTCACAAAGAGGTACCTCTATGCCGCCTGTACAAAGGTCTAAGGAGAAAGCTCGCATTGGATTTCTCGCTTTTGATTATTCTCAACTTAGACATCCATACCGGGACAACATAGACAACAGATAATGGACTCCTCTTTATGCATAAACATGTAGCAACAATTAATGTTCTCATATGAGATTGAGGATATATGTCCAAAACTGAAACTTCTACCATGATTCATGGCTTTAGTTAGCGGCCCAATGTTCTTCTCTAATATTATGCATGCTCTAACCATTAAATGAGTGGTAAATCTCCCTTACTTCAGACAAGACGAACATGCATAGCAACTCACATGATATTCAACAAAGAGTAGTTGATGGCGTCCCAGGAACATGGTTATCGCACAACAAGCAACTTAATAAGAGATAAAGTGCATAAGTACATATTCAATACCACAATAGTTTTTAAGCTATTTGTCCCATGAGCTATATATTGCAAAGGTAAAGAATGGAAATTTTTAAAGGTAGCACTCAAGCAATTTACTTTGGAATGGCGGAGAAATACCATGTAGTAGGTAGGTATGGTGGACACAAATGGCATAGTGGTTGGCTCAAGGATTTTGGATGCATGAGAAGTATTCCCTCTCGATACAAGGTTTAGGCTAGCAAGGTTATTTGAAACAAACACAAGGATGAACCGGTGCAGCAAAACTCACATAAAAGACATATTGTAAACATTATAAGACTCTACACCATCTTCCTTGTTGTTCAAACTCAATACTAGAAATTATCTAGAGTTTAGAGAGACCAAATATGCAAACCAAATTTAGCAAGCTCTAGGTGTTTCTTCATTAATGGGTGCAAAGTGTATGATGCAAGAGCTTAAACATGAGCACAACAATTGCCAAGTATCAAATTATTCAAGACATTTTAGAATTACTACATGTATCATTTCCCGATTCCAACCATATAACAATTTAACGAAGAAGATTCAACCTTCGCCATGAATACTATGAGTAAAGCCTAAGGACATATTTGTCCATATGCAACAGCGGAGCGTGTCTCTCTCCCACACAATGAATGCTAGGATCCATTTTATTCAAACAAAAACAAAAACAAAAACAAAGCGACGCTCCAAGCAAAGCACATAAGATGTGATGGAATAAAAATATAGTTTAGGGGAGGAACCTGATAATGTTGTCGATGAAGAAGGGGATGCCTTGGGCATCCCCAAGCTTAGACGCTTGAGTCTTCTTAAAATATGCAGGGGTGAACCACCGGGACATCCCCAAACTTAGAGCTTTCACTCTCCTTGATCATATTGTATCATCCTCCTCTCTTGATCCTTGAAAACTTCCTCCACACCAAACTCGAAACAACTCATTAGAGGGTTAGTGCATAATAAAAATTCACATATTCAGAGGTGACACAATCATTCTTAACACTTCTGGACATTGCAAAAAGCTACTGGACATTAATGGAACAAAGAAATTCATCCATCATAGCAAAAGAGGCAATGCGAAATAAAAGGCAGAATCTGTCAAAACGAACGAGTCCGTAAAGATGGATTTTATTGAGGCACCAGACTTGCTCAAATGAAAATGCTCAAATTGAATGAAAGTTGCGTACATATCTGAGGATCACACACGTAAATTGGCATAATTTTCTGAGCTACCTACGAGAGATGCAGAGTCGAAATTCGTGACAGACAAAGAAATCGTTTCTACGCGCGATAATCCAAATCTAGTATGAACCTTACTATCAAAGACTTTACTTGGCACAACAATGCACAAAACTAAGATAAGGAGAGATTGCTACAGTAGTAAACAACTTCCAAGACTCAAATATAAAATAAAAATACTGTAGTAAAAACATGGGTTGTCTCCCATAAGCGTTTTTCTTTAACGCCTTTCAGCTAGGCGCAGAAAGTGTGCATCAAGTATTATCAAGAGATGCAGTATCAACATTACCTTGGGATTTACCCTTATCTTTCTTGTTCTTTTTCTTACTCTTTGATTTAGGGAATATATGTCTACCCCCGGGTGTAGAGGTGAATTTTAGGGTGCCTTCGCCCATATCTATGACTGCTCCCAATAGTTTCAGCAGGGATCTTCCGAGTGTGATTTGTCTTGTTCCTGCACATTCAATAACAAAATAATCAATGGATATTGTTCTCCCAAGAACGGTTGTATGCACACCCGCAGCTATTCCTTTAGGAATTATAACAGAGTTATCAATAAGAGTTATTCCTTCTCCCCCTTCAACGAATCCCCAAAGTTTCAAAGATTCATGAATACTCTTAGGCATTAGGCAAAATTCAGACATAATATCACAATTGGCATGAAGAGTTTGGTCACCGATAACAATTTTAATAGTAGGATCCCATAATGAAGGTTCGAGTTCACTAAAACTTGATCAAGACGGTTACGAACATATCTATAATTTTCATTCAAGCGAGATGCACTTGTCTCAAGAGTGTTTAATCTATTATAAATGCTAATAAGGGCTGAATCAAAGTTATTAGCTGAATCATGTGATGCAACCAACTTCTTTATGGCATTAAAAGCTTGATCCCCATTGCAATGAAGGAAATCTCCTCCCACTACAGCATCCAAGGCATATCTATAGCGAATCATAAGACCAAAATAAAAATTACTAAGAAGCAAACTTAGAGTCATTTGAGGTTCAGTTTTACGATAAGAAGTAAAAATTCTGGACCAAGCATCTTTAAAACTCTCCTCATCCCCTTGTTTAAAAGTGAAGACTAATTCCTCGAGTGAAGAAGTAACAAGTGCAGAACTAGACATGGTAACAAAAGTAAAATTCAAGTAACTAATTTTTTTGTGTTTTTGATATAGAGTGCAAGACGAGTAAATAAAGTAAAGCTAGCAACTAATTTTTTTGTGTTTTGATATAATGCAGCAAACAAAGTAGTAAATAAAATAAAGCAAGACAAAAACAAAGTAAAGAGATTGGATTGTGGAGACTCCCCTTGCAGCGTGTCTTGATCTCCCTGGCAAAGGCGCCAGAAAACAGTCTTGATGCGTGCAGTCGACACGTCCGTTGGGAACCCCAAGAGGAAGGTGTGATGCGTACGGCAGCAAGTTTCCCTCGGAAAGAAACCAAGGTTTAATCGAACCGGTAGGAGCCAAGAAGCACGTCGAAGGTTGATGGCGGCGGGATGTAGTGCGGCGCAACACCGGGGATTCGGCGCCAACGTGGAACCCGCATAACACAACCAAAGTACTTTGCCCCAACGAAACGAGTGAGGTTGTCAATCTCACCGGCTTGCTGTAACAAAGGATTAGATGTATAGTGTGGATGATGATTGTTTGCGAGAAAACGATGAGAACAAGTATTGCGATAGATTGTATTCGATGTAAAAGAATGGACCGGGGTCCACGAGTTCACTAGAGGTGTCTCTCCCATAAGATAAATAGCATGTTGGGTGAACAAATTACGAGTTGGGCAATTGACAAATAGAGAGGGCATGACCATGCACATACATGATATGATGAGTATTGTGAGATTTAATTGGGCATTACGACAAAGTACATAGACCGCTATCCAGCATGCATCTATGCCTAAAAAGTCCACCTTCAGGTTATCATCCGAACCCCTTCCGGTATTAAGTTGTAAACAACAGACAATTGCATTAAGTATGGTGCGTAATGTAATCAATAACTACATCCTTGGACATAGCATCAATGTTTTATCCCTAGTGGCAACAGCACATCCACAACCTTAGAACTTTCTATCACTGTCCAGATTTAATGGAGGCATGAACCCACTATCGAGCATAAATACTCCCTCTTGGAGTTAAGAGCAAAAACTTGGCCGAGCCTCTACTAATAACGGAGAGCATGCAAGATCATAAACAACACATAGATAATAGATTGATAATCAACATAACATAGTATTCTCTATCCATCGGATCCCAACAAACACAACATATAGCATTACAGATAGATGATCTTGATCATGTTAGGCAGCTCACAAGATCCAACAATGAAGCACATGAGGAGAAGACGACCATCTAGCTACTGCTATGGACCCATAGTCCAGGGGTGAACTACTCACTCATCACTCCGGAGGCGACCATGGCGGTGAAGAGTCCTCCGGGAGATGATTCCCCTCTCCGGCGGGAGTGCCGGAGGCGATCTCCTGAATCCCCGAGATAGGATTGGCGGTGGCGGCGTCTCGGAAGGTTTTCCGTATCGTGGCTCTCGCATGCGGGGGTTTCGCGACGAAGACTATATGTAGGCGGAAGGGCAGGTCAAGAGGCGACGCGAGGGGCCCACACAACAGGGCCGCGCGGCCAAGGGCCAGGCCGTGCCGCCCTGGTGTCTGGCCACCTCGTGGCCCCACTTCAACTCTCCCTCGGACTTCTGGAAGCTTCGTGGAAAAATAGGCCCCTGGGCGTTGATTTCGTCCAATTCCGAGAATATTTCCTTACTAGGATTTCTGAAACCAAAAATAGCAGAAAACAACAACTGGCTCTTCGGCATCTCGTTAATAGGTTAGTGCCGGAAAATGCATAAATATGACATAAAGAATGCATAAAACATGTAGATATCATCAATAATGTGGCATGGAACATAAGAAATTATCGATACGTCGGAGACGTATCAGTTCTCATCTTCATCCACTTCACCAATGTGTGGCAAGACACAAAGTAATGATATGGTGAGTGGTGATGGAAATTGCAATGTCGGTATTGAGCTTACTATTGATGATCCTTCATCTATATCTCATTGCAATGGTTCATCTTTGGACTTAAACACATCTAGCACTAGAAATGATTTACATGCTTATGTTGATAGTCCTTGCAGTAAGTTGCTTGAATAAATCTAATGATGATATGCTTGCTTTGTCTTGTGGCCATGATAAAAATGCTTCTATTTCCTCTAGTTGTTGTGTGACTAACATTGTAGAGGAAACCAAAGATTCTATTGGTCAAGACAAGATCTTGAAAGGAGCCTCAAGTAACTCCTCATCTTTATCTCACGGTTCTCATATGTGCCTTATGGCCAAGGGTTCCACTAGTATCTCCTACCATTGAACCTCATACTTCTCGTGGTGATAAGGATGAGGATGTTTATGAAGAAGAGGATTGGTTTGTCTCTCTACGCGATAAGGGTAAGAGTGTATTCAAGGTTATTTGCAAAGATAAAATTGCTTGCTCTCACTTCTTTGAAATCTTGACTACCGCTATTGAGAGCCAAAAACTTATTTGGATGCATGAGAAGACCATTGATAAAAAGGGTGCTCTTGAACGTGAGTACGCCAATGATGTGGCATCTCTAAAGGATGAACTTGAAGAAGAACAAACCACCAAGGAAGCTCTTGAGGAAACCTTTGCTCTAGAATTGTCTAGAGAAAAGGAAAACGATGATAGAGCTCTTGAGGTGGCAAATGAACTAAAGCTAAAAAATGATAAGCTTGTGTTTGTTAATGCTAAACTCCTTGAGGATTTTGAGCACTCAAAAAGGGCTCAAGGGTTATTGAGAGTGCGCTCACCAAACTCACCGAGTCGCATGAGCAAATTAAAGCTTCTTATCTAAAAGAGCATGACAAATTGCCTTCTCCCATTGCTATTAATAATGATGCTTGTGCTACTAACTCTACTTCTTGTGAAGAATCTATATTGAAGGAGAATGTTGAGCTAAGAGCTCAACTTAAATTGCTAACTAGCAATTATGGGAAATTGGAAGAAAATCATGGAAAGCTTTCTAGCTCCTATGAGGATCTTCTAGCCTCTCATGATAGGCTAAAGTTAGCTCATGAGGCTATAATATCTAAGGCAACCCCTTGTGAGCCTTATGTGGGTACTAGCACTACTACCCAAAAAGCTATATTGCCATGTGCTAGTCCTAGTAATTCATCCACTCATAGTATTGCTAAATCTTGTGATGGATTATCTTCCTTGCCTTGTTGCTCTAACAATGAAGGTTCTACTTCCTCTAGTACTTGTGTTGTTACTAACCATGTAGAGGAAATCAAAGAGCTCAAGGCCCAAGTCACTTCTTTGGAGACCGACTTGGTAAAGAGTCATGAAGGGAAATGCAAACTTGACACGATGTTAAGTGTGCAACAATCCCCCAATGACAAGAGTGGACTTGGATTCAAATCCAACAACAAGAACAAGTCCAACAACAACAACAACAACAACAACAAGAAGAAGGGCCAAGTACAAGTCAAAGACCCGACCAAGATTGTTTGCTTCAAGTGCAAAATTGAAGGGCACCATGTTAGATCTTGCCCTTTGAAGAAGAAGCAAAAAGGGAAGCGGCCTCAAGCTCAAACTCATATTAAACCTCAAGTTGAAGAAATTCCACTTCCCAAGAAGAATCAAGCCAATGCTCCCATTGTGGAGAAATCTAGTGAGAAGAAGGAGAAGAAAAGAACTTGCTACATATGCCGTGAGAAGGGCCACATCTCCTCCTTTTGCACTATTGGTACCTTTTTTTTTTGACACCTCACTATTGGTACCTCATCCAACTCTATCACCATTGATGATGTTTATTCTCTTCGTAAGGATGAGGGTGGCAATGTGTTTGCCAAATTTGTTGGTGCTCAAAGTGGTGTCAAGAAAAGAACCATTTGGGTTGCCAAGCCTATTGTGACTAACCTCTTAGGACCCAACTTAGTTGGGGACCAACAATTCAAAACTTGATCAATAGGTGCTTGTTGGAGGGCATTGGAGACTTGGCTACATCATGAAGAATTAAGGGATCTTCATCATTTATATTATATCAAGCCAAGTCTTTTGATTATCTTGCTACTATCATATATCCAATGTTCCTCCTTGCGGTAACATGTTCTCAACTCATTTATATTGAAAGTTACTCGCCCCTTTGCATGTGTTAGTTTTGTTCCTAACATGTGTTTGTATATGTTGTGCTTCCTAATAGTTTTGCTTGAGAAATCAAGTCTATGCATGTTGGGTTGCACACCATGTATTTGTGTTTGTGTTGGAGCCTCTTTGCATCTTGTTGTATCTTATATGGCTCTTATGAGCGATTAATGGACAATCCCATTTTGGGGGAGTGATATTCCTTTGGGAATTTCATGTTCCTAAACAATGTGTGTACATGAGGAATATCACTTAGAATTGATATTGCGAGATTATCTAGTCGCTATGTGGTATGTCATCTTCATGAGAAATTCAAATTCTAATGTCCATTAATATCTCTACTTGGATCTTATTTGCCTCTTGTGAAAATAAATTTCTTATCACATTATGGGGGAGTAATAAGCTTTGTGCATATTACAAGCCTATAAAATGTGAACATTTGAGGTTGTGTCACATAGAATTGATACCGTAAATTATCTCTCTCCTATGTGGCATGTTTGCTCAAACAAGCTCCAATTTGCTTAAATAGCTTCATTGCTAATATCTTTGTGGATCTTATTTGTGAAAGTTTTTCTTGGCATGGTTTTTCACAACGTGTCCCTCAATACATTTTTGGAAAACCATGTGCTTCAAGTCATACTATTAATTGCTTTGCATGTTGGTATGAATACTATTAATTGCTTTGCATGTTGGTATGAATACTATTAATTGCCTTGCATGTTGGTATGACTAAATGAAGCTATCAAGAAACTATCTTTGCATGATGGTTAACTCTTATCTTTTACCATATGCTTTGATCGTTGTAAATATGATCTTATGTATACTTACAAACTACCACCGGAAAATATTTCCTAATACCTCTTGTCCTAGGACAATTGGTAATCAATTATGAGGTAGATATTTATTGATCATATCTACATTGGCTCTTGTGTTTAAATTGCCTTATTTATTGCCATGAATTTGTTGTGCTTTGACTCCCATGTGTCTTCCTTGCATCTCATGGATCTAATTTGTCTATTCAAACTTTCTTAGCATTTTTAGTAGATATAGGTAGCGTGATGATCCTAGTTTTGTGCATTTTGTATCCATATTCTAAATCCTAGATAATGCACTTATCTTGGGGAGCTCTCCTATATTTGTTATAATGCTTAAACTTCTCTTGATCATTATCAAAAATTTGGTTTTGGGAGACATAAATTTTCTTTTTGGTACTTTGTGCCATCATAAAAAGTGTCGAGGGTTTGGTTTATTTGTTGGAACCTTGCTCTCTTGGGAGTTGGTTATCTCATTCCTTTGTGCTTAGGCTTAATTAGCTTCTTATAATGAGATAAGTCTTTGGAGTCAATCTTGTGTTGATTTGATTCTTTGATATAATTTGGGCAACCATTGTCTCTTGATTTATTTGGTGTTTTGTCCAAATTGTATTTTCCTTTTGTCCTTGAAAGTATTGTGCATGCACATTTAATATATGTATATCTTATGGCATGTGTCACTTTCTTTGATCCAATATATAGGGTAAACTCCATCAAACCCTAATTTGGCTAAGATGTGCATGAAATTCAATTTCATATCTATATGCACATAGAATTGTGGAGTTTGTCCCATATGTTGTAGTGTGTCTAACTACTTCGGACCCAATTAGTTTGGGGACCATTTTGTACTTACCTTTGTGTTAGGTACAATGGATATGCATTGAATGCTTGTCTCACTCTTGGAAAGAAGTGGTGACTCAATGGTAACTTGAGGCAAGCTAGGATGGTCAACGAACACACATCTACTACATCCACACCAATGCTATCTTGGTAACAAGTATCTTCTCATGCATACTTTTCTTGTATCCAACCTTATGGTTGTATCTTGGCATGAATCTCTTGATTTGCAAATGTTGTGCTTCTTGCAAAAGTCTTAATGAAACCTCTTTATTGTGAATGTGAGTAATTTGAGATGAGTGCATTTGTTGGGAAGTATTTTAAATCATGCTCATGATTCATCCATCCCAACTATGCCTATCTAGCAATTTTATTGCATATCAATTCCTCAAGGCTCTCACATGAGCAATATAGATGAAAGTGCAAATTTAGTTACTTCTTTTGGTATCCTCGTTTGTGATACTTGTTGCCTTTCTCAAATGCATCCCAATTATCTTATATCCCTTGTTGATATTTGTGATGTATTTGATTTGTTTGTGGTTGAAGTTCATGAATGTACAATAAGATAAAATTGAGCCTTTGGCCATGCTATTAAGCAAAAATTCTTATTGGTATATTGCATGACTTCGTCTTGGATATCATACTATTTTTCTTGTGTATCTATGTTGTGTGTGCATGGTTCTTTGTGGATAAATATCTTTGTGATATTGTCCACTTAGAAAAACTTATACACATAAGAGATGATACATCTCCTTTTGATATCTTATTTATTTATTGCGTGTTGATTGGTCATGCTAAGCAATATAATTCATTGAAGACTATGATGATGCTTTTTGCTCATCCTTGTAATAGTATTATAATATGCTTTATCATGCCTTTCACATATCCTCTTGGTTGAGCCTTTTTATTATTATAGTGCCTCTTACTTGTTGCTCAACTATTAGTTTGTTGCAAGTTTTAAGCTTATTTTTCTATCTATGATCTATTGCAATTTTTTGTGTTTTAAATGGTAATGAGGGAGTGATACGTCTCCGACGTATCGATAATTTCTTATGTTCTATGCCATATTATTGATGATACCTACATGTTTTATGCACACTTTATGTCATATTCGTGCATTTTCTGGAACTAACCTATTAACAAGATGCCGAAGTGCTAGTTGTTGTTTTCTGCTGTTTTTGGTTTCAGAAATCCTAGTAACGAAATATTATCGGAATTGGACGAAACAAAGACCCAAAGGCCTATTTCGCCATGAACCTTCCAGAAGACCGAAGAGCATACGAAGTGGGGCCACGAGGTGGCCAAACCACAAGGCGGCACGGCCAAGGGGGGGCCCGCGCCGCCCTGTGGTGTGGGCCCCTCGTCAGCCCTCCGACTCCGCCCTTCCGCCTACTTAAAGCCTTCGTCGCGAAACCCCTGATGCGAAAAAACCACGATACGGAAAACCTTACTGAGACGCCGCCGCCGCCAATCCCATCTCGGGGGATTCGGAGATCTCCTCCGGCACCTCGCCGGAGAGGGGATTCATCTCCCGGAGGACTCTACGCCGCCATGGTCGCCTCCGGAGTGATGAGTGAGTAGTTCACCCCCGGACTATGGGTCCATAGCAGTAGCTAGATGGTTGTCTTCTCCTCATTGTGCTTCATTGTTGGATCTTGTGAGCTGCCTAACATGATCAAGATCATCTATCCGTAATACTCTATGTTGTGTTTGTCGGGATCCGATGGATAGAGAATACCATGTTATGTTAATTATCAAGTTATTACATATGTGTTGTTTATGATCTTGCATGCTCTCCGTTATTAGTAGAGGCTCTGGCCAAGTTTTTGCTCTTAACTCCAAGAGGGAGTATTTATGCTCGATAGTGGGTTCATGCCCGCATTGACACCGGGATAGTGACGGAAAGTTCTAAGGTTGTGTTGTGCTTGTTGCCACTAGGGATAAAACATTGGCGCTATGTCCGAGGATGTAGTTGTTGATTACATTACGCACCATACTTAATGCAATTGTCCGTTGCTTTGCAACTTAATACTCGGAAGGGGTTCGGACGATAACCTGAAGGTGGACTTTTTAGGCATAGATGCAGCTTGGATGGCGGTCTATGTACTTTGTCGTAATGCCCAATTAAATCTCACTATACTTATCATGACATGTATGTGCATTGTTATGCCCTCTCTATTTGTCAATTGCCCGACTGTAATTTGTTCACCCAACATGCTTTTATCTTATGGGAGAGACACCTCTAGTGAACTGTGGACCCCGGTCCATTCTTTTAATACTCGAAATACAAATCTGTCTGCAATACTTGTTTTACTCGTTTTCTCTGCAAACAATCATCTTCCACACAATACGGTTAATCCTTTGTTACAGCAAGCCAGGTGAGATTGACAACCTCACCTGTTTCGTTGGGGCAAAGTACTTTGGTTGTGTTGTGCGGGTTCCACGTTGGCGCCGGAATCCCGGTGTTGCGCCGCACTACATCTCGCCGCCATCAACCTTCAACGTGCTTCTTGGCTCCTCCCGGTTCGATAAACCTTGGTTTCTTCTCGAGGGAAAACTTGCTGCTGTGCGCATCATACCTTCCTCTTGGGGTTGCCCAACGAACGTGTGAAATACACGCCATCAAGCTCTTTTCTCCGGCGCCGTTGTCGGGAGATCAAGACACGCTGCAAGGGGAGTCTCCACTTCCCAATCTCTTTACTTTGTTTTTGTCTTGCTTTATTTTATTTACTACTTTGTTTGCTGCATTATATCAAAACACAAAAAAATTAGTTGCTAGCTTTATTTTATTTACTGTCTTGTTTGCTATATCAAAAACACAAAAAAATTAGTTTACTTGCATTTACTTTATCTAGTTTGCTTTATTTTCTACTGTTAAAATGAGTAATCCTGAAGTTGAAGTTCGTTCATTTAAGCAACAAGGAGGAGAATGTTTAAAAGATGCTTGGTATAGAATTAGTGATGCCCATAATAGGTGCACTAAGAAACACTCCACCACTATCTTACTCGAGAATTTTTATGTTGGTATCTCTAGTCTGGAATAGATATGTTCTTGATTGTCTCGCGGGGTAACTTCCTAGGTGCTCCCGCTTTAGAGGCTAGTTGCATTATTGAGAGTTTATTTGGAACACCACCTGTTAATGAAATTAAAATTGAAACCTCCCTTGAGGATGTTATGAAAAAATTGGAAACCATAGAGAAAATTTTTAGTGTTGAAACTAAGTTGGAGATGTTACTTGTTAAAACTGATAAACTTGATAAATCCTTAGGAGGAATTGATGAAAGAATTAGTGTCCTAGGAACTTGTGTTGACCATGATAATCAAATTAATAGGATTGGCAAACTTGAAAAAGCTATGGGAACCTTGGGTTCAACCTTTTCATCTTTACAGTTTAGAGAGAAAGCTTATTTGGGAAAGGAGCAAAAGTTTATGTATGCCTCTAAAGTTCCTAAACCAAAGAAATATTATTATAGGCCTAAAATTGACAAAGCCCCTAGTACCACTGCAAATAGGGGAGATTATGATGTTGATGCACCACCCTTCGATAACACTTGAGTTACACTTTCTGCGCCTAGCTGAAAGGCGTTAAAGAAAAGCGCTTATGGGAGACAATCCATGTTTTTACTCCAGTATTTTTGTTTTATATTTGTGTCTTGGAAGTTGTTTACTACTGTAGCAACCTCTCCTTATCTTAGTTTTGAGTTTTGTTGTGCCAAGTAAAGTCTTTGATAGTAAAGTAAGTACTAGATTTGGATTACTGCGCAGTTCCAGATTTCTTTGCTGTCACGAATCTGGGTCTACCTCCCTGTAGGTAGCTCAGAAAATTAAGACAATTTACGTGCAAGATCCTTAGATATGTACGCAACTTTCATTCAATTTGAGCATTTTCATTTGAGCAAGTCTGGTGGCCTAATAAAATCCATCTTTACAGACTGTTCTGTTTTGACAGATTATGCCTTTTATTTTGCATTGCCTCTTTTGCTATGTTGGATGAATTTCTTTGATCCATTAATGTCCAGTAGCTTTATGCAATGTCCAGAAGTGTTAAGAATGATTGTGTCACCTCTGAACATGTGAATTTTTATTATGCACTAACCCTCTAATGAGTTGTTTCGAGTTTGGTGTGGAGGAAGTTTTCAAGGATCAAGAGAGGAGTATGATGCAATATGATCAAGGAGAGTGAAAGCTCTAAGCTTGGGGATGCCCCGGTGGTTCACCCTGCATATTATAAAAAGACTCAAGCGTCTAAGCTTGGGGATGCCCAAGGCATCCCCTTCTTCATCGACAACATTATCAGGTTCCTCCCCTGAAACTATATTTTTATTCCGTCACATCTTATGCACTTTGCTTGGAGCGTCGGTTTGTTTTTGTTTTTGTTTTGTTTGAATAAAATGTATTCTAGCATTCACTTTATGGGAGAGAGACACTCTCCGCTGTAGCATATGGACAAATATGTCCTTAGGCTCTACTCATAGTATTCATGGCGAAGTTTCTTCTTCGTTAGATTGTTATATGGTTGGAATTGGAAAATGCTACATGTAGTAACTCTAAAATGTCTTGGATAATTTGATACTCGGCAATTGTTGTGCTCATGTTTAAGCTCTTGCATCATATACTTTGCACCCATTAATGAAGAAACACTTAGAGCTTGCTAATTTGGTTTGCATATTTGGTTTCTCTAGAGTCTAGATAACATCTAGTATTGAGTTTTGAACAACAAGGAAGACGGTGTGGAGTCTTATAATGTTTACAATATGTCTTTTATGTGAGTTTTGCTGCACCGTTCATCCTTGTGTTTGTTTCAAATAACCTTGCTAGCCTAAACCTTGTATCGAGAGGGAATACTTCTCATGCATCCAAAATACTTGAGCCAACCACTATGCCATTTGTGTCCACCATACCTACCTACTACATGGTATTTATCCGCCATTCCAAAGTAAATTGCTTGAGTGCTACCTTTAAAATTCCATCATTCGCCTTTGCAATATATAGCTCATGGAACAAATAGCTTAAAAACTATTGTGGTATTGAATATGTACTTATGCACTTTATCTCTTATTAAGTTGCTTGTTGTGCGATAGCCATGCTCCTGGGGACGCCATCAACTATTCTTTGTTGAATATCATGTGAGTTGCTATGCATGTCCGTCTTGTCTGAAGTAAGAGAGATCTACCACCTTAAGTGTTGGAGCATGCATATTGTTAGAGAAGAACATTGGGCCGCTAACTAAAGCCATGATTCATGGTGGAAGTTTCAGTTTTGGACATATATCCTCAATCTCATATGAGAATAATAATTGTTGCCACATGCTTATGCATTAAAGAGGAGTCCATTATCTGTTGTCCATGTTGTCCCGGTATGGATGTCTAAGTTGAGAATAATCAAAAGCAAGAAATCCATAATGCGAGCTTTCTCCTTAGACCTTTGTACAGAGCGGCATGGAGGTACCCCATTGTGACACTTGGTTAAAACATGTGCATTGCAAAGATCCGGTAGTCCAAGCTAATTAGGACAAGGTGCGGGCACTATTAGTATACTATGCATGAGGCTTGCAACTTGTAAGATATAATTTACATAACTCATATGCTTTATTACTACCGTTGACAAAATTGTTTCATGTTTTCAAAATAAAAGCTCTAGCACAAATATAACAATCGATGCTTTCCTCTTTGAAGGACCATTCTTTTACTTTTATGTTGAGTCGGTTCACCTATCTCTCCCCACCTCAAGAAGCAAACACTTGTGTGAAGCTGTGCATTGATTCCTACATACTTGCATATTGCACTTGTTATATTACTCTATGTTGACAATTATCCATGAGATATACATGTTATAAGTTGAAAGCAACCGCTGAAACTTAATCTTCCTTTGTGTTGCTTCAATGCCTTTACTTTGATTTATTGCTTTATGAGTTAACTCTTATGCAAGACTTATTAATACTTGTCTTGAAGTACTATTCATGAAAAGTCTTTGCTTTATGATTCACTTGTTTACTCATGTCATTACCATTGTTTTTGATCGCTGCATCCACTACATATGTTTACAAATAGTATGATCAGGGTTATGATGGCATATCACTTAGAAATTATCTTTGTTATCGTTTTACCGCTCGGGACGAGCGAGAACTAAGCTTGGGGATGCTTGATACGTCTCCGACGTATCGATAATTTCTTATGTTCTATGCCATATTATTGATGATACCTACATGTTTTATGCACACTTTATGTCATATTCGTGCATTTTCCGGAACTAACCTATTAACAAGATGCCGAAGTGCTAGTTCTTTGTTCTATCTGTTTTTGGTTTCAGAAATCCTAGTAACGAAATATTCTCGGAATTGGACGAAACAAAGACCCAGGGGCCTATTTCGCCACGAACCTTCCGGAAGACCGAAGAGCATACGAAGTGGGGCCACGAGGTGGCCAAACCATAAGGCGGCGCGGCCAAGGGGGCGCGCGCCGCCCGTGGTGTGGGCCCTCGTCGGCCCTCCGACTCCGCTCTTCCGCCTACTTAAAGCCTTCGTCGCGAAACCCCTGATGCGAAAAAACCACGATACGGAAAACCTTGCGAGACGCCGCCGCCGCCAATCCCATCTCGGGGATTCTGGAGATCTCCTCCGACACCCTGCCGGAGAGGGGATTCATCTCCCGGAGGACTCTACGCCGCCATGGTCGCCTCCGGAGTGATGAGTGAGTAGTTCACCCCTGGACTATGGGTCCATAGCGGTAGCTAGATGGTTGTCTTCTCCTCATTGTGCTTCATTGTTGGATCTTGTGAGCTGCCTAACATGATCAAGATCATCTATCCGTAATACTCTATGTTGTGTTTGTCGGGATCCGATGGATAGAGAATACCATGTTATGTTAATTATCAAGTTATTACATATGTGTTGTTTATGATCTTGCATGCTCTCCGTTATTAGTAGAGGCTCGGCCAAGTTTTTGCTCTTAACTCCAAGAGGGAGTATTTATGCTCGATAGTGGGTTCATGCTCGCATTGACACCGGGACGATGACGAAAAGTTCTAAGGTTGTGTTGTCGTTGTTGCCACTAGGGATAAAACATTGGCGCTATGTCCGAGGATGTAGTTGTTGATTACATTACGCACCATACTTAATGCAATTGTCTGTTGCTTTGCAACATAATACTGGAAGGGCTTCGGACGATAACCTGAAGGTGGACTTTTTAGGCATAGATGCAGTTGGATGGCGGTCTATGTACTTTGTCGTAATGCCCAATTAAATCTCACTATACTTATCATGACATGTATGTGCATTGTTATGCCCTCTCTATTTGTCAATTGCCCGACTGTAATTTGTTCACCCAACATGCTTTTATCTTATGGGAGAGACACCTCTAGTGAACTGTGGACCCCGGTCCATTCTTTTAATACTCGAAATACAAATCTGTCGCAATACTTGTTTTACTTGTTTTCTCTGCAAACAATCATCTTCCACACAATACGGTTAATCCTTTGTTACAGCAAGCCGGTGAGATTGACAACCTCACCTGTTTCGTTGGGGCAAAGTACTTTGGTTGTGTTGTGCAGGGTTCCACGTTGGCGCCGGAATCCCCGGTGTTGCGCCGCACTACATCCCGCCGCCATCAACCTTCAACGTGCTTCTTGGCTCCTCCTGGTTCGATAAACCTTGGTTTCTTTCTGAGGGAAAACTTGCTGCTGTGCGCATCATACCTTCCTCTTGGGGTTGCCCAACGAACGTGTGAAATACACGCCATCAAGCTCTTTTCTGGCGCCGTTGCCGGTGAGATCAAGACACGCTGCAAGGGGAGTCTCCACTTCCCAATCTCTTTACTTTGTTTTTGTCTTGCTTTATTTTATTTACTACTTTGTTTGCTGCATTATATCAAAACACAAAAAAATTAGTTGCTAGCTTTACTTTATTTACTTGTCTTGTTTGCTATATCAAAAACACAAAAAAATTAGTTTACTTGCATTTACTTTATCTAGTTTGCTTTATTTTCTATCGTTAAAATGAGTAATCCTGAAGTTGAAGTTCGTTCATTTAAGCAACAAGGAGGAGAATGTTTAAAAGATGCTTGGTATAGAATTAGTGATGCCCATAATAGGTGCACTAAGAAACACTCCACCACTATCTTACTCATGAATTTTTATGTTGGTATCTCTAGCCGGAATAGATATGTTCTTGATTGTCTCGCGGGGGGTAACTTCCTAGGTGCTCCCGCTTTAGAGGCTAGTTGCATTATTGAGAGTTTATTTGGAACACCACCTGTTAATGAAATTAAAATTGAAACCTCCCTTGAGGATGTTATGAAAAAATTGGAAACCATAGAGAAATTTTTTAGTGTTGAAACTAAGTTGGAGATGTTACTTGTTAAAACTGATAAACTTGATAAATCCTTAGGAGGAATTGATGAAAGAATTAGTGTCCTAGGAACTTGTGTTGACCATGATAATCAAATTAATAGGATTGGCAAACTTGAAAAAGCTATGGGAACCTTGGATTCAACCTTTTCATCTTTACAGTTTAGAGAGAAAGCTTATTTGGGAAAGGAGCAAAAGTTTATGTATGCCTCTAAAGTGCCTAAACCAAAGAAATATTATTATAGGCCTAAAATTGACAAAGCCCCTAGTACCACTGCAAATAGGGGAGATTATGATGTTGATGCACCACCCTTCGATAACACTTGAGTTACACTTTCTGCGCCTAGCTGAAAGGCGTTAAAGAAAAGCGCTTATGGGAGACAACCCATGTTTTTACTCCAGTATTTTTGTTTTATATTTGTGTCTTGGAAGTTGTTTACTATTGTAGCAACCTCTCCTTATCTTAGTTTTGAGTTTTGTTGTGCCAAGTAAAGTCTTTGATAGTAAAGTAAGTACTAGATTTGGATTACTGCGCAGTTCCAGATTTCTTTGCTGTCACGAATCTGGGTCTACCTCCCTGTAGGTAGCTCAGAAAATTAAGCCAATTTACGTGCATGATCCTTAGATATGTACGCAACTTTCATTCAATTTGAGCATTTTCATTTGAGCAAGTCTGGTGGCCTAATAAAATCCATCTTTACGGACTGTTCTGTTTTGACAGATTCTGCCTTTTATTTTGCATTGCCTCTTTTGCTATGTTGGATGAATTTCTTTGATCCATTAATGTCCAGTAGCTTTATGCAATATCCAGAAGTGCTAAGAATGATTGTGTCACCTCTGAACATGTGAATTTTTATTATGCACTAACCCTCTAATGAGTTGTTTCGAGTTTGGTGTGGAGGAAGTTTTCAAGGATCAAGAGAGGAGTATGATGCAATATGATCAAGGAGAGTGAAAGCTCTAAGCTTGGGGATGCCCCGGTGGTTCACCCCTGCATATTATAAAAAGACTCAAGCGTCTAAGCTTGGGGATGCCCAAGGCATCCCCTTCTTCATCGACAACATTATCAGGTTCCTCCCCTGAAACTATATTTTTATTCCGTCACATCTTATGCACTTTGCTTGGAGCGTCGGTTTGTTTTTGTTTTTGTTTTGTTTGAATAAAATGGATTCTAGCATTCACTTTATGGGAGAGAGACACGCTCCGCTGTAGCATATGGACAAATATGTCCTTAGGCTCTACTCATAGTATTCATGGCGAAGTTTCTTCTTCGTTAAATTGTTATATGGTTGGAATTGGAAAATGCTACATGTAGTAACTCTAAAATGTCTTGGATAATTTGATACTCGGCAATTGTTGTGCTCATGTTTAAGCTCTTGCATCATATACTTTGCACCCATTAATGAAGAAACACTTAGAGCTTGCTAATTTGGTTTCTCTAGAGTCTAGATAACATCTAGTATTGAGTTTTGAACAACAAGGAAGACGGTGTGGAGTCTTATAATGTTTATAATATGTCTTTTATGTGAGTTTTGCTGCACCGTTCATCCTTGTGTTTATTTCAAATAACCTTGCTAGCCTAAACCTGGTATCGAGAGGGAATACTTCTCATGCATCCAAAATACTTGAGCCAACCACTATGCCATTTGTGTCCACCATACCTACCTACTACATGGTATTTATCCGCCATTCCAAAGTAAATTACTTGAGTGCTACCTTTAAAATTCCATCATTCGCCTTTGCAATATATAGCTCATGGGACAAATAGCTTAAAAACTATTGTGGTATTGAATATGTACTTATGCACTTTATCTCTTATTAAGTTGCTTGTTGTGCGATAACCATGCTCCTGGGGACGCCATCAACTATTCTTTGTTGAATATCATGTGAGTTGCTATGCATGTCCGTCTTGTCCGACGTCAGAGAGATCTACCACCTTAATGGTTGGAGCATGCATATTGTTAGAGAAGAACATTGGGCCGCTAACTAAAGCCATGATTCATGGTGGAAGTTTCGAGTTTTGGACATATATCCTCAATCTCATATGAGAATAATAATTGTTGCCACATGCTTATGCATTAAAGAGGAGTCCATTATCTCGTTGTCCATGTTGTCCCGGTATGGATGTCTAAGTTGAGAATAATCAAAAGCGAGAAATCCATAATGCGAGCTTTCTCCTTAGACCTTTGTACAGGCGGCATGGAGGTACCCCATTGTGACACTTGGTTAAAACATGTGCATTGCAAAGATCCGGTAGTCCAAGCTAATGAGGACAAGGTGCGGGCACTATTAGTATACTATGCATGAGGCTTGCAACTTGTAAGATATAATTTACATAACTCATATGCTTTATTACTACCGTTGACAAAATTGTTTCATGTTTTCAAAATAAAAGCTCTAGCACAAATATAGCAATCGATGCTTTCCTCTTTGAAGGACCATTCTTTTACTTTTATGTTGAGTCAGTTCACCTATCTCTCTCCACCTCAAGAAGCAAACACTTGTGTGAACTGTGCATTGATTCCTACATACTTGCATATTGCACTTGTTATATTACTCTATGTTGACAATTATCCATGAGATATACATGTTATAAGTTGAAAGCAACCGCTGAAACTTAATCTTCCTTTGTGTTGCTTCAATGCCTTTACTTTGATTTATTGCTTTATGAGTTAACTCTTATGCAAGACTTATTAATACTTGTCTTGAAGTACTATTCATGAAAAGTCTTTGCTTTATGATTCACTTGTTTACTCATGTCATTACCATTGTTTTTGATCGCTGCATCCACTACATATGTTTACAAATAGTATGATCAAGGTTATGATGGCATATCACTTCGAAATTATCTTTGTTATCGTTTTACCTGCTCGGGACGAGCAGTAACTAAGCTTGGGGATGCTTGATACGTCTCCGACGTATCGATAATTTCTTATGTTCTATGCCATATTATTGATGATACCTACATGTTTTATGCACACTTTATGTCATATTCGTGCATTTTACGGAACTAACCTATTAACAAGATGCCGAAGTGCTAGTTGTTGTTTTCTCGCTGTTTTTGGTTTCAGAAATCCTAGTAACGAAATATTCTCGGAATTGGACAAAACAAAGACCCAGGGGCCTATTTCGCCACGAACCTTCCAGAAGACCGAAGAGCATACGAAGTGGGGCCACGAGGTGGCCAAACCACAAGGCGGCGTGGCCAAGGGGGGCCCGCGCCGCCCTGTGGTGTGGGCCCCTCGTCAGCCCTCCGACTCCGCCCTTCCGCCTACTTAAAACCTTCGTCGCGAAACCCCTGATGCGAAAAAACCACGATACGGAAAACCTATGCGAGACGCCGCCGCCGCCAATCCCATCTCGGGGGATTCTCGGAGATCTCCTCCGGCACCCTCGCCGGAGAGGGGATTCATCTCCCGGAGGACTCTACGCCGCCATGGTCGCCTCGGAGTGATGAGTGAGTAGTTCACCCCTGGACTATGGGTCCATAGCAGTAGCTAGATGGTTGTCTTCTCCTCATTGTGTTTCATTGTTGGATCTTGTGAGCTGCCTAACATGATCAAGATCATCTATCTGTAATACTCTATGTTGTGTTTGTCGGGATCCGATGGATAGAGAATACCATGTTATGTTAATTATCAAGTTATTACATATGGGTTGTTTATGATCTTGCATGCTCTCCGTTATTAGTAGAGGCTCTGGCCAAGTTTTTGCTCTTAACTCTAAGAGGGAGTATTTATGCTCGATAGTGGGTTCATGCCTGCATTGACACCGGACGATGTGACGGAAAGTTCTAAGGTTGTGTTGTGCTCGTTGCCACTAGGGATAAAACATTGGCGCTATGTCCGAGGATGTAGTTGTTGATTACATTACGCACCATACTTAATGCAATTGTCCGTTGCTTTGCAACTTAATACTTGGAAGGGGTTCGGACGATAACTCCGAAGGTGGACTTTTTAGGCATAGATGCAGTTGGATGGCGGTCTATGTACTTTGTTGTAATGCCCAATTAAATCTCACTATACTTATCATGACATGTATGTGCATTGTTATGCCCTCTCTATTTGTCAATTGCCCGATCGTAATTTGTTCACCCAACATGCTTTTATCTTATGGGAGAGACACCTCTAGTGAACTGTGGACCCCGGTCCATTCTTTTAATACTGAAATACAAATCTGTCTGCAATACTTGTTTTACTCGTTTTCTCTGCAAACAATCATCTTCCACACAATACGGTTAATCCTTTGTTACAGCAAGCCGGTGAGATTGACAACCTCACTGCTTTCGTTGGGGCAAAGTACTTTGGTTGTGTTGTGCAGGTTCCACGTTGGCGCCGGAATCCTTGGTGTTGCGCCGCACTACATCCCGCCGCCATCAACCTTCAACGTGCTTCTTGGCTCCTCCTGGTTCGATAAACCTTGGTTTCTTTCTGAGGGAAAACTTGCTGCCGTGCGCATCATACCTTCCTCTTGGGGTTGCCCAACGAACGTGTGAAATACACGCCATCAGGGAGTGAGGATTCCATGTTATGCATATTGTATTCAAATGCAACATTTTAATTTATGCATGTACCTTGGGGAGCTTCCTCATTTGATTTAGAGCACTATCTTGTGGTGATCATTAGAGTTTGATTCACTTAGTATCTTTTGTTTTTGAATGATATTATGGGAGTGATGATTCCATGTTTGTGCACTTTATACTCCAATGCAAATTGTCTAGTTTTGTGCACAAACCTTGGGGAGCTTCCTCATATTATTTAGAGCAATCTTCTTGATCTTATCATAATATCTATCTTTCTTTTGGTATCTTCTTTATGGTTCATTTGGTTGCTTGCTTCATTTGTTGAAGCTTCTTGACTTTGTTATCTTTTTGCAATCTTTGATCCTATCTATAGTGTGATTCCTTCCGAATATTCGTCATTGGATATGTGCATTTGATTCCACTCAAATTATGAGAAATGCACACGCTATGGAGGAACTCTCACTATATTGGCCTTCTAAATGTTTCACCCATTTCGGCAATTGGTGCCAATGGGGGAGAAGTTTGGAGGGTTTAAGGGAATTTGGTTATGTCTTTGCTTTGTGCTTAAGCATGTGCCTTTATTGCGTTGCATCTTGTTGCTTTGCATAGTTGAATATTTAGAGGAAACTCCACTAGGCTTTGAATGCCAATATATGCAATGAAAGTCAAGATCATTCTCACATGCATATATTATGGGGGAGTTTGCTCTATATATTCAACTTATTTGTTACTTAAATTCCTTATATAAACCCTCTCAAAGAGATTGTCATCAATTACCAAAATGGGGGAGATTGAAAGTGCATGGAGCCCCCATGTGTGGTTTTGGTAATTAATGACAATCCCTATGGACTAATGTTTGCATTGAGTTATATTTGTAGGAGTTGTCCATAGGCAACTCTTGAACCTTATGTTGGCTTCAAGGTTGCAATAAGAAGAAATTGATGAAGGATATCAACTGTCAAGTATGTCTTGAAGATGAAGATGAAGTGAGCCCTCAAGTTACTTCAAGACATCAACATGATGAAGAATGAAGAAATGAAGTGCAAGTTCAAGATGAGCCAACTCGAAGAGTTCATAAGCTTGAAGCTTGCCATGGAGAAATGAAGTGCAAGTTCAAGATGAGCCATCTCGAAGAGATCCTTTGCTTGAGTCTTGCCATCCATATGGTGATCATGGATATGTGAAGATGCGCCGAAGAAGAAGCTCTCCCATGGTGGATTATGGGGGAGAAATCCACATGGTGGTCATAGTTATGTGAAGATGCGCCGAAGAAGAAGCTCTCCCATGGTGGATTATGGGGGAGCAATCCACAAGACTTCATCAAGCAAGCACAATCAAGAAAGGCGTTCCATCTTGTTGAGGTCAAGATCGTCGTCATCGAGCTCAAGTGGAATGCGCAAGTATAAGGTTTGCTCTTGATAGGGTTTCTTTCCCACCGGTCTCATAGTGTAGTTGGAGACCGGTTTATAGTTTAGTTAACGTACTATCAAGAGGGCTCTCGAGTGAGTAACTCGATCGTATCGTTCGGAGAGAGCTCAAACCTTTGCATCCTTGCATCATCTTTCTTGGTTGTTATTTGGACCTTATCCATGTGATATTTTAGAGCTTGTGCTTATTCTCATGACAAGCTCTAGTTCATCGAAAACGGATTTCGCATAGATCACTTGTTGCGTTTTCGAGTTTGGTTCATCATCTTTCTTGGTATTGTTTGGATCTTATCCATGTGATGATTTAGAGCTTGTGCTTATTCTCATGACAAGCTCTAGTTCATCAAGAATGGTTTTTGCACGGGCAACTTGTTGCATTTTCGAGATTGGAGGTTTTACCGGTATGTCTTTTTTAGATAGGTCAAACCTTTCATCATTTGTTTCTATCCTCCCTTGTTGTACTATGATGGTTTCCTGCATGATCTTGTAGAGCTTGTTCCTAGCTTCAAAACAAGCCCAAGAAATCAAAATCGGAGTCCGGATGCTAAAGTTATGCCCGTTTCAGTTTTGGTGTTTCTGCAGTTTGCTAGGCCGGATTATCCGGGCCGGATATTTCCAAAATATCCGGGCCGGATTATCCGGGCCGTATATTTCCAAAATATCCGGCCCCCTCGAAATCGGCTAAGGACCAGAAAAAAGCAGCTCTGGATAGGGGCCGGACATTTGGCCGGATTTTTAACAGGTTTTGTCCCTGAGGCCGGATTATCCGGGGGAGGGCGGATTATCCGGCCCCAACTTGGGCCGGAATATCCGGCCCTGGTTTTGCCCAACGGCTCGATTTTCTTGGGGGGTATAAATACCCCCCTTCTTCCTCCTTGGGCTGCAGCTTCTCTCACTCTCTCTCTCCTCCATTGTTGAACTAGAGAAGCTTGCTCTATCTCTCAATCCCTCCATGATTCTTGCCCCCATTTGAGGGAAAAGAGAGAGGAGATCTAGATCTACATTTCCACCAATCAAATCCATCTCTTTGTGAGTGGAACTCTCTAGATCTTGATCTTGGTGTTCTTTGTGAATTCCTTTGTTCTTCCTCTCTTATTCCCTCAATAGCTTTTGTAGCTTTGTTGGAATTTGAGAAAGAATGACTTGAGCATCTTTGTGGTGTTCTTGCCATTGCATTTGGTGCATCGGTTTGAGTTCTCCACGGTGATTCGTGGTGGTGAAAACAAGAAGGTTGTTACTCTTGGGTTCTTGGAACCCTAGACGGATTCTAGGCTTTTGTGGCGGTTTGTTGGGAGCCTCCAATTAAGTTGTGGATGTGTGCCCCAATCTTTGTGTAAGGCCCGGTTTCCGCCTCGAAGGAAATCCCTTAGTGGAACCGTGACCTAGGCCTTTGTGGCGAGGGTCACCGGAGATTTAGGTGAGGCGCCTTCGTGGCGTTCGGTGTGTGGTGTGAGTACCGCATCTTGGGGTGAGGCCTTTGTGGTGTTGGTGTGCATCGAGCAACCACACCTCAAGGTGAGCCTCTTGTGGCGTTCGGGAGCACTAAGCAACTGCACCTCTCCACCGGAGATTAGCACTCGCAAGAGTGTGAACTCCGGGATAAATCATCGTCTCCCGCGTGCCTCGGTTATCTCTATACCCGAGCTCTTTACTTATGCACTTTACCTTGTGATAGCCATCGTGCTTGAAGTTATATATATCTTGCTATCACATACTTGCCTGTATTGCTTAGCTTAAGTTGTTGGTGCACATAGGTGAAACTTTGCTTAGAATAAGTTGTTGGTGCACATAGGTGAACCATAGTATATAGGCTTTGGGCTTGACAAAGTAAACGCTAGTTTTATTCCGCATTTGTTAAGCCCATCCCGTAAAAGTTTTAAACCGCCTATTCACCCCCCCCCCCTCTAGGCGACATCCGTGTCCTTTCAGTGGCTCCAGCGGAATGACGCATAATTTCTTTTCTTATTCATAAAGTCATAGTTTACATTAATAAAAAACATAAAAAGACCATAAAGGTCGAACTTCGAGGTCCCCGAGGTAGCCAGCGCGGTGGCGCGCGTCGAACTCCCACGTTTCGAACGAGATCCAGTTGTAGGAGTTGAGCGCGTACGCCGGATCTTCTTGGAGATCCGGCGGCAAGATCTCTCGGCGACGGCGCACCTCGTCTCGGCGCTCTCGGCCCTCGCGCGGCACTGGGGGTACCGGCACGCGCCTGGAGTTGAGGTACCAACCTCCTCCAGGCAGGTTTGCGTCTGGCCGTGGCACCGGCCGGTTTTCCTCCGAAAGGCGGCGTGCGAACTCGATGCGGACGTACCGCCCGATTCGTGGCTTTTTGCCGGACCGCAAGCCGCTAGCCTCGTGGTCGTTCTTGGTCTTGCGGAACGGCCATCATTTTTTTCCCATGGCGTCGGTCGGGTGGATAGTGTGGGCTCTAGCAATGGTGTGGTCGGGGAAATGGGCGCCGACAGCGTCCCTTTAAGAGGCTCGTACACCATCTCGCCTTCAATGTCCTGCCACTTCGACGCCGCCCAGCTGCGCATGCTCGCGGAAGCCGAGGCGCGCCATTAAAGCGGCCCTGAAAAAGCTACAGCGCGTCGTCCGTAAGTGATGCCGCGGAAAGCAAAGCAGTTGTGCCCCTGCCAGGCGAGCCCATGCGAGGGCTGGGTGGAGACGCAAACCTGGCGTATATTTGGGCTACATTTGCGTCTCCGCGGACAGCCTAATCACTATGGGTCACCCGCAGCCGACGATACGATTGTGGTGATGCGATGCCGGTGTCTGTTGATCAATTGAGAAACATGAAAGCTATCCTACAATCGTACGCAAAGTCTGCAGATCTGAAAATTAACTTCACCAAAACCCAGTTCGTTCCAATAAACATATCTGGAGACTGGAGAAGGTTGCTAATGAGCTTGCCTTGGCGATTGGGTGCCAAGTTGCTGCAGTGTCGTTCACCTAGATAATGTATTCCTTTCTGTATTTAGTGTGTAACATTTCCGTAATTGGATCGTATTTCCTAAATTGCTAAACTATATTTTGCAGCTGTCTTAAATCGCTACATAATCTGGTGATCTCACAGCATAAATGTGTGAGCTCGATATATCCTCGCCATGCCCCAAACATCCGAAGGAAATTATTAGTACTGCTGTTTGATTCAGCTCTAGCCTCTCGGTATAATTTCCACAACAGGAATATCATAATTACAGAAGTCAATACTCAAAGCAGTCTTAGATTACTCAGTGCTATCTGAATTTTAACTTCCAAGTTTCGCTTCTCTCCAGGTTTATGTGACGCCACACAGCACGGTGTACTTTCAGGTTTCCCTCCAGGCATTGCCTATTCGCAAGGACCCAGCAACAAAAAAAAGCACTCCAAAGGGGCAAGGTAGCAAGTACAAACAAGCAGCCAAGCATCAGCCAACGCGCACACACTCTGTTCTCCACACTCTGTTCATCCTCTGAATGAACTCCTCTGCTCTCATCATGAGTTCGTCTTCCTGCTCGTCGCCATCCCCGCATTTCTCCTCTGATGACAATGCGTCAGCGGCAATGGTCACGTCATCTTGTCCACTACTCTCTTCTCCTGCCTCTGTCCTATCGGCGGCCAGGACAACTTCGCCTGCTTCCACGGAGCATTCATCCGCGCGGCCATGAACTTGGGGAGCACAGTCGGAGCCTCCAATGTCAGTGACAGTGACAAGGACGGGGTCGTCGTGTCCTACATTGTTCCTTCCGATTCCTTGTATTTGAGCAGCAGCATGATCCGGCGTCTCAGCTTCAGAACCTTCCATGACACGCTCGTCGGCGCGGCCGTTAGCGCCTGGTGCGCAGCCGCGGCTGCCGAGGATGAGGACGGCGATGACAGAAGGCCATGAACGACGGGCTGTTGGACGCCCAGAGCGTCATCAGCTCGACCGTGGAGTTTTCTGACATTTTCACCGTGTGTTGGAAGTGAGAATGGGGAATTGGGCTCGGGTCAGCAGATGGAGGATGACAAATCGAGGGACTACTCGGTGGTGGATTGGTTGATGGTGAGCTAACTTGTCGCTTTGGCTTTATACCCCCCAAGAATTGTGCAGGGGAAGATTTGGTTCAGAGTCAGCAGCACTCAACGGAGAGCGCACATGGGGTGCGAAACGCGGAGACAGAACCGGAGGACCTTCCTCGGGAAGATAGCCTGAGCGAAGACTCTATAATTTTAATCATTTATAGAGGAAATTGTTTACTCCGTATTTTTTTTTTGGCTCATGTACGTCGCATAGGGTTCAGAAACTCGCTGCACAGTGCCATACAATTATTATTGTCAAAAGTAAAAGGTTGAAATTCGTACAAATTTACTCCCATGCCATTTTTTTATCTTGAAAAAACTAGTTATATACCCTGGCTCAAAATAATTGATGCACCTTAGAAGTACACCTATACAGTTATACTAGACATAGTATATGGTTGCACCAATTAATTTTAGACCGGTAAGAGTAGTACATGCTATATCGAAAATTCGTTTTGGCTCCCGGGATCAGATGCACTCGATTGCTAGACCAATCACCGGCGTTAGTATTGATGACCATAGACATAGAAATTATATGAAACCTACAAGTGGAACACATAACAGAGGTTTTGAACTGAGCCTGTGAATTGATGTAGTATCTTCATTGACGCAACTACAAAGACCTGTCCCTGCCACACCAACACACCATGTCCCAACTTGCAACCACTTCTGTTTTTGTTGTTCAACTATACCAAAACGATTCAAATCGAATTCAGAGACCAACGGTAGTGACTACACTATGGAGTAATCAGCTTATTTGCCGGAGTTCAATACCTTTTCGTGGAAGATGGTGGATTTACTTTCCCAGGTTAGAGCATCCCCACTCGTTGGCGCTCCCCACGTCCAAATCCGGCGAAATTTTCATCCGGATTGGAGGAAGATTTGGCGTGGGGAGGAGTAGTTTCCCAGTCGTGTGCTCCCCAAGCGGCGTTTCTCGGGGAAAAGAGGATGGCTCGGGGAATCCGGACGAAAGAGGAGACACGTGGGCGTGTGTCATGGACGCACTGCCCCCACTTCTCCGACTCGCCTCAACTAACCCGCGCTGTTAGGCGGATCTGCAAGCTCACGGAGGAGGGGCTGACAGGGAAGGACTTAACCCTTTCCTGGTTCACCAAGCGGATCCAGCCCGCTACAAAACAGGGACCGCCTGATGTTTGAATACACGGGGCGCGATGATCCAATGCGCGCCACCAAGGATAACCTGTCCGCTGACGCCATCGACAAGAGGATCCGGGTCCTCCTCAAGATCTCACGTGAACTCCATGTTCACGTATGCAACAAGGATATCCATACAAATGGATCCGGAACCGCGGTACGTCGTCTTGACTTTGGTTTATTATTTTTCTTCGAACTTTTGGCTAAGTATAACTTCGATCCAGCTCGAGGCGCTGGAGGAAAATCAACTCGGAACTCTTCTCCGAGTCCCATCCACCGGCCACGCGGATCCGGAGGCCACGTCAGAGGCAGAAGCTCCTGAAGCTTCACGCCCCGCGAAGAGGAAGAAGCCAGCCCCTTCCAGCCCTTACGCGAAACGCCCCCGCGAGACACTCAGCATCGCGGCTACCCGGAAAGCGGAGGCGGAAAAGAAACGCCTCGCGCTGATTAATACCAGCAACAAGGGGCAGCCTGCCATCCAGCACTTTTTCAAGCCTTCCGGGTAAGCGTCTTCTTCCGAGACCCAAGTTCTGATTTAACACTTGCTCTTATACTTTTATGTTTTTCCTGAAGTTCCGGAAGCCAGCCTCCCAAGGCCCCAAGGGTCATGAAGAAAAAGGCCAAGCCATCTCCGGCTTCATTTCCCATCACTCCTGAGGTTGGAGTTCCGCCCAAAGCTTCATCCGCCTCTAAGCCGGATCCGAAGGACGTCATCGACCTTGACGATATTCCTGAGGATCCCGCTCACCAGGGCGACTCCGCCAAGGGGACCTCCTCACCCATTCCTCCACCAGATCATCCGGGTTCCGCTTTCGCGGGGCCTACTGATGAAGAGCAAGAGCAAAAGGTCAAGCTCCTCCAAGTTACCAATGCGACCCGAGTCAGCCTCGAGCCAACTCCATCCCTCCAGAAACTCACCCTCGCACAGCGTCACGCGGAAGTTTCCGCGATGCTGAACAAAGTATGGGGGAAGCCGGACGAGGAGACACGAGATCTCGCGGAATTGGAGAAAGACTTGAAGGATTTTTTCGCCAAGCACAAGGAAGTGCGGCAGGTAACACTAGCCCCCAAGCATTGGGTGATATAGCTCCGTGTAATGTGTATTATCCGATGCTTTCCCATAATGTACTTTAGGCGGAAATTTAAAATTTTTATATCTCAAACTGAACTCCTCGCTAGCCCCCAAGATTTTAAATATCCGACTAACTCCCCGTCTGTCTCACGGACCACACGGAAACCGCACGAAGATTTGCGCATCCATGTGCTTGAGCAGATCACGGAGATTGAGGGGCTGCGCCAAAACGCGGAAAACAGCCAAAAGGCTATCCACCTGCTCGAGACCCGCCTTAAAGGTACAAAACCCGGGTATTTCACTTTTTGTGTTGTCATTGTTCATGTTGCATAACATGCGCAACTTGACTGTCTCCGAAGAAACTGCCAAGCACGCCTCGTTTGCTGAGCTTTCCGCCAAGGTCAAGGTGCTTGAGGCGGAGAACGAGTCCCTCAACAACTTCATGAAAGAATCCTCGAGCAAAGAGATTGAGGCAAGGAAAGAGCTCTCCGAGAAGCATGCCCGCGAGAAGGCGGAACTGATCGACAAAGCTGGAGAAGAGCCAAGGCCGCGCGCTCTCCTTAATTGCCAAGAACAAAGCCCTGGAAGCGGAGGCGGAAACCATTGACAAGCTTATCTTCCGTAAGCATTTTTCCGCGTCGTTTGCTCCAACCAGCTTATATGTTCTCTCTGACGGAACTGAACCCCTTTCTTCCACAGCAAGCCTTGGCCTTGAGTGGACAAAGGATTCAAACCTGACGAGGACGGAGGCATACGAGGAAGTGCGGATCTCAATCGATGCGTTGTTTAAAGCCTGCCGCGGAATCGCCACGGCCCTGTCGCTGAAGAAGGCCAAAACCACAGTCATTGATACAATGACCAAACTTATGCGACAGGTGCCGGAGTTCATCAAGGACTGGCAGAAGTCTTCAGCGCGCGGAGCCGCCTCCTTAGTCCTAGCCACCTGCAAGGCTTTCTTCCCGTCACTCAACATGGCGCAAGCTGCACGCGGAGCCCCCGAGAGTTCCGACATGAGCGCCCTCCTCGCGGAAACTGAAGGCTATGAGGAGCTGTTTGTCAGGCGAGTGGATCACTCGTTCTGGTACAGCAAACACAATCTGCCCGAAGGTTTCTCCGATGCAGAGGAAGCAGGCGAGCCAGAGTTTTATGGGGGCAGTGCGTCCATGACGGAAGCTCGGTGGGAGGGCAGTTCTTGAAAACTGGAAGTTTCTTTTCGCTCGCCGGGTCGGAGACGTCCTTCAGATAGAAGAAGCCCCGGACCCGGTACCTCGCGGATTCGTGGCGGTCGGTAGGGGGTAGACGCGGCCCGGGCGGAGTATAAAAGTGATGGATCCGCATGTAGCGAGTTCGGCAGATTGCCGGATCCTCTCCTTCTTGACGAGAGAAAAAGTATTGGAATAAAGAAATCTCGGGGGTTACCCGGAGATGGCCTTCGCAGAGGGCGACGTGGTTGCCGATGGCGAGGACGCTGTTTGGAGAGATGTTGTGGGGTTGGAGTCCATACGTCTTCGGTATCTCCGAGGAAGAAATCCGAAGGCGGAAATGAAAATCCGCGCTCCACCGGTGCCTTCGTCGGCACCATCTCGTTGTCCTTCGGAGCCGGAGCAAGTTCATCCGGGACCGACCTCCGGCTTCCGGGTTGCGAAAGCCCTCCGACTCGAGGTTCTTGAGCTCCATCTCGGTGGTGGCACGGGGCCACCACTTTCCCTTAGCTTCGGAGTCGCGCTTCCGAGCTTTTGACTTCTTGGCGGCTTCCTCCGTCTGCTGCACCATTTGACCCGCTTCGGAAGTTTTTTCCGGGTGAGCGGAGGTCCCCTCAGTTTCTTTGCCAGAATCCCTCGGAGGATCCGGCTTAAGCTGGGGCGAAGGGAGGCGGAGCGGAGGAGATCGGCGTCGCCATGATTGGTTCCGAGCTTGGAGGCGGAGTTGTTGAAGACATCTGAAGAAAATAGTTTGTCGGAAACTAATTTTAGTCGGATCCCATGTCGTCTTCCCCAAAGTTTACCCCTACCAACTACGGCACGAGAACGACGCTCGAGAGCTCACCGTGATGGAGTCCGCGGTGGTCGGAGTCGCCGGCGACGAGGTTTCTGCGCGGTGGCTCGCTGAAGTTAAGAACTGGACGAACACCGTGCGGTGGCGAAGCGACTCCGGCGAAGTTCCGGTGAGATTCCGGCACGGCGGAGAGGATCTCGTGGGCGGCGCTTGGCTGAGAGGTGAGAAGGGGGTGAATGAGGGTAAAGGGCTCGACGGCGGATATTTATAGGCTGAGGGATAAGATTCGTGTTCCGCATCCTGTGGTCGGAACGCAAGCGTCGCACCGTTGGATGCGTGACACGTGTCCTAAACCCTAGCGGTAAAAATGGCTATAGATAAGTTACCGCGGAAATCGCGCGAAAATGGCGCCAGAATTGGCGGAACCGTTTGAGTCTTTTAAGATTCCGGGTAATTGCGTAAGGATAAGTTTGTTCTCATTCGTGCAGGGAGTAACCCGGAGATGTTCTTTGGAATGTCGATGGATGAAGTCCGCGAGGGTGGGAGCATTTTCCGGCTTTAAGTTGGAAGAAGAAGAAAATGCAAAGTTGGAGCTCTTCAAGTTTCTCCGCGTTACCAACGTTTGCCGGAGATCATGATAGGCCGGCAAGGCGGAAGCTGCAGGTGAAACTCGGAGAACTCCGGGGGCTACTGTTGTGGGTATACTTCATGGGTGTACCATCGACGGTGCCTAGATCCGGCAAGCCCGGGTGGCCCACAGACGGTGATGAGGCATGTGGCCCATCGGGCGGCCCGATTGCTTGTTGATCATGAAGGAAGAAGTCCAGCCCGAGATCGGCGGAGCCGGATCCGTACCGACATAGGAGTAACCCGGATCCATGGAGGCCCATGAGGAACCCGGATCCAGTACGACGTATATGGAAGGCGGATCCGTGACGTGCACGGCAAGATATTGTACCATAGTTAGGGCACGTCCGTAATCCGGCTAGGACTCTCCATGTAAACCCTAGATCCGTGCGCCTTTATAAGCCGGATCCCGGAAGCCCTAGAGGCACAACCACAACTCATTGTAACAACGCGAAAGCGCCCGGATAATTCCGGACAAGCGGCGGTAGGCCCTGTCATCGTGCGGGTGTTCCGAAGCCTGGGTAACTCGCGTACCACCGTCCCGTGTGCACTCCGCCCTATGGCCCCTACTTCTTCTCCCCCTCGTGAGGATCCCTCCTCCGAGGTACCGTCGATTAGGCAACGACAGCGTGGGCGATTGGTTTTGCTCCATCCGGAGTCCCCGAGCGCTCCCCGGGGGGCCGGGGATGGCGTGGGATCGCCAGATGGATGAAGGGCCAAATCCGGACGAAAACGAGAAACCAGGGGCGCGCCGTCCGGATGAAAAAAAGTGGCCGTGGGGGCTCTGTGGGGAGACGAGTGGAGATGCTCTTAGTCAGCTAGCCCGTCTGCTTCATGCTCACCCCCCTGCGGCATCAGCTTGCAGGATGCCCAGCACCACCGATTGCTCCAGCTCCATAGACGCGAATCGCTGCACTCGCCTTCTTCCCTCGAGATTGTACCATTCGCGGAGTTGTCCCCTCGTAGATAGCCACACTGAAAATGAAAATTGGGGAGACACGGCCACACTGAAAATGAAAATTGGGGAGACACGGCCACACTGAAAATGGGGGACACACGAACCTGCCTACTGAATGTAGGTGAAGTCCAATCTTTTTTTCGCCTCTGGACTGTGGTCGCTGGTGAGCCTGTGCTCTGCTCCCGTCCCAGCCGACTGCCTTATGCGGTGATCGATTAGCCGGAGCCCAAGGATTATCCAGGAGCCGATGTTTATCCAGAGCTATACGTGGCACCATGACACCATCCCCAACTCTATGCTCGTGGCGTAACAGTTTTTTCAGCGCTCAGATCCGGAAGTCACTGAAAAACCTGGACCATGGGTCCACCTAGTGGCCCTCAATTTGTTCCGCGCGTCCGACCATCACGGTCAGGCCGCCGTCTGCATGCGCGGTTAGGGCATCTCCAACCGGGCGACCCAAACGGACGCGCTGGGCCGTCCGTTTTGGGCCGTTTGCGTGCCCGCCCGGACACGCGGACAGCGCCCCGCGTCCGCGTGTCCGTTTGGGTCGCACGCGGCGCCCAACGCGGCGACCCAAAGAGACGCCACGTGGTTCGTCTTCGCTGCGCGGCGGCTGCGCCATGGCGCGAGCCTCGACGGGACAACCATGATGGGCGGTGGAACGCGCGGGAAAGATCCCGCGCGCACCAAGGTTCCCGCGCGCGCGAAAACGCCATTGGCGCGCGCTCGCGCCCAAGTTTCCCGCCGGACCGCCGGCTATAAAGACGGCGGCGGTCTCACCCGACCGCATCACCGTTCTCTTCCCTCCGCCTTCTCCGGCGCCATGCCGCGCACCCTTCGGTCCACATGGGCCAAGCTCTCCCTCGCCGCCGGGCCGGGTTCCCGCGGACGGACGAGGAGGAGCGCGCGGACTCGCGGTGGGTCGCCGACGACGAGGCGCTCCGCGTCGGCCGCCGAGGGGCGGCAAAGAAGGCCGGTGACGCGGAGATGGGGGAAGCGGCCGCGGAGGGCCGGCACGAGACCCCGGACGGGCCGGTACGCGGCCGTGGAGGAGGGGCGGGACGCCGCGGAGGAGCCCGTCGCCGCGGAGGACCTCGCGGCCGGCGAACATCAACGCCGCCATCGAGGAGCCGTCTCGCCGACCTCACGCGCGTGACGAAGGAGCACGAGGGCATCTGGCGGGCCGGCCGCCGCCGCTTAGGCGACCTCCTCGGCCAGAAGAACGAGCTGCTCGCTATGCGAGCAGCCCGTGACCTCATCCAGATGCCGTCGCCGGAGCGGCGCGCCCGGGAGGAAGCTGCGTCGGCCGAGCGCGGCCGGCAAGAGCGCATGCGCCGGCGGCAGGGCAACCACGAGGCCCGAGAAGCCGGCCGCGTCCGCCCGGAGGCGCGCACCGCCGTGGAACGCGCCGCCCGCGGGGAGCTCGAGCTATGCGGGAAGCGGATGGTTCCGCCGCGAGAGGCGGAGCGCGAGCGCGCCCGAGCTGCGGCCGGCGGAAAGGAGGAGGATGATGCCCTCCGTCCAAGCTGCCGAGGCCCGCGAAGCCGCCCGCGCCGCCGCCGACGCGCCACCCGGCCCGTAGGAAGCCGGAGTGGAATCCTCACGCGTACGGGCCGCCCGCGTCGAGTGAAATCCACGGCCCCGACGGCGAGCCGGCGAGGAGTCGCCGGCGAGGCCGCCGGCCCCGTACGTATTTAGGATAGAAGTAGTAGCTAAAAAAAAATTGTAATGAGTTCTATTTAATGAAACATATTATTTATGCCTATGACACGCGGGCCGTGGGCGGACGGCGGGCGGACGCGAGCGACCAGCCTTTCGCGTCCGCGGCCACGCAAACCCGGCCAAGATTTGGACCGGGTTTGCGTCGTTCCGGACGCCGCGGGCATCCGTTTTAGGGATGGGTCCGCGCGCTGGGCCGGGTTTTTGTCCGGCTGGACCCATCCGGACGCGCGGGCGCGGGATGGGTCGCCCGGTTGGAGATGCCCTTACTCCCATCGACATGCGTTAGATCACGTGGGCCCCGTGCACAGCCGTACGCGACTACATGGATGTATTCCCTATTTTCTGCTACACGCACCTCATTTAATTCGGACTGAAACGGCAATCTCAACTCACGAAACAATGGTACAGATAACATGTTCATCTGCACCCGGGAGCCAAAACTCCATTCCCATGCTATATGGAGTATAGATTTGTCACAAGTCATACGTTTCTATAATATCTAAATAGGAGCAACCCACTAAGTTGAATTCTTTCAACATGCAAGATGTCCACCTCATCAAGCATCAAGGACTAATCCTATCTTGCCACCTAGACAAATCTGCCACCTAATCAAAAAGAAAAAACTGCGCGTTCGGTTCCATACGTTGGACCCCCACGAAACTGTTCGATTCACCACCTCCTAACGCACTTTCTCTTCATCTGCTACTTTCCCTCTTCGTCTACCCCACTATTTCCACAAGAAATGAATACAGAGGAAAACGGATCATATATAACTGATACGTCCATGATAAAGCCATATTATGCTCTTCCTCTCCTCTCTGGCCAGGGCCTCCTGCTCTTCCTATGCCCTTTCTTCTCCAACCATATCCAACGAGATTAGTGGTATGCCCCAGAACACCAATATATTGGCGTGAACCTCCCCTCTCGGTTGGCCTCCTGAGTCCTGCCGTCCGTATCCCCTCTGCTAATTCAACCATTGCCTGCATCCATTAACACAAGGCCAGCCGTTGCTACCTTTTGAGCTTTGAACAAGCAATCTGGACATACTTTTGTTGCTGCAGGTCTTGATGATTTCTTTCTTTCTTACATCCGACAAGGACTGCAAGATGGAATTAACGTGATTTACATAATGTATTCCATATATATACGAGGGTGTTTCAAAATCTGCAGAAGCTTGTGGGATTCTTCAGTGAGTAAACTCAGCAGCTCCTCTATTGTTGATTTTTATGGCACACTCGTATCAGGCAGAAGCCTGTAATGCGGCATCCGCCAAAGGGCTCCTCAAACCGAATCTGATTGTCCGCCCCCATATCCGTGCAGTTCCAGGGTGATGAAGAATATTATTTGCTGTTTAGTGTGACCAAGAGCAAAATTGATTGGTTGCCGTAGCTGCACGTTTCAGGACGACGAAGAACTGAACCCATGCTCATCTCGAAGCAAACCACCCATCATTCAATGGTCTTCTTCAATTTTGATCTGAAGAAGGTGGAGATATAAAGGAGCAGGTAAATAAGGTGCCCTCATTGTGATATTTATGGTCTGTACCAGATATGCTCGATGAGAAATATCATTGATATTTGCTTGACATAATTAATTATTCAGAATATACATACACGTTTTCTACTCAACTGTAGTATTATACTGACAAAGCTTTTTGATATATATGACCATCTCAACAGGTTACAATCACAGTTACAAACTGAAAGAGACATGCATCTTTATCACTTATACTTATCACCATATCAGGTATATATTTAATTTTCTTCCAAATTTGCAAGTATCTACACTCCAAGATAATAATTAGCACACAATTCTAGCTAATTACCTGATATGGTGACCTATTGAGTTTACACCATGCGGATTGAATTTACACCATTTGCCGAGTGCTGATTATACAACTCAGTGATCTTTTGTGTTACACATATATGAAAATTTTATTTTATTATGTGCACTATACTCTCTTTTTTTTCCTCAGCGAGGCATTGTACATCGTGGGAAAAAAGGTATGTAACGCCAGTTAGATTTCTGATGCCAAAGATTTTGTTAATTGTGTCATCATGAACAAATGTATATTTTTCATCATGTCTCTTCAAGTTCCCACTACACATCGCCGTCTCATCAGCGCCATCGTCACGCTGCATACCTCCAAGATCAAGCTCGATTGCCCCTCGACCAAGTCAAAAAAGCATTACCTCCTAATTCTAATTGGCGAGCGTGCATTCTTTGCTTGCGAACTGATTTATACAGTGTGCCTTGCATACCGAACTATGCCTGAGTATGTGATTGGTAACAGAAACTCAGCTTTTTTGTATCTACCTATGACATACACTTTCATCTCTTTCTGAAAGATATACATTCTCATGTGTCAAATCTTGATCTATGGGGTACTTACACATTTCAGCACAATTTTCTGTACCTACCTGCACCTGACTTCTTATTGATGTTTAATGGCTTACAAATATTTGATTCCAGGGCCAGTTGTCTCTTTGCTTTTACAATTTTTTTTGCTTAAGCAGGTAAAGTTAATTAGTATGCATCACCCCTACAACATTTTCGGCATACATATAGATCTAACGCTCTCAGGTTTGGTCAAGAAAGCACTACATGGTTGATCATGTTATAGACACACTTTCGAAGTTGAGCATATATGTACCACAGTCCACATATGGCCATAGAGAGCCGGGTGCTCATATATGTGGTAAGCACAGATGTGAGAAAATGAATATCCTCAAAATTTTGTTGTCATGTTCTTGATCAAGCCTGGCAAAGGTGAAGAGTTTTAGGTTCTGAATATATATTATGTTAAATTCATTTTCTGCATATTTATTTGTTTCCAACACTTAATTTAATAGATTTGTCCTATAAAATTTCCGCAGCAACGCGCGGGGCATCATCTAGTTTTTATAGTTCGGCGAGCCTTGCATATATAGAAACAACAGGTACCAACTTCTACAATGCACAATTAACGTTAGTGGGAGGCGATATTCTCAGAGGCGTCTATCGTGACTTCGTCAATCTCAAAATCCATCGAATGAGGGTTTTGGTTAGTCAGAGGTGCTCGTAGAGTCAGGGTGTGCATGTATTCATGGGGGCGAGTGTATATATGTATTTATGAGCATCTGCGTTTATACGTGTTTCGCAAAAAAACATATTTTCATAAGAGGAGGGAGTATAAAGAATTTCTTAGATTTATCTAAACTTATATGTATCTACGCACCAAATATATAGTATCTAGTCCAAATTTAGATAAATTCTAAATATCTTTAAATAGGATGGAGAAAGTATTAATTTTGTAGCAAAGGTATGATGGATAAACATAAGTGCAGCAGGTCTCTCTCGATGATCAAGATTTTGGCTTCTGTAAAACTAGAAGGATACCCCGCGCGTTGCAGCGGAAATCTTCTAAGAATTATATTGTCTAAATGAAATGGTATAATATATATGTAATATGAATTGTCTGTAGAAGTATGCAATATTCAATTGGCCAAAATAGTTGAGATGCTAAATTTAATTCACATTATTTTTTATATTTGATGGCTATAAATTAGCTATGTGGACATTTTAATCAAAAAATGGTGACATAGATAGCTTGCATGCAAGAATACATCAATAATGAATGTTAGTGGGGATGACATGGATATTTGATTGGCTAATGGAATAGATGATAGATGACTTGCATGTAGAGATAGACTAATAGTAATTGCAGTTTATGGGGTTTTGCTTTATAAGAAATATATAGATAATATCTTAACCGCAAGATGCATATATAGGGAGTGCTGATCCGATAAGGCAAGACACCGCAAGCGCAAGGGCCAGGCTAAATTAATTAATCGCTTAGATCCATAATAAGTTTCAGTGATTTAATACAATCTCATAATAAGGTCGTATGAAAACAAATATGATTATTATGGATTGAAGGGCGTATATTTTAAACCGTGTCTCTAATAATTTAGAACTTATCCTAATAAAAAGATACAACGTCAGTATTCTTAATATTAATTCCTCATGCATTTTGTGACAATTTCGACTAAAAACGAGCAGGGTGATGTTCTGATTTCCCTCATTTCTTTCGGCTCTAATTTTTTTGTTGAGAAAGAAAAATTTATTTCGTGCCAAAAAGGAGGCCTCATTGCTCCATCATAGCAGTCTCGTGGAGCTCCGTTCCAAGTGTTACAGTCCCCGGCGATGCAGTTCTTGGCTGTGATGCAAGGCGGTGCGGTGGAGATGGAGGTTGACCCGATCGCACTCTCAGTTTCAGATCTAGGGTCCCTAGTGCAAAATGCAAGGACTTCATTGTAATTTATGTTTTTCTTGTGGTCTGTGTTGTAACATGTAACTCCACCGCAAGTATAATATAATTAATAGAGCTTCTCAATCCTTTGGGACCGACCACCTATTAAAAAAAAACTACTCCCTTCAATATGATTTTAGTATAGAATTGTACCAAATCAAACAATTATTATGGGTCGAAGGTAGTATATTTTTAGTCGTGACTAAGAATTTAGAAACTTATCCTTATAAAAAGATACAACATCAATATTAATTCCTCATGCATATCTCTGAGTATTTCGGCTCCAACGAGCGGGCTGATGTTCTAGTTTCCCTCATTTCTTTTAGCTCTAAAAGTTTTGTTAAGAAAAGAAAATTTTATTTCTTCTCACCCCTAAATGGAGTACAGATCACAGGATTAGTGATTTATTATGCGGGTGCACGATCGATAAACACATCAATTACATGTACAAATCGCTTCACCCGCGGTTGCAACCTAATGATAAACTAATGATAAGTAAATTCGATGGAAGAGAAAACTAGCGCGCGCCCAACCAAAGCACTACTAGCAATTCTCGTTCGCCTTCGCGCGCCAAACCAAATTAAAGCACTAGCAGTTCTTGTCCGCCTTTGCGAGCTTGCATTTGACCTGCTGGAACACGACCGTCTCCCCGGACAACAGGAGCTGTAGCTTGAGCGGGCATTTGGCCTCGATCTTGCACTTGCTCAGACGGGCGGTGTATTTGACCTCACCAGACACGACCACCTCCACCTCGAACACCCCCGTCGCGTTCTCCTTCTTGAACTCGGCCACGCCAGCGTTTCCCAGCTCCACGAAGGCGCTGTCGGATCCCGACGTGATCCGGTACAGCACCGTCTTCTTGGCTCCGTGCGTGTCGCCCTCGCCGGCAAGCCTGACGCGGTCGAACGGCTGGCCGTCGAAGGAGTAGGTGGCCTCCAGTGGCTCCGTGTTCTTGAAGCTCATCGCCCAGTTCGGGTTGCGGACGGCGAGCGTGAGCGTCAGGTTGTACGCGAACGCCGTTGTCGGCGTGCTGACGAGCGCGAGCCGGGAGAGGGAGGCGTCGTCCACGGTGACGACGACCTGGCGGACGAAGGCGAAGGCGACGACGAGGACGACGATGAGCGCGACTATGATGAGAACGGCAAGGCAGAGGAGGAGCCGCCAGACGTCCTTCCACCTGCAGCCGCAGTTGTCGCAGCATTCGTCGCATTCCCCCATGGAGGGTGGCTCGTGGCTGGTTAGATCAGTAAGCTATGGATAAGAGTGTGTGTGAACTCTGAAGGCCAAATCGTTATTCTTTGAAACTTAGTGACGGCTTGATTTGAGGATGTAGAGCATTTGCTCGTCTATAAATAAACGAATGGATGGCTTTGATTAACAAGACTTGCTTATTTCCCATTTTTTCATTGCGTCTTGACTTGACTTGAAATGTACTTCCTGGTACTCCCTAGTATTACGTACGAAATGTCATCCGAAGAACTGTTACATTTTATTTAGCAATGATTCATAAATTCATAAGGAGATTGATTTCGTATTATACGCCAAAGGCACTGAGTAATATCACAACATTAATGTTGCTTATTTTTTGTTTTTATGTTTTGTTTCAAGGTGGGGTTGAATTACAATTTTTCAACGTCTGGCCAGGAGGCTCATGAAAAAAAACTACAGAAAAATCCACTCAATTAAAACAAATATAATTTCAAATATACATGTTTTATATTTGAAAAAATGTGTGTTGCATGTGCACGTTTACTAGTAGCAATAAACTCTCCTTATTAGAGATCTGTTAAGTGTGTACATAATCCTTTTTCTGTGGTATTGAACTTGTTACGCAAGTCCCCCTTTGGCATTCTGACTATATAGTATTTATCTCTATACTAAGCTCCGTTCCAATAAATTTATATTATTTTTTAAAACTCAAACTAAATAAAGTTTGACCATTTTTTTTTGAAAAAAACAATAAAAAACCATGATATTATATAGATACCACGAGAAAAAAAATATCATTATGTATCTAACGGCATTGATTTTGGATTGTACATATTATTTTTCTAAAAACTTGGTCAAACTTAACATAGTTTAACTTTAAAAAAAATATAAGCCTTATTGATTTGAACAGTGTCAGTACCACTTAGTAAAAGTATTTTAGCATTTTGAAAGAACCATACTCATTTATATTATGGTTGCTGGTGTCCCGTAATTTCAGTTATGAAGCATAATATTAGCTAAATTATCATGCTCTAATGTATGTACTACTGCGTCTAGGAAAGAATAAAAGGATGTAAGAAGTATATCTAAATTTAGATGTATCTAGACGCTATTTAAGAATACGTACATATATATCCAAATTTAAACAATCTCGGACATACTTTTATGAATGGAGGGAGTAACATCTTATTTTCCGCTGTAATATACAGATAATCGGTATCCTCAAATACTGGTAGCTTAAATATATGAATAGTTAACATCTATTACCTCTGTTTAAAATTTAAGCCTTTTTAAGAAGCTTATAAGCTTTCTAAAAAATCTTACATTATAAAACGGAGATAGTATATTCGTAGTACATGTTGAACATAGTTATGCACGTACGGAGCCTGCAGAGTTCTACTATTTCATTAAGAACAAAACCAACTGAGCTGACACTCGCTCCTCGCTAGGAATTAGACCTAAGGAATCTAAATAATGATATCCCATCAATACAATGGGACAAGTTGCACGAAGGTCCGCATCCAACGCGGTTACGCGGTCGCGAGTCGAGTCAACTACACCGCGTACCGTTGTCAAGTCGTTTCTTGGTCGTTGTTGTGTGAGTTTCCTCTGAATTTCACTACTGTGAAGTATGCAGAAGAGTGGCATGCGACTATATTACACTAGATAAAACAGAACAAATACAACGAGACCAGTGAGGTTAAACACCAGAAACAAAAACGCTCATACGACCGACAGTTCACAAAAAGCACAAGAACAGGCAAACAAATCCTGCAGCATGAAACGACCTCCGCTTGCCATGGTCCATTGCTTGGCATTCGCCTTGATTTGATCACAGATCTTATGGATCTGCTGATAAACCTTGTCAAACACACGCTGTTTCTTTCGATCCATATGGCCCATGTGATCACATTTTTTTAAGTTTTACCATTGGAACCTTGTAACTTTTCTCTTCCAAAAAGGAGTGTCTTATTGATGACATATCAAGCTTACAATCAGAACCTGAGTAGGTCGGAAATCTGATCCGGCGACTCAAGGCGTCAAACATATTTCAAAAAATTAGAAAAAAAATTTACATGTAGAGGGACATGTTTTATGTGTGCACATAAAGTTTTAAATAAAATCGGCAATTTTTGTGCCCTGTGTAAAAACACAAAAAGAATCTCGACGAATTGACTATTTTAGCAGCAAAATTTTGTCTTTCTGCACAAAGCAAAAAACATGTCATTTTTGCTGAAACAACTTTGCGAGCATGTAACATGTCAAGATATACACGAGATGTTTTTTGTATTTTTTTGAACATTTTTAAACATGTTCAAAATGCATTTCAAATAAAGGATGCATATGCACCCGGGTTTAGAAACACCTTGTCTCGTTTATATGGTTCATTTACCTTTCTTAGGGTATCTCTAACCGTTCCCCAAAAATTTAGAGGAGCGAACGATGGAGCAAAATAGAGAAGGTTTGCTCCTCGGTGACCGCCAAATCCGACCCCCTAAATTAAAAGGACTAAAACCATAACTTCGCTCAAACATACTATCAAACACTTGGTACGCACCCTTGCCGGAGAGGGACGGTGTCCCAGCCCGCGTGTCTGCACCAGCGCCTCTCCCATTCCGCGCCGGTGCACGGTTGTGTTGCCCGCGCTCACATGGCTCCAGGACAACCTGCTCAACGACACCGTCCCGGCGTTCGTGCAGAGTGAGTTCATCGTCTTCAACGTGCCGTACAACTTCCTCCAGGCCGGATGACGACTCCCGCATGTCGATGACGGAGATGCTCCCGAGCGAGCTCCCTTGAGCCTTTCCGGCCTCCTCCCGTCCGCATCCATGTGCGCACGCCCCCACGTCCTACACTGCGCCCTTCCTCGTGTCGACATGTTGGGCGACGTGGATTGGCTGCCGACGATGAGGGGAGGACCCACGGCGAGGCATGGGCCGTTGCAAGACGCCCCGACGGTGGCGGAGGGCGCAGAGGGCAAAAATTATTTTCATCGGCCTTGGAGGAGTATATTTAGGAGAGTAGGGGTGGGGGGAGGGGAGAGATTTTGGGGATCACTCTCTCATTTTTGCTCCTTTAACCGGTTTTGGGATTTGGCTAGAGCCGGATTCGGCTGTTACCCTAGGCTAGGAGAAAATTGTGATTGAGCACCACAAACATACACATACTATTTTTTTTCATTTTCCTTTTACAAAACTACAACAACAAAAAAGTCTAAGAAACAGGACGAGTACAATACAAAACTATGCTACGTCACAAAAAAATTTCCGGAGGAAGTACTTGTAGTAGGTCGGTGGCCTATACAAAAAGAGAAGTCGTTGCAAATATATGTTTTACGTGAAACTGTACAATGCACATAGATTATCAAGATGTTACATGTGTATTTTTATTGCAATTTTTTTGACAAACAGAAATACAATTTTCGGCGACAGGCCTCACTTTGCTCGTCAGAAGTTAGCCTTTTTATAAATTTAGATCACAATACAATAATTGCGTTGGATCAAACTAACTTTTTTTTACCACGATCCCCTTCACAATGCTAGAGTTGGTTGGGCCAGCAATCGAATAGACCAGACTGAGTATTAGCTTGCAGGTCGGCCCTACGCAGCATTAGTTATGCAAATAGATGTATCTAAAAAAAAAGTTATGCAAATAGATTAATGTAATTTTAGCAGCAGAGAATTTCATCATATACTCAAAACACATTGTCAGGACGGAAGAAGCATTGCCGAGATATATGAACATGCAAGAAATAGAGGAAAAAAATTAAGCCACATACTGCCACCGTAAGAGTCTGATTATTACTGAACCATCGTATATATTACCAACGAGTATAGATGTGCAGAGACCGGCCAAAAAATAGACTAAAATAGATACTACTCTAAAATAAAAACAGCTGCTACTACTAGAGACCAGAGTAGATTATATCTCTGGACGCCATGCTAATTGCTTAGTCGTCGAAGAGGCTAAACATGTTGTCATCCTCCTCTTCCTCTATCTTCTCCTCGGCCTTCTCTTCCTTCTTCTTCTCGGCAGCAGCGCCGCCTCCGGATGCCGCGGCGGTGGGGGCCGAGTCCACGCCAGCACCGGCACCGGACGGCGCGTAGGCGAACTTTTCGTTGCCGGCAGCGATAAGCTCGGCAACGCTCTTGCCCTCCACCTCCTTGAACAGCAGCTCCAGCTTGTCCTCCTCCACCTCGGCGCCGACGGAGTCAAGGATCTTTCGGACGTCGTCCTTGGTCGGGCTCGGGTTCCCGGCCATGTTGGCCAGCAGGTACGCTGCCACGAGCTTCATCTCGATCGATTGGAAACTCGACGAAGAACCCTAGCTAACTAGTAACTAGTCGGTCGATTAGCGACTTGCCGGCGAAGAACCTCGAATTTTGATGAGACTCGAGCGGTGTATATGGACCTTTATATACAGAGCAACACTACGTGGACGTCGACCTTGAATCTGGATGGGACTCTTTGCGGAGCGAGGCCCGGACACCGGAGCTGACACGCACATATTCGTAAAAGCTTTGGGCTCAAGTAGTAGCACGTACGTATAGGCTATACTCGTTGGTATCAGGTTCAAATTCGAATATCAGCTTCATGTTCGAACATGTTGGTATCAGTTTCAAATTCGAAAGCAAACTACGGCGTACACCATCAGGTTTCAGTTTCACTTCGGTTGAGACCCGCCCTTCTACAGTTCAACTGTCGGCTTTGTGAAGAGATCGAGTCCAGCCCGTGAGATCACCCCAACGCGCCGCCTTTGTTTCGCTTAGCTCCAGAGGGTAGGGATTACGGACAGACAAGTTAATTAGGTTCCATGGAGTCTACGGCATCTTGAAGACATGAACCTGAAATGCTGAGTACCTCATGCACGGAGCCACCAGAGGTGGCATGCGTAATGTGTTGATCGCGGCAGGGGATTCATGAGGTTCCTGGGAGCTCAAGGCCTGAAGCTGTTCGGACAAGCTTTCCAATAGGGATACGGGTACTGCGTCAGTGCTATCTTTTGGCTAGTAAATAACTTTTGATATGCTTATTGTAATTGATCGAACTCGCATCAATTTCATGAAAACCAGTGCTTTTACTACCTACATCCCAAGGCTATCCCAAGACTTAAAGCTTATATTTTTTGGAAAAGTCAAAGCAAGTAAAGTTTAAATAAAATTTTAGAATAATCTATCAATAAATATGATGTTTTGTAGATAGCACATGAAAATATATTTCATTATCTATCTAATAATATTAATTTTGTATTTAATATGTTAATGATTTTTTATAAAAACTTAGTCAAACTTAACATAGTTTGACTTTCTAAAGAAAAAAAATAGGCCTTAGGCCTTGGGATGGAGGTAGTATAACATAAGGATGTCTTGAACAGGTGATGTAAAATTCATCATCAAACAGCAAATAAACATCGCCTGTTTTTGTGTTTTTCGGTCTGTACATCACCTAAACAAATTCTGCTATTCCAGTGATGTAAAATGTGCAATTCTAGGTGATGTGCTACAAAATTCATACAATGTTCCAAGCTTTGGCACATTTCAAATTAAATTCCAACTACGATACATAATTAAGCATTGCCATTTTGGCACAGATAATTCCGTACATAGAAAGTTTCTTATATAGGCGCTTCATGTACTTCGACAGTCTCACACTCCGACACTGACACTTGATACTTGAAACTTCTTCAACCTAGAAACCTAGTGAGAGTCTCAAAACCCGTCGTCCCCAGATTGCTTGTCGGACTCGCGGATAATGGATTCCCAAATGTCGGAGTCCATATCCGTGCCCGATGAGACCTTGTGCACGTGCACGACGATCAAAGGACCGGCATATGAGGCGGTTGTCGAAGTTCCAGCGCTGGAAGAAGAAGCACCGCTGGCTGCAACAGCTTTCTTCGCAGCCAGAACGTCGTAGAAGTCCAACTCCACCTGCACCAGCTTCTGGTGAGCGCTAGGGAACCATGGCAATGGCTGCCTCGTTGGTCTGGCGGATGGACATCCGCATGTACTCGCGGCGGGCTGAGCGGTCCTCGTCAGGGCAAATGGACCTGAACGGCGATGCGAGGAACTCCGCCTCCTCGACGCTCTACACGTGGAGGAAGTTGAACGGGACACGCGGCCCGTCGAGCCACCACAACATTGCGTCACATGCGCCCGGAGAGCTCCGGTGTCTCGAATGTGCCGAGCCACTGCCGCTCCCCGTCGCAGGTTATCTCGGAGGCCCAACAGTCGGAGGGCCACAACCGAACACCGAGAAAACCGGTGTCATTCCTCATGCTGCAACGGATCGACATCTTGGCGCGGAAGGGCGCTATGGTGGTGGTGCACCGTTTTTTTTGGCGGAAACAGCGGGGTGCGGCGGGGCTGAATCTAAAAGCGGTAGGGTACGGTGGTTGCTGAGGCGGAGAATCAATGGCAATCAACGGCAGCACGGGAGAGATGTGGTTGCGCACGGGGAAGAAGACAAAGTTGTAGGAATTCGTAGCATAGAAAACAAAAAAATTCCTAGGCAACAACGAATAAACCACCAAGATCTAATCTAGGAGATGCATGTAACGATGCAGTAGTGTGTAACAATGCGATAATTTGATCTGTGCACCGTTGCAAATCGTGCGGAAGCTTAACGGTTGGTGTCGGTGTAGACGATCACGATCCGTTCAATCTTGGCGATCCAACTCGATCAACTCCCTCGCTTGTGCGGCAGCTCCGAGGTGATGCACACGTACGACATGACGACGGCGGCTCCTTCTTATTCCAGCAAGTTAATCGGAGTCGAGGTAGAGAGATCGCTTCGAAGTGACGACGGCGTGACGACGAACTTAGTGCAAATCCGACAAGGCTTCGATCGGACTATCTTTTCGTAGTTCGCCGGAATTAGGGTCCCGGTGAGATTCTGGCGATCACTGGTGGAGGTCCGAGGACCAACGGAGGTAAACGGTGCAGGATGGATGAGGACCCGAGGACGTCGATGGGCGACAGTTGGCGGCGGGGAAGAGGCCGGCGATGGGCGGCGGCGGCGGGCGGCGACGGCGGCACTGGGCATGGGGAGCTCTGGGCTGCGTGGCTCTTGTGGACTTGCGATGATGTGGCCAGCCCTAGGGCTCCCGTATATAAAGGCTCAGACCCGAGAGGCCGTATGATCTCTGAATCCTAATTGAACTCTCAGTCAAACCTTTTCAAACTCATATTTGTACCAAATAAAAAATTCCTCAAGTGAATTGGAATAGGAAAAGGAAAGCTCCTCCCTCCCACTTGCAAAACAAGTGGAGGGAGGACTTTCCCTCTCCCACTCGGCCACGGTGGCCAGGCGGCCGGCCGGCCCATTTGGCGTGCAGGTGGGGCCCACCCGACCCTAGGCTTGGTGGATTCCCCCTTTCCAGAACTTTCCGGTACAACCGAAAATTTTGAAACTTTCCGGAACCATTCCGAAACTTTCCATATATGTTCCTATAGGTTTGTCGCCCTTCCGAATCTATCCGTGATATCCCGGATCCACTTGCGACAACGAAAACGCTGCACTTGATATCTCTCTATCCCTAGAAGTGCCGAACCTTAAGTGTGTGACCCTACGGGTTTGCGATTATGCGGACATGAATATGTCCATAGCCAATGGTTAATAGATCCATATTAACCCCTTATATTCAAGGATGATCTTATCGAGTGAACCACTTATGTCATTCATATATAATTTCCATGTCATGCGATATTTTAGTTACCCGAAATTTGATTGTTGGTACTTTCATACCTTCTTCTTATCTCGTTACCGGTAAGTACTCTTTTCTTGTCGTAATAGCACACCCTCATGTGAACTAGTCACGGGCTTGCAAGCGATTGAGTGCGTATTACCGGGATGTCCCAGAGAACATGTTTCCGTTACTTGGATGGACAAATCCCACTCTTGATAACTGATACGTCCCCGACGTATCCATAATTTCTGTCGTTCCATGCTTGTTTTATGACAATACTTACATGTTTTGCTTGCACTTTATGATGTTTTCATGCATTTTCCGGAACTAACCTATTAACAAGATGCCGCAGTGCCAGTTCCTGTTTTCTGCTGTTTTTGGTTCGAGAAAGGCTGTTCGGGCAATATTCTCGGAATTCGACGAAACGAAGACCAAACCTCCTATTTTTCCCGGAAGCGTCCAGAACACCGAAGAAGAGTCGGAGAGGGGCCAGAGGGCCACCACACCATAGGGCGGCGCGGCCTGGCCTGGGCCCGCGCCGGCCTGTGGTGTGGCGCCCCCAGGTGCCCCCATGCGCCGCCTCTTCGCCTATTTAACACCTTTCGACCTAAAAACACCGGAACTCTGGACGAAACTCCAGAAAGACTCCAGGGGCGCCGCCACCATCGCGAAACTCCAATTCGGGGGACAGAAGTCTCTATCCCGGCACCCTGCCGGGACGGGGAAGTGCCCCCGGAAGCCATCTCCATCAACGCTATCGCCTCCATCATGCTCCGTGAGTAGTTCCCCCATGGACTACGGGTTCTAGCTGTAGCTAGTTGGTATTCTCTCCCCCATGTACTTCAATACAATGATCTCATGAGCTTCCTTACATGATTGAGATTCATCTGATGTAATCGGTGTTGTGTTTGTCGGGATCCGATGGATTGTTACATTATGATTGTCTATCTACAAAGTTTATGAAGTTATTGTTGCTGCAATCTTGTTATGCTTAATGCTTGTCACTAGGGTCCGAGTGCCATGATCTTAGATTTGAGCTCTATACTTATTGCTTAGATTGTATCTACAAGTTGTATGCACATGTCATTGTCCGGAACCAAAGGCCCCGAAGTGACGAAATCGGGACAACCGGAGGGATGGCGGTGATGTGAGGGACACATGTTTTCACGGAGTGTTAATGCTTTGCTCCGGTACTCTATTAAAAGGAGTACCTTAATATCCAGATAGTTTCCCTTGAGGCCCGGCTGCCACCGGCTGGTAGGACAAAAGATGTTGTGCAAGTTTCTCATTGCGAGCACGTACGACTATAATTGGAAAACATGCCTACATGATTAATGATCTTGATATTCTGTCTTAATGCTATTTCAATCCTATCAATTGCCCGATCGTAATTTGTTCACCCAACACTTGTTATTGGAGAGTTACCACTAGTGTAGATAGCTGGGAACCCCGGTCCATCTTTCATCATCATATACTTGTTCTACATGTCAAGCTGTTTTACGGTGCCATTGCTCTCATATTACTATTACTGCTCTGCTGTATTCTTGTTACTATTGCTCTCATATCACTGCTACTTTCACATCACCCCTGTTGCTAGTGCTTTTCCATGTGCAGCTGAATTGACAACTCAGTTGTTAAGGCTTATAAGTATTCTTTACCTCCCCTTGTGTCGAATCAATAAATTTGGGTTTTACTTCCCTCGAAGACTGTTGCGATCCCCTATACTTGTGGTCATCAAGACTATTTTCTAGCGCCGTTGCCGGGGAGGCATAGCTCTACTCATAAGTTCACCTGGGGAGTACACTCTACATCTCTCTCTGTTTTATTTTATTTTGTTTTGCTTAGTTTACTTTTGTCTAGTTTATTCGTGCTTAGTTTATTTCTGTCTAGTATTAGTTTGCTTAGTTTACTTTTGTCTATTTCAGTTTTGTTTTATTTTCCTCATATACCCAAAAATCCATAAAAATTTGAAAAACCTAAAAATTAAAAACTGCTGTTATGGGAGAACCTACAACCTATTTGGAGCTTATAGAATGTTATAATAATTATAGAGAATCAAGAACTGGTAAAATAATGAGTGCTATGATAGAAAAACTGAATACAATTGCTGAAATCTTGCTTGAACGCCATGATATAAACTGTTGCTCTCAACAGGATACTAAACATCTTAAATTTCAATGTGGCTTTAGTGAGGAATTTTTAATTAAGAGCTATAATCGGAATTGCTATATTCATTATGGGTTCGAAGAGGTAGAACAATTTGTCTTATTTATGGGAGCCTCCGAGATAGAATCCTTCATGGTTGAGAATTATGAAACTTGTGTTGTTTGTAAGGGCCTTAAAGATTATGTCTCTACTATCCTTAATTCTTGCATAGAATGCTACAGTAGGAATCCTTATATCCTTGATTATAAAGAGAGACACATTAATGCACAAGAATGCACTCACAATTTGCAGGAACCGATGGAAAAAGAAATTAATGAACCTGAAAGCTCATTGGATGAAAAAGAGGAGGAAATTGATGAACCTGAAAGCTCATTGGATGAAAAAGAAGAGGAGAGCGATGAACAAAAGGAGGAAGAATGGATTAGCTACCCATGCCAACCTTCTAATGAGAGTAACTCTTTATCTCTTACAATATTTGATTGTCCTCCATGCTTACCGGGAGAGGTTGAATGTTATGTTCCTGTGGATTCTCTTGAAATAGTACCTATGAGTAATACTTGTGAGAATGATTATGCTACTGTTCTATATGATAATCCATGCTACTTTGATAAATCTTATGATAATGCTTTGTTTGTACCTGATGTCGAAATGCATGGTACTAAAGAATTTTGTTTGGCAAATGTCTACGATAAAGCTCTAGATGATGGTCCTATGTTACTTGATAATATTAATTGTACTACTAATGAAAATGGGATTGGAGAGTTCTTGAATTATTCTATGAGTCCCATATCTATTGAGATTGATCAACTACCTTGTTATATTATTAATAAAAGTAAGTTTGAAAGTTTTAATTCCACTATTCTTGAACTTGATAAAAAATTATGTGTTTGGAAATCATGAAAAGTATTCTGCATGTGATAGCTATATTGTTGAGTTTGTTCATGAAGCTACTGAAAATTATTATGAGAGAGGAGAATATGGTTGTAGAAATTTTCATGGTACTAATACACCTCTCTATATGCTGAAATTTTTGAAGTTATCCTTGTTTTATCCTCTTATGCTTGTCACTTTGTTCTTCATGAATTTATTTGTGTACAAGATTCCTTTGCATAGGAAGCATGTTAGACTTAAATGTGTTTTGGAATTGCCTCTTGATGCTCTCTTTTGCTTCAAATACTACTTTTTGCGAGTGCATCATTAAAACTGCTGAGCCCATCTTAATGGCTATAAAGAAAGCAACTTCTTGGGAGATAATCCATGTGTTATTTTGCTACAGTACTTTGTTTTATATTTGTGTCTTGGAAGTTGTTTACTACTGTAGCAACCTCTCCTTATCTTAGTTTTGTGTTTTGTTGTGCCAAGTGAAGCCTCTAATCGAAGGTTGATACTAGATTTGGATTTCTGCGCAGAAACAGATTTCTATCTGTCACGAATCTGGGCTGTTTTCTCTGTAGGTAACTCAGAAAAATATTCCAATTTACGTGCGTGTTCCTCAGATATGTACGCAACTTTCATTAGTTTTGAGTTTTCTGATTTGAGCAACGGAAGTATTTTATTAAAATTCGTCTTTACTGACTGTTCTGTTTTGGCAGATTCTGTCTCTGTTTTTTGCATTGTCTCTTGTGGACTTTAAGCGAGCTTTTCTAGACGTAGAGGGCTGTAGCTAATGTTTTATTGAGTTCTTGCAATGTGCCACTACAGGACCAAGGTGGATTCAAATTTTTTGAGTACTAACCCCTCTAATGAAGTTTGTGAGAAGTTTGGTGTGAAGGAAGTTTTCAAGGGTCAAGAGAGGAGGATCATATATGATCAAGAAGAGTGAAAAGTCTAAGCTTGGGGATGCCCCCGTGGTTCATCCCTGCATATTTCAAGAAGACTCAAGCGTCTAAGCTTGGGGATGCCCAAGGCATCCCCTTCTTCATCAATTTATCAGGTTCCTCCCCTGAAACTATATTTTTATTCGGTCACATCATATGTGTTTTACTTGGAGCGTCTGTGTGCTTTTATTTTTGTTTTTGTTTGAATAAATTCGGATCCTAGCAATCCTTGATTGGGAGAGAGACACGCTCTGCTTTTTCATATGAACACTCGTGTTCTTCATTTTACTTTTAATGTTCAATGATAAAAGTTGGAAGCTATTGCACTTATTTATATTTGGTTGGAAACAGAAAATGCCTCATCATGTCTTGAATAATTTGACACTTGGCAATTGTTTTGAGCTCTCAAGTAGATCATGATTAATTTTTTTCATGTAGTCTAAGCCTATTAGTGAAGAACCACTGTAGAGCTTGTTGAAATTGGTTTGCATAATTGATCTCTCTTAAGGTCTAGATATTTTCTGGTAAAAGTGTTTGAGCAACAAGGAAGACAGTATAGAGTATTATAATGCTTGCAATATGTTCTTATGTAAGTTTTGCTGTACTGGTTCATACTTGTGTTTGCTTCAAATAGCCTTGCTAGCCTAAGCCTTGTATCGAGAGGGATTACTTCTCATGCATCCAAAATACTTGAGCCAACCACTATGCCATTTGTGTCCACCATACCTACCTACTATGTGGTATTTCCTGCCATTCCAAAGTAAATTGCTTGAGTGCCACCTTTAAACAATTCAAAATTCATTACCTCTGATTTGTGTCAATGTTTTATAGCTCATGAGGAAGTATGTGGTGTTTATCTTTCAATCTTGTTGGCAACTTTCACCAATGGACTAGTGGCTTCATCCGCTTATCCAATAATTTTGCAAAAAGAGTTAGCAATGGGATTCCCAGTCCCAAATTAATTAACAAAAATAGACACTCCTCCATGGTATGTGATTGTTGGACGGCACCCGAAGGATTCGGTTAGCCATGGCTTGTGTAAGCAAAGGTTGGGGGGAGTGTCATCATCATAATAAAACTAAACTAAAAAATGCACTCCTTCATGGTATGTGATTATTGGCAGGCACCCGAGGATTCGGTTAGCCATGGTTTGTGTAAGAAAGGTTGGAAGGAGTGCCACCCAAAAATAAAAATAATTCATGGGATCCGCTCTTGAAGGTTTGTCTAGCAAGGGGGTTAGAGTGCCCACTACCATTCGTTGACAACAACAAACACCTCTCAAAACTTTACTTTTATGCTCTCTTTATGTTTTCAAAACCAAAGCTCTAGCACAAATATAGCAATCGATGCTTTCCTCTTTGAAGGGACATTCTTTTACTTTATGTTGAGTCAGTTTACCTACTTCCTTACATCTTAGAAGCAAACACTTGTGTCAACTGTGCATTGATTCTTACATACTTGCATATTTGCATTCATCATATTACTTTGCGTTGACAATTACCCATGAGATATGCATGTTACAAGTTGAAAGCGACCGCTGAAACTTATATCTTCTTTTGTGTTGCTTCGATGCCTTTACTTTGAATCTATTGCTTTATGAGTTAACTCTTGTGCAAGACTTTTGATACTTGTCTTGAAAATACTCTTCATGAAAAGTTTTGCTATATGTTATCTATTTGTTAGCAACTATAGATCATTGCCTTGAGTCACTTCATTCATTTCATATGCTTTGTAATAGTATGATCAAGGTTATGTAAGTAGCATGTCACTACAGAAATTATTCTTTTTATCGTTTACCTGCTCGAGACGAGCAGGAACTAAGCTTGGGGATGCTGATACGTCCCCGACGTATCCATAATTTCTGTCGTTCCATGCTTGTTTTATGACAATACTTACATGTTTTGCTTGCACTTTATGATGTTTTCATGCATTTTCCGGAACTAACCTATTAACAAGATGCCACGGTGTCGGTTCATGTTTCTGCTCGTTTTTGGTTCCGGAAAGGCTGTTCGGGCAATATTCTCGAAATTCGACGAAACGAAGACCAAACCTCCTATTTTTCCCGGAAGCGTCCAGAACACCGAAGAAGAGTCGGAGAGGGGCCAGAGGGCCACCACACCATAGGGCGGCGCGGCCTGCCCTGGGCCCGCGCTGGCCTGTGGTGTGGCGCCCCCAGGTGCCCCCCTGCGCCGCCTCTTCGGAGTAAATTACAAGGAACTACCACAATTGGGGCGAATTCGACGGGTCAGTACCGGTTTTGCTAATTTTTTCAAGTCAGTACCATTTCTGAGACATGGAGCAACAAATCAAGCAAAATCTTAGTAAACAGCGTTTTAACCTTTATGGCTCCACTGTCAGTGATGACGTGGCTTGACGGGCCCATTGTCAGTCCAAACTAGGCTGAACGTCCGTTTTCTCCCGTTAGGCCAGGAGTTGGTTCCAAGCCGAGCTGACGGCCGCTGCTGCTCAAGGCTGTTGAGAGCCCATTTGTCGTCGCTGGCGAGCTGGAGCGTCTGCATCGCGCCGGTGCCGAACAGTGACGAGCGCACTGAGTGCTAGCATGTTCCAGGAGGTTTTAGGGGCTAGCCGTGGGGCTCCAACCGAGCGCCAGGGGCTGCGGGTGGCCGGCGAGCGTGGAGCGAAACGCGAGCAGCGTCGGGCTGCTGCTGTTGTGTAGGCCGCCGACCCACATCGCCGGACACGACAGGCACATCGCCGGACCAAGGGCATGCGCGGGCGGCGCCGGTCGCCGGATGAAGGGCGTGCGAGCGGGGACACCAATTCGTCACCGCCGGCGGGCTTCGCTCAGCCGGCGAGTCTCTCCTCCATCGGCACATGAAGCAACGACAAGCTCTCCTAGCAAGCACCACACCCTAAGCGCGCGCTGCCCAGTGCCCCGTCGGTCTTCCTCCGAACGCACGAAGGAGCACCCTGCGGCCCTCCCGTCGTTGCAGCCGAGCGCGGCCCTCCCATCGTTGCAGTGGTCCTCTGCGCAGAGCAGGTCGTGGCCCTCCCTTCGCCGGCGTGGTCTCCAACATCGCCTCCGCATGCGCAGCAGCTCAGTGGCCTCGGTCTCGACGGCGTCGGCGCGGGAGAAGATGAATGTCGTAGGAGGATATCAGCAGTGGCTTGGCCGCGTCCCTCACGGTGAGGTCTTGTCCGTGACGCACGCGGCAGGGTCGGCACAAAGCTCCTGCAGATGGCGCTCGAGCCTGACGAGCGTGGCCGCGTCCATGGCTACCACGTCGCCGTTCGTGCCCCCACCGATGGAGAGCACGCGCACGCGGCCCGCAAAACATGCCCCCAGCTCCGCCAGCGTCGCCGGATCGCAGCAGCCCCCGCGCGCCCCCACCTCGCGTGCGTGCGCTGGTCTGCGTGCGCTGCTCTGCGCGTGCGGCGTGGCGCGCCCGTCCGCCGTGCACGTGGTTGCGGCGCCCGGACTCCCAAACGAGCGCGGCCGTGGGCGTCGACAGGGGAGCGCGGCTGGACGGGCATGGTCGTTGGCGTCACCGACACGAGCGGAGCGCGACAAGACGTGCGCGGCTGAGGGCTTCGCCGGCGCGAGCGGAGCGCAGCTGAACGGGCGCGGCCGAGGGCGTCGCCGGCGTGAGCGGAGCATGGCAGGGGAGGATCTGGGACGCGCGTGGATGCGGAGGAGCGCGACGCGGGTGAATGGCGCTCGGCCGGAGTGAGACAGGCGCCGGAGCCGGTTGGAGAGGCGGTCGCCCGTTGGTTGGTGTTGGAGGAAGGAGAAGAACATAGAATAAAAAATGGGACTGACAGGTGGGCCCATCTCCATCTCAGCTCCTCCGTTAACACAAGTGGACAGGAAGGACGGCCGTTTCACCACGTCATCACTGACAGTGGGGCCGCGAAGGTTAAGACGCTGTCTACTGAGGTTTTGCTCGATTTGTTGCTGTCCGCCCCAGAGATGGTACTGACTTGAAAAAATTAGCAAAACCGGTACTGACCCGTCGAATTCGCCCCAATTGTGGTAGTTCCTTGTAATTTAGTCGCCTCTTCGCCTATTTAACCCCTTTCGACCTAAAAACACCGGAACTCTGGACGAAACTCCAGAAAGACTCCAGGGGCGCCGCCACCATCGCGAAACTCCAATTCGGGGACAGAAGTCTCTGTCCCGGCACCCTGCCGGGACGGGGAAGTGCCCCCGGAAGCCATCTCCATCAACGCCATCGCCTCCATCATGCTCCGTGAGTAGTTCCCCCATGGACTACGGGTTCTAGCTGTAGCTAGTTGGTATTCTCTCCCCCATGTACTTCAATACAATGATCTCATGAGCTGCCTTATGATGGCGTGTATTTCACACGTTCGTTGGGAAACCCCAAGAGGAAGGTATGATGCGCACAGCAGCAAGTTTTCCCTCAGAAAGAAACCAAGGTTTATCGAACCAGGAGGAGCCAAGAAGCACGTTGAAGGTTGATGGCGGCGGGATGTAGTGCGGCGCAACACCGGAGATTCCGGCGCTAACGTGGAACCTGCACAACACAACCAAAGTACTTTGCCCCAACGAAACGAGTGAGCTTGTCAATCTCACCGGCTTGCTGTAACAAAGGATTAACCGTATTGTGTGGAAGATGATTGTTTGCGAGAGAAAATAGTAAAAACAAGTATTGCAGCAGATTTGTATTTCAGTATTAAAAGAATGGACCGGGGTCCACAGTTCACTAGAGGTGTCTCTCCCATAAGATAAAAGCAAGTTGGGTGAACAAATTACAGTCGGGCAATTGACAAATAGAGAGAGCATAACAATGCACATACATGACATGATAAGTATAGTGAGATTTAATTGGGCATTACGACAAAGTACATAGACCGCCATCCAAGTCGCATCTATGCCTAAAAAGTCCACCTTCGAGGTTATCATCCGAACCCCCTCCGGTATTAAGTTGCTAACAACGAGACAATTGCATTAAGTATGGTGCGTAATGTAATCAACAACTACATCCTCGGACATAGCGCCAATGTTTTATCCCTAGTGGCAACGAGCACAACACAACCTTAGAACTTTCATCACTTTGTCCAGGTGTCAATGCAGGCATGAACCCACTATCGAGCATAAATACTCCCTCTTGGAGTTAAAAGCAAAAACTTGGCCAGAGCCTCTACTAGTAACGGAGAGCATGCAAGATCATAAAAAACACATATGTAATAACTTGATAATTAACATGACATGGTATTCTCTATCCATCGGATCCCGACAAACACAACATATAGAATTACAGATAGATGATCTTGATCATGTTAGGCAGCTCACAAGATCCAACAATGAAGCACAATGAGGAGAAGACAACCATCTAGCTACTGCTATGGACCCATAGTCCAGGGGTCAACTACTCACTCATCACTCCGGAGGCGACCATGGCGGTGTAGAGTCCTCCGGGAGATGAATCCCCTCTCCGGCAGGGTGCCGGAGGAGATCTCCAGAATCCCCCGAGACGGGATCGGCGGCGGCGGCGTCTCAGTAAGGTTTTCCGTATCGTGGTTTTCGCCTCAGGGGTTTCGCGACGGAGGCTTTAAGTAGGCGGAAGGGCAGAGTCGGGGGCCTGACGAGGGGCCCACACCATAGGGCGGCGCGGGCCCCCCCTTGGCCGTGCCGCCATGTGGTGTCGCTACCTCGTGGCCCCACTTCGTATGCTCTTCGGTCTTCTGGAAGCTCCGTGGAAAAATAGGCCCCTGGGTCTTTGTTTCGTCCAATTCCGAGAATATTTCGTTACTAGGATTTCTGAAACCAAAAACAGCGAGAAAACGAGAGCCGGCACTTCGGCATCTTGTTAATAGGTTAGTTCCGGAAAATGCACGAATATGACATAAAGTGTGCATAAAACATGTAGGTATCATCAATAATATGGCATAGAACATAAGAAATTATCGATACGTCGGAGACGTATCAAGCATCCCCAAGCTTAGTTACGCTCGTCCCGAGCGAGTAAAACGATAACAAAGATAATTTACTGAAGTGATATGCCATCATAACCTTGATCATACTATTTGTAAACATATGTAGTGGATGCAGCGATCAAAACAATGGTAATGACATGAGTAAACAAGTGAATCATAAAGCAAAGACTTTTCATGAATAGTACTTCAAGACAAGTATTAATAAGTCTTGCATAAGAGTTAACTCATAAACCAATAAATCAAAGTAAAGGCATTGAAGCAACACAAAGGAAGATTAAGTTTCAGCGGTTGCTTTCAACTTGTAACATGTATATCTCATGGATAATTGTCAACATAGAGTAGTATAACAAGTACAATATGCAAGTATGTAGGAATCAATGCATAGTTCACACAAGTGTTTGCTTCTTGAGGTGGAGAGAAATAGGTGACTGACTCAACATAAAAGTAAAGAGAATGGTCCTTCAAAGAGGAAAGCATCGATTGCTATATTTGTGCTAGAGCTTTTATTTTGAAAACATGAAACAATTTTGTCAACGGTAGTAATAAAGCATATGAGTTATGTACATTATATCTTACAAGTTGCAAGCCTCATGCATAGTATACTAATAGTGCCCGCACCTTGTCCTAATTAACTTGGACTACCGGATCTTTGCAATGCACATGTTTTGACCAAGTGTCACAATGGGGTACCTCCATGCCGCTTGTACAAAGGTCTAAGGAGAAAGCTCGCATTTTGGATTTCTCGCTTTTGATTATTCTCAACTTAGACATCCATACCGGGACAACATGGACAACAGATAATGGACTCCTCTTTAATGCATAAGCATGTGGCAACAATTATTATTCTCATATGAGATTGAGGATATATGTCCAAAGCTGAAACTTCCACCATGAATCATGGCTTTAGTTAGCGGCCCAAAGTTCTTCTCTAACAATATGCATGCTCCAACCATGAAGGTGGTAGATCTCTCTTGCTTCCAGACAAGACGGACATGCATAGCAACTCACATGATATTCAACAAAGAAAAGTTGATGGCGTCCCCAGAAGCATGGTTATCGCACAACAAGCAACTTAATAAGAGATAAAGTGCATAAGTACATATTCAATACCACAATAGTTTTTAAGCTATTTGTCCCATGAGCTATATATTGCAAAGGTGAATGATGGAATTTTTTAAAGGTAGCACTCAAGCAATTTACTTTGGAATGGCGGATAAATACCATGTAGTAGGTATGTATGGTGGACACGAATGGCATAGTGGTTGGCTCAAGTATTTGGGATGCATGAGAAGTATTCCCTCTCGATACAAGGTTTAGGCTAGCAAGGTTATTTGAAACAAACACAAGGATGAACGGTACAGCAAAACTCACATAAAAGACATATGGTAAACATTATAAGACTCCATACCGTCTTCCTTGTTGTTCAAAACTCAATACTAGATGTTATCTAGACTCTAGAGAAGCTAAATATGCAAACCAAATTAGCAAGCTCTAAGTATTTCTTCATTAATGGGTGCAAAGTATATGATGCAAGAGCTTAAACATGAGCACAACAATTGCCAAGTATCAAATTATCCAAGACATTTTGGAGTTACTACATGTAGCATTTTCCAATTCCAACCATATAACAATTTAACGAAGAAGAAACTTCGCCATGAATACTATGAGTAGAGCCTAAGGACATATTTGTCCATATGCTACAGCGGAGCGTGTCTCTCTCCCATAAAGTGAATGCTAGGATCCATTTTATTCAAACAAAACAAAAAACAAAAACAAACCGACGCTCCAAGTAAAGTACATAAGATGTGACGGAATAAAAATATAGTTTCGGGGGAGGAACCGATAATGTTGTCGATGAAGAAGGGGATGCCTTGGGCATCCCCAAGCTTAGACGCTTGAGTCTTCTTAGAATATGCAGGGGTGAACCACCGGGGCATCCCCAAGCTTAGAGCTTTCACTCTCCTTAATCATATTGCATCATACTCCTCTCTTGATCCTTGAAAACTTCCTCCACACCAAACTCGAAACAACTCATTAGAGGGTTAGTGCATAATAAAAATTCACATGTTCAGAGGTGACACAATCATTCTTAACACTTCTGGACATTGCATAAAGCTACTGGACATTAATGGATCAAAGAAATTCATCCAACATAGCAAAAGAGGCAATGCGAAATAAAAGACAGAATCTGTCAAAACAGAACAGTCCAGTAAAGATGGATTTTATTAGGCCACCAGACTTGCTCAAACGAAAATGCTCAAATTGAATGAAAGTTGCGTACATATCTGAGGATCATGCTCGTAAATTGGCTTAATTTTCTGAGCTACCTACAGGGAGATAGACCCAGATTCGTGACAGACAAAGAAATGCTGGAACTGCGCGAGTAATCCAAATCTAGTACTTACTTTTCTATCAAAGACTTTACTTGGCACAACAAAACATAAAACTAAGATAAGGAGAGGTTGCTACAGTAGTAAACAACTTCCAAGACACAAATATAAAACAAAAATACTGGAGTAAAAACATGGGTTGTCTCCCATAAGCGCTTTTCTTTAACGCCTTTCAGCTAGGCGCGAAAGTGTATCTCAAGTAACATCAAGAGACGAAGCATCAACATCATAATTTGTTATAATGATAGAATCATAAGGTAACTTCATTCTCTTTCTAGGGAAGTGTTCCATACCTTTCTTGAGAGGAAATTGATATTTAATATTACCTTCCTTCATATCAATAGTGGCACCAACGGTTCGAAGAAAAGGTCTTCCCAATATAATGGGGCAAGATGCATTGCATTCAATATCCAAGACAACAAAATCAACGGGGACAAGGTTATTGTTAACCATAATATGAACATTATCAACTTTCCCCAAAGGTTTCTTTTTAGCATTATCAGCGAGATTAACATCCAAATAACGAGTTTTTCAATGGTGGCAAGTCAAGCATATCATAGACTTTTTTAGGCATAACAGAAATACTTGCACCAAGATCACATAAAGCATTACAATCAAAATCTTTGACTCTCATTTTAATGATGGGCTCCCAACCATCCTCTAGCTTTCTAGGAATAGAAGTTTCAAGTTTTAGTTTCTCTTCTCTAGCTTTTATGAGAGCATTTGTAATATGTTTTGTGAAAGCCAAGTTTATAGTACTTGGCATTAGGACTTTTAGCAAGTTTTTGCAAGAACTTTATAACTTCAGAGATGTGGCAATCATCAAAATCTAAATCATTACAATCTAAAGCAATGGGATTATCATCCCCAAGGTTGGAAAAAATTTCAGCAGTTTTATCACAAGCAGTTTCAGGTAATTTTGCGCGCTTTGCACTAGGAGTAGAAGCATTGCCAACACCAATTATTTTACCATTAATAGTAGGAGGTGCAGCAACATGTGAAGAGTTAGCATTGCTAGTGGTGGTAATAGTCCAAATTTTAGCTACATTTTCCTTTTTAGCTAGTTTTTCATTTTCTTCTCTATCCCACCTAGCTCGCAGTTCAGCCATTAATCTTATATTCTCATTAATTCTAACTTGGATAGCATTTGCTATAGTAACAATTTTATTTTCAATATCCCTATTAGGCATAACTTTCGATTTCAAAAGATCAACATCAGAGGCAAGACTATCAACTCTAGAAACAAGAATATCAATTTTATTGAGCTTTTCCTCAACAGATTTGTTAAAGGCAGTTTGTCTACTAATAAATTCTTTAAGCATAGCTTCAAGTCCAGGGGGTGTATTCCTATTATTGTTGTAAGAATTCCCATAAGAATTAGCATAGCCGTTACCATTATTATAAGGATATGGCCTATAGTTATTACTAGAATTGTTCCGATAAGCATTGTTGTTGAAATTATTATTTTTAATGAAGTTTACATCAACATGTTCTTCTTGAGCAACCAATGAAGCTAATGGAACATTATTAGGATCAACATTAGTCCTATCATTCGCAAGCATAGACATAATAGCATCAACCTTATCATTCAAGGAAGAGGATTCTTCAACGGAATTTACCTTCTTACCTTGTGGAGCTCTTTCCGTGTGCCATTCAGAGTAATTAACCATCATGTTATCAAGGAGCTTTGTTGCTTCACCAAGAGTGATGGACATAAAGGTACCTCCATCAGCTGAATCCAATAAATTCCGCGAAGAAAAATTTAGTCCTGCATAGAAGGTTTGGATGATCATCCAAGTAGTCAGTCCATGGGTTGGGCAATTTTTAACCAAAGATTTCATTCTTTCCCAAGCTTGAGCAACATGTTCATTGTCCATTTGTTTAAAATTCATTATGCTACTCCTCAAAGATATAATTTTAGCAGGGGGATAATATCTACCAATAAAAGCATCCTTGCATTTAGTCCATGAATCAATACTATTCTTAGGCAGAGATAGCAACCAATCTTTAGCTCTTCCTCTTAATGAGAAAGGAAACAATTTTAATTTTATAATGTCACCATCTACATCTTTATACTTTTACATTTCACATAGTTCAACAAAATTATTGAGATGGGCAGCAGCATCATCAGAACTAACACCGAGAAAATTGCTCTCGCATAACAAGATTAAGTAAAGCAGGTTTAATTTCAAAGAATTCTGCTGTAGTAGCAGGTGGAGCAATGGGTGTGCATAAGAAATCATTATTATTTGTGCTAGTGAAGACACACAACTTAGTATTTTCAGGGTTGGCCATTTTAGCAGTAGTAAATAAAGCAGACTAGATAAAGTAAATGCGAGTAAACTAATTTTTTTTTGTTTTTGATATAGTAAACAAGATAGTAAATAAAGTAAAACTAGCAACTAATTTTTGTGTGTTTTGATATAATGCAGCAAACAAAGTAGTAAATAAAATAAAGCAAGACAAAAACAAAGTAAAGAGATTGAGAAGTGGAGACTCCCCTTGCAGCGCGTCTTGATCTCCCCGGCAACGGCGCCAGAAAAAGAGCTTGATGGCGTGTATTTCACACGTTCGTTGGGCAACCCCAAGAGGAAGGTATGATGCGCACAGCAGCAAGTTTTCCCTCAGAAAGAAACCAAGGTTTATCGAACCAGGAGGAGCCAAGAAGCACGTTGAAGGTTGATGGCGGCGGGATGTAGTGCGGCGCAACACCGGAGATTCCGGCGCCAACGTGGAACCTGCACAACACAACCAAAGTACTTTGCCCCAACGAAACAGTGAGGTTGTCAATCTCACCGGCTTGCTGTAACAAAGGATTAACCGTATTGTGTGGAAGATGATTGTTTGCAGAGAAAATAGTAAAAACAAGTATTGCAGCAGATTTGTATTTCAATATTAAAAGAATGGACCGGGGTCCACAGTTCACTAGAGGTGTCTCTCCCATAAGATAAAAGCATGTTGGGTGAACAAATTACAGTCGAGCAATTGACAAATAGAGAGAGCATAACAATGCACATACATGACATGATAAGTATAGTGAGATTTAATTGGGCATTACGACAAAGTACATAGACCGCCATCCAACTGCATCTATGCCTAAAAAGTCCACCTTCGAGGTTATCATCCGAACCCCTCCGGTATTAAGTTGCTAACAACGAGACAATTGCATTAAGTATGGTGCGTAATGTAATCAACAACTACATCCTCGGACATAGCGCCAATGTTTTATCCCTAGTGGCAACGAGCACAACACAACCTTAGAACTTTACGTCACTTGTCCAGGTGTCAATGCAGGCATGAACCCACTATCGAGCATAAATACTCCCTCTTGGAGTTAAAAGCAAAAACTTGGCCAGAGCCTCTACTAGTAACGGAGAGCATGCAAGATCATAAAAAACACATATGTAATAACTTGATAATTAACATGACATGGTATTCTCTATCCATCGGATCCCGACAAACACAACATATAGAATTACGAGATAGATGATCTTGATCATGTTAGGCAGCTCACAAGATCCAACAATGAAGCACAATGAGGAGAAGACAACCATCTAGCTACTGCTATGGACCCATAGTCCGGGGGTGAACTACTCACTCATCACTCCGGAGGCGACCATGGCGGTGTAGAGTCCTCCGGGAGATGAATCCCCTCTCCGGCAGGGTGCCGGAGGAGATCTCCAGAATCCCCCGAGATGGGATCGGCGGCGGCGGCATCTCAGTAAGGTTTTCCGTATCGTGGTTTTTCGCCTCAGGGGTTTCGCGACGGAGGCTTTAAGTAGGCGGAAGGGTAGAGTCGGGGGCCTGACAAGGGGCCCACACCATAGGGCGGCGCGGGCCCCCCCTTGGCCGCGCCGCCATGTGGTGTCGCCACCTCGTGGCCCCACTTCGTATGCTCTTCGGTCTTCTGGAAGCTCCGTGGAAAAAAAGGCCCCTGGGTCTTCGTTTCGTCCAATTCCGAGAATATTTCGTTACTAGGATTTCTGAAACCAAAAACAGCGAGAAAACGGAACTGGCACTTCGGCATCTTGTTAATAGGTTAGTTCCAGAAAATGCACGAATATGACATAAAGTGTGCATAAAACATGTAGGTATCATCAATAATATGGCATAGAACATAAGAAATTATCGATACGTCGGAGACGTATCACCTTACATGATTGAGATTCATCTGATGTAATCGGTGTTGTGTTTGTCGGGATCCGATGGATTGTTACATTATGATTGTCTATCTACAAAGTTTATGAAGTTATTGTTGCTGCAATCTTGTTATGCTTAATGCTTGTCACTAGGGCCCGAGTGCCATGATCTTAGATTTGAGCTCTATACTTATTGCTTAGATTGTATCTACAAGTTGTATGCACATGTCACTCGTCCGGAACCAAAGGCCCCGAAGTGACGAAATCGGGACAACCGGAGGGGATGGCGGTGATGTGAGGGACACATGTTTTCACGGAGTGTTAATGCTTTGCTCCGGTACTCTATTAAAAGGAGTACCTTAATATCCAGATAGTTTCCCTTGAGGCCCGGCTGCCACCGGCTGGTAGGACAAAAGATGTTGTGCAAGTTTCTCATTGCGAGCACGTACGACTATAATTGGAAAACATGCCTACATGATTAATGATCTTGATATTCTGTCTTAATGCTATTTCAATCCTATCAATTGCCCGACCGTAATTTGTTCACCCAACACTTGTTATTGGAGAGTTACCACTAGTGTAGATAGCTGGGAACCCCGGTCCATCTTTCATCATCATATACTTGTTCTACATGTCAACTGTTTTCCGGTGCCATTGCTCTCATATTACTATTACTGCTGTCTGTGTTACTTGTTACTATTGCTCTCATATCACTGCTACTTTCACATCACCCCCGTTGCTAGTGCTTTTCCAGGTGCAGCTGAATTGACAACTCAGTTGTTAAGGCTTATAAGTATTCTTTACCCCCCTTGTGTCGAATCAATAAATTTGGGTTTTACTTCCCTCGAAGACTGTTGCGATCCCCTATACTTGTGGGTCATCAATAACATACAACCCAAGTATCTTATGGAATACATACGAGATAGCTTTATAATCACCCAATTACGAAGTGACGTTTGCATCAATCTATGCGTTCTTCCAATACCCGGGAGTTGTATAATTTCATTGCCAAAGGAATAGTATAGATGACAATGGAAAAGTTTCACAATTAGAACTATGTAACGCGATCAATTGCTATGCTTTGATTAGGCCAAATTCATCATATTATTCTCCTTAATAATATGATCTCGCTACTATGTCCATGTTATCTTCAGGTTAACGAAGTCACCACTGGCGCCTCGCTGCTGACGGGCACGCCACCTACCACTGAAAGCAAAGCGCCTGTTATATCCTGAAATAAATCCAGGTAAATGCAACACCCATGTCAAGTCTAGAACTTGATCCCGAGTGGGCTGGTTCCACCACAAGGGACCTAACCACCAGAGTCAAGCTCTGTTTGCATAAACATTTCTTTATTATTGCTTCTTGGGCACCAAAACCCTTCAAAAGTGGCATTTGGTGGCCGTGCATGACCGCTTTTATGCGACTCTCCCGGATGATGCAAATTTGCAGCCGTTACAAATTATACAACATGTTGAAAAACAATTTGGCTTTATTTTTTTTTGCATATACAACACTTGTTGGAGTTTTTTTTTGTATCACCTCATGCAAATTTTACAACATGTTGTAAAAAGTTTAGGCGCATTGTTGCATATACATTACCTGTTGAAGTTGTATTCTTTTCTTCTTCTTCTTCTTATCATCTAAAGGGTGGTATCACTAGATATGTTCTCTTCTTCTTCTTCTTCTTCTTCTTTTTTTTTTTTGCCTAATGTGATATGCTCCTAAATGACATGATAGTTATTGTGCATATATATCAGCTGTTAGAGGAACCTTTTTGGGGGTATTCCGGTAGAATCAGTTCGGGGCTGCTAACCAGAGAGTAGACTGATGATTCGACGGCAGTGGAAACTGATGCAGAGGATGGTGTTGTTCCATGAGATATTGTTATCTGCCCTTTGACTGTCTTCCTTGCGTGACTGACCTCCCGGTCGAGACACGGAGGGAGTATGTCCTTGATACTGTCTTCCTTGCGAGACTGATCTCAGAGGTTCAGCGTGGCATTTCGTCCCCATGGTCGGGCCGATATGAAGCGAGGCGGCCACCCTAGTGAAAGCAGATGCCGCTGCCTGAGCTCGCCGTGAAAAAAAGCGCTGTCGACAATCTTGCCGGCATAGCTCTCTGTCTGGCCGCCGCCTTGTTATGGCCTCTCCATCTATACAAGCAGAGGCCGCTGCTGCTATGCACCGTCGCGGCAACGCAGGCAGGTTATGCTGCAGCCATGTAGTGTACACAAGCGACCAGGCACCTCTCCACACAGCTGGTGCGGTCACGGCAAGCACGACTGCACGAGAGCGGCAGCTGCAGCTCGTCGAGAAACCCGCGCGATGAATGCGCGATGCCGGTGGCGCCAAGGCACCACTGTCGACCGGTCCTGCAAGCAGGGCATTGTCTCATCCAGTTGCTTCGCACTCGCGCCCATTGATGGCGTCGGAGAGGGCGTAACGGCCCAATAAGACCATCGCCGCCCATCAGCACTGGCGTGTGCGGGCGGAAGCGGTAATACACGCCGTCGACCCGTGGCACATGCAAGCAGGGGAGCTCGTACTTCACGCATCATGCGAACGGTACTCGGCCGACGCGTACCCCGCTCGGCTTGGTTCGTTCCAGAACGATCGTACATGGGCGAGAGAAGTCCAATTTACCCTCCTAAACTCGTCTCAAAGTTCAGATTACAACCATCAACTTTACTTTGGTGCAATCTTTAACCCTGAATTCTATAAACCGTTCGGAATTGGACCTTCTACCTTTTTTGACATGTTTTCTACCGGTTTTTCTCGCCAGTTAGCGGGTTTTCTTCCTACATACTGTGCCAACTCATCAACATACAACATACACGGTACACGAAAAACCAGCTTAATACAATGCAAGGGGTGATTCTGAACCGTTTTTAGAATTCAGGGTTGAAAGTTGAACCAAAGTAAAATTGAGGGTTGTAAGCTCAACTTTGAGACAAGTTTAGGGGGGTAAATTGGACTTCTCTCTACATGGGCCGGCCCAGGTTTCCCGCAGTATCTTATTCGTCTTGGTTCGGGATTTCTCAGGAAGGCAGATTCACCTCGTTTTTTCCGGGATGGGACACTAACAAAATCGTTCAGATTTGAGAAAAAGTCCAAATTTTAAAAAATTCAGATTCCAAAAATGTGCTGTTCAAATTTTGAAAATGTTTAAATATTTAAAAACTCAAACTTTGAAAATGTTCATATCTAAAGAATGTGCAGCTTCGAAAATTGTTCAAATCCAAAAAATGTTCAAAATTAAAAATATTCAAAATTAAAAAATCCGACGAAAATGTACAAATTTTAAAAATGTTAACAGTTTAAAAGGTCCAAATTTGGAAAATGTTCATATTTTAAAATATGCTATTTTATAATAAATGTTTAAATTTCAAAATTTTCATATTTTAAAAAGTTCAGATTTGAAAAATGTACAGGTTTAAAAATATTCTTTTTTAAAAAATATTCAGATATAAAAAGTCAGATTTAAGAAAAATTATAATTTAAAATATTTTCAGATTTAAAAAGAAAAAGGGAACAAAACTAGAAAAAAAGGAAAAAGGAACATACAAAATACAAAATACAAAATAAAAGGCACCAAAACCGAAAATCCTGATGGAAATAGGAAAAATCAGACAAAAGCGATCAGAAGCTTCTGGAAACTTCCCAAAACCAGAAAAACAATAATCCGGGAATGTAATGGGCTGGCCCGTTAAGAAAAACTAGCCACGAAGAGGGTACGCGTCAGCTGGATACGGTTCGCGTGGAGCGTAGGATAGGGATTAGCTGCAAGCAGAGGCATTCCATGCCTAAATATGGGCCTAGAATGCACCAGATCGCCTGGATGGGTATTCCCTATTCTGCTTTTTTTTTCTCCCTGAGGCATTCCCGCCCTCCTGTCCACGTGAAATAAAATGGACCACCTCAATCCCTTTACCTCGAGCTACTAAATATGTCCTAAATATACCAAGAGTTGTGCATGTCTTTTTACCTCGATGCACTCATCGAGCAACTCTAGCAGATACCGCTAAAACATGTCTAAACTGTAAAAGTCCAGCGCTATTATAGATTTGGCTCGGTTTGTCTAGACAATTAGATTCCGGCCCAACCCGAAAAGAATTTACAGTGGCATGAGAACTCACACTTACAAAACTATATGTAGCGCTCAATGTGCCAGAAAGGGCTAGAGTTTCCTCTGGCGAGCAATGTCACCGCATCCTCCGCTCCGTGATGTTTAGGCGCGTAGGAATTGGACAGACGGGTGTCCGAATTGGAGCCGGAAGTGCCTCCCCCGCGATGCGGCGTAAGCTCCCGCGGCACCCCCGCCGAGGAGGGGGGGGGGGGGGGTCGAAGGGCGCGAAGAAGCATGTCGTCAAAATATGGACGAACCACGGGCTCACGTCACCTCCATCTCTCTACTCTCGATGCGGAGACGGGGTCTTCGTCTTCCCCACGCCATCGGCGTCTTCGTTCTCGCACTCTCTCGAATGATGATTGGGGAACGATAACGGAGACCTAAGAGGATCCTGCACCGTTGAAGATTGTGGAGGACACGGACATCGTCGACAACGATGAAGCCGAGGCAACATTTGTGGAAAAGTTGCGGCTTACCTTGGAGCAGGGCCGCTGAGCGGCAACGCAAGGAGGAGGACGCGTGTTGGGCCGTGTACTACGTGCGGGCCTAGGAGCAGTTCCAGAAGGAGGTCGCCCTCAGCCGTGTGGTGAGAGGGGTCATTGACCTCGGCTCCGACTAGCTCCACGAGCTTGACGGCCGTCACCTCACCCATAGGCCCCGGTGAGGTATCCCGGGGCCGAATTGTGGTACAATTTGGGTTGGGGTTGGTTAGATTAGCTAAATCTAGATTTTACTCCATTTTGTGTATGGAATCGCGAAGAATCGAGCAATGATCTGGAATGAGATTATTGTAAATTCTCGCCAAGTATACTTTTCGAAATTCTCAGTTCTAAGTATCGTTTCTGTTATACAATGCATCCGATTTAACATGCACACGCGCTTTTAGTAGACTGTACTCGTCTTTTTGGTGTTCCTAATTTAGCATATCCGCTAGAGTTGCTCTAAGAGCATGAACTGTTTTTAAAGGAAAAGACGATATCCCTGCGGAAATGGGTTTGGGGGGCAACTAAGCCTCATGTTAGGTGGGCTGGGTAATACTGCCCTCTGCCACTGAAACTCACTATGATGTGATCTCCCCGTATCGCTTATAGCGATCTGTATTCTCGCTAGCCCGCGTGCCAGCTGAGGTGGGCCGCGGCCGAGCAACTGTTTTTTCCTTCAATTCATTTTTTCCGTGTCATTTTGCTGTTTCGGTTTCCTTTTTTCTTTTTTTTTTCTGTTCTTATTTTTTCACTTCTACTCGATAAAATTGAATATTTTTCAAAATATCAACTTTTTAAAATTTGGTACCATTTTTACCTAGTAAACCTTTTTTTGAATACGAACCATTTTTAAGTCATGACCAGTTTTTTGAATTTTGACCATTTCTTAATTTGAAATATTATTTGAATCTGGAACCATTCTTGGTGAACCATTTTTTGTATTCGAACTCTTTTTTGAATTTGACCCATTTTACACACGTGAAACAGTTCATGCGGGCGAACCATTTTGAAATCATCATCAGATTTTAAAATGGAACCGTTTCTAAATTTGAAACCATTTTTCAAATTTCACTGCAGAAGATCGGTCGCTGAGTCGCTTGAGTGTTGCCTGGCTCAAGCATCGTAGGCGTCACGCTGATAGTTGCTGCACCCATACGCCCCGGCCAGCCCTCGACAAAAGATTTGTACAGGCGATTACCGGTACGGCTCGCAGCAAGCGAGCGATAGAGGGTCCCATGATTCCCCAGACGGCCACAGTCCCGGAACACGGAAGCATAGTCGCAGACGCGACCTCGTGGCCTTGTTTTGATACGGCGCAAGAAGTTTGAGGCGATTTTGATAGAAATAACCCTTTCGACAAAAGAATATACAAAATGAACTCCTAGTGAAACTATTTCACTCCACTAATCCCTTTATGTGGTGCCTATACGAGTGACATCACACTTCACTGTGTGGCTCTCACGCGAGCAGCGCCATACATCTTGCATGCATGGACTGCAGCTGCCAACGTGGAAGGCATGTGTGGTGTCTAAGACAAAAGGCGCCACACAACTTTTTATAAAAAGTGTTTGTCTAAATTTCACACAACATAGCTCAGCTAGATGAAGACTTTGCTGCTGAATAATAGGTCTTGAGTTCAAATCCTCACACTAGCTGATTTTATTTTTATTTTAAAGAATTGTGCTACATGTTGTAGTACATTCCAAAACATGAAACCCAACCTTGTATTGGTTTTTAGACTTTTTATCATGTTTTTTTCCCTCAAACTAAAAGATGTCTACGTACTGAAAATTGTTCAGAATATGAATCCAATGTAATGCTTCGATCATATAATCCAAAATGTTGTTCCAATCATATAATCAAACTAAAAGATGTCTACGTACTGAATGGGTTCCATGTTTTCAAACATACTACAATATGTAGCATAATTCTTAAAAATAAAAATAAAATCTGGTGGTACGGGGGTTTCAAGTCAAGACCTAGTATCCAACGACACAAGCTTCATCCAGTTTAGCAACCATAGTGTTTTGTTAACTACAAACACTATATACAAAGAGTTGTGTGGCGCCTTTGTCTTAGGCGCCATACATACCTTCCACATTGGCAGTTCCAGATCACTCGCATGGGTACCACATAATGAAGTGTGATGACACTCGCATATGCGCCATATAAAAGGGTTAGTGAATTCAAATAGTTTCGTCGGGAGATTATTTATGCATTCTTTCATCTAAAGGGTTATTTTTGTGAGCCGAAGTTTGAACTATCTGCCCTGTTGTGACGTGTGCAGTTGTGCTTCTGCTTTCATTAAGTTGCATGGTGTCACACCCTGAAGTTACAGAAATTTCAGGAGAGGTTAGTTTACGTCATACTAATCATCTAATACTTGTTATTTTTCTCTAAGCTACATACTTTTGAATTTGGATATAAAATTTGGCACGCACATACATACGTGTATACTCTACATGCAAAAAAATGATTTAATTTTTTTTGAAGCACGTAAATACGAAATACGCAAAGGTGCTGCTGCGCATTTCCGATGGTGTTTGCTCTTCTTATGGAGTAGTACATGGGAAGCAAATACTAGGACATTGCAGGTCATCACAACCCTCAATTGTATCTTTCATCCTCGACAAGACAAGGCCAAACCAGCCAGCTAGGGCCCGTCTACGTCTATCTACCACCCACATATTTGTCGGTGTAGATACCAGACATACATACCAACTACTGGAAACAGAAAGAAAAAGCATGCCAGAAACAAAGCAGCAGAGTGGATTGGGAGAAAATTAGTAGTGGGGCCTCTATCATATCACCAAAAAGGTAAACAGGGAGACCGCTCCAATCTCCAAGGATCAATTTGACCCAACAGAAGATTCCAGCAACCGCTCCGCTGGCTGCTTCCTGATAGAAGAATAGTTAGTCCTAATTAATTCCACTGCTGATCAACATGCTTAGAATATATTAATCCTTCTGGTACAACGGGTGAACCCTAGGGTCTTTTCTTCTCCAGCCACAGCCCCCCTCCCCCCTCCCCCGTTGTCACCACTGGCGCTTGGACAACGGCGCCGGTGCGGATGCGAGGGAAGATGGCGACGCCCGCTAGACTATGATCTGGGCACCTTTGGGCCCCATCTAAGATGGCGCAGGGCTATGCTCATTGTGCGATGGCGGCAGTCCCTGGAGGTGGAGGAGATGCGTCAGCGGGTTCTAGGTGGTGGTAGCACTGTCAACTGGCATGGTGCAACATGGCGGTGGGTACTTTGTGGGCTAGTAGGGGCCTGGTGTTCCTTTGTTGCCACGTCCGGTCAGCTAACGCAAAGATTGTGGAGGTAATCCCCTCTCGTGCAGTTGCGGTGTTGCTACCCCTGACCATAGTTTTAAATAAAATGGACCAGTGAACGAACCCGTGAGGCTATTGGTTCATGGTTCACTGGTCCAACGGTTGGTTCACTCGGTGCAATAGCTGGACCGGTAATTAAGAAAATAATTATTAGTTTTTGTTGAATAATAGAGAAATGTTGTGTGTCACCAAAGTAACCTACAACAGGTGGTTATCACGTTAAGGGCAAGCACATGCACTCAACCCGCACAACCAGTGTTCGAGTCCTAGCGTCCACGTCTTCTTTTAGCGCTCGTAAGCTTGTGATCGGCCGGACCGGCGTCCGGTTTTCTTCGGTTCATGTTAAAACCGATGGTTTGACTGGTTAAGTGCGCTTAACTGACCGGCAGTGGCGCCGGTTTGATTTCTCGTGCTTGAACTGCCGGTCCGGTCCGGTTTTTAAAACTATGCCCCTGACCTTGTTCTCCCCCTTCCTTCTTCTAGGCCTCGCGACGTTGACCATGGTGCGACGGCGAAGATGGTTGCAAGATCGTGGTGGGCGGCAGGTTGAGTGGAGCATTACAGATCGTCTGGGGTGTTGGTTTTGGGGGTCGGGAGAAATCTCTGTCAACTCGTCGAGTGTCGACGCGATGACACATGCGGGTGTCGTCGTTTCTTTCTAGAGGGCGTCGGGTGTACCCCCTCTCCACTCCCCTCCGCGTAACAGGGGAAACCCTAGGACTAGTCCGGGTAGCAACATCATCGTCGCCGCTTTCCTTGTTGAATGTGTTGCTTGGTATGCGTCGCTTCGGTGTGCTAGGAACGTGGTGGGACTTCTCAGAAGGGTGCAACGGTTGCAGGTTATGTTCGTTTTCGTTGAGCTTTCGGTGTAGGCATTTGTTTATCTTTTCTTTCTCTGTCTTTTCTTTTGGGTTTTGTTGTGCTGCGGTCTCAACATGCTCGGTATATCGTGTAGTTGCTTAATTTTTTAATATAGCGGGATGCATGCCTATTCTAAATAATACTCCTTCCATTTGAAAATGTAAGATGTTGAAATATTTTGTTTGGTTCATCCATTTTAGTTCGAATATAGTCTATTTTTATGTGTAGATTCATTCACTTTAGTTTGCATCTAGTATATTTTAAAATTATCTAAAACATCTTACATTGATGCACACATATAGTAGTAGTTGTTGTATAATCAAACAACTCGTACCAACTCGTAGGGAGTAATATTATTACACCAAACGTGGATACGTGTATCTTCCTCGCCGGTTGCCAACATGCCCTGCCTGTCCTGTCCTGGCACCAACTTGTTTACGGCCAAACCGACGGAGATCACATGTGCAACACACGAAAAAACCCATCCCAATGCATCGTCTTCGCATGATACAACGGCTTCATGAGGCGCCGCCGCAGGGGACCGGTCGAGCAATTCCGTAGTTGTACCATTCTGACAACTGAGATCCACTGCTAACATTACAAACTTACAAAGGAACTGAACGTTGTATAGGATGGATATCAGATAGAATGTGTCGGCTGAAAGGTTTTACGAAAGAAAAGGTTACTCCTGATAGCTGATGATCTCGCTCATAAGATTGCTGAAAGTAGATAGGTATCAGACCAGGAGATTGAGGTTAAGAATCAATCTATATCTAGTGCACAAATTGCAAAGCTATTTCCCTAGGAAGAGCGCAAGTGAAGGAAGAAACAAATTGTGCCTCTATTTTTTTTCGAGAACTCGCAGGAGATCTGCGTGTCATTTCATTAAGATAGAAGAGTAGTGTACAACTCAAGATGCGGGTAAAACCCCGCCCACCAACGGCCACCGAAGGTGGCCGAGCCCTCACACAACACCTCTAACAGACCCACCCCTACAAGTAAGCCATAGCCGCCAATCTTGGAGCGCCACCTCCAGAACCTGACCAACGGTAGAAGCCGTAACCTCAAAAACCCTAGCATTCCGATCAACCCAGAGGGACCTCAGGAGAAGCATGACAACAGAGTTGAGAACTCTAGCATCCTCACGGTAGACGATCAGCCGAGTCGGGCCACCAGGAGGAGAGCTGACTATCCGGGCCTGGCGTCGGGATAGCCACCCGAGAGCGCCGAGAGAAACCATCCCACACAGCGCGAGCGAAGGAGCACTGCAAGGCAAGATGATTTGCCGTCTCGGCCTCTACGGTGCAGAGCGGATTATGCCTCTATCAAACAAACCTCCTGGGCCGCTCGCGCAAGGGTGGTTTCGGAGGCTTCCCACAAACCTTCCAACCCAGATCCCGGTCTTGCCCCACCAACCACTGCCGTCGGTGGCAGCCGCGCCTGGCTGTCAAATGGCGGCGGGCAGGGAAGGCACAACCCATCTAGCTTGCTTCACGTAAGGGGTCAACAACAGGGCAGCACATGTGGAGTCCAGGCGGCAGGGCGGCGCCGCTGGCCGGCGAGCGGTAGGAAGGCGCGGAGGAGATAAAGGTGGGCACGTGCGGTGGTGTGCGGGTGGCGGCGCGGGTCCAGGGGTGGTGCTCCTGTGAGCTTGCATTCCTGCCTCAAGGTGCATTATGGCATGGACCCGATCTAGGGCCAACTTTCCGCTCGATCTAGGCTAGAATGGGTCTGCCCGCTCCATCTGTTGGCAGGAAGCCGGCCAACGGTGATGGAGCTGCTTGCCCGGCAGAATAATGGTGGTTGTCCTACGATTCCAACTCACGCCAAGAGGAAGATCTGCCGCTTGCGGGGCCCCATTGATCCGGCTGGAGTGTCGTGTTCTGAAAGTCTCTGCTAGTGAACTCCATTAGGCGTTTCATGCTTGGAGATTGCTAGATCGGGTGGGATTGTGTCATGCGCACCCATGTTTTTTCTCTGGCCGTTTGGTTTCAGGAGAGTGTAGCGAAGCTCTACTGGTTGTTACCATTATGGAGCAGGCTTTCTCGTTCCATGGTGAAGTCAGCCGGTGGGGAATTTCATTGAAGTCAGGATCTGAAGACTAGCAATGGTGGATCTAGTCTTTGTGGTGACGAGGAATTGGCTTGGTGATTTATGACTTGGAGCAGCAACATAGTAAGTGGGGACGTTAGCACAAGAGAAGGTCAAATTCTTACCTTCCAGGGTGAAAATCCAAATTTTGGGCTTCATTAGTTGTGCCTAGCAATGGCTTGGTTGAAGCCATTGTTTTGTGATTGAGGACTTTTTCTAGGGTGAAAACAACAAATCTTCGATCAGAGGAACGACGCTTGTGCATTGTTTCTTTCTTGGAGGCGTCACTTTTGGAGTAGCTGGACTTCGGGTGGTGTCTTGGTGGTGTTAGTACTGATACTTCAAGTAATTCATCATCATCGCGGGACTTTTTTATTGTAATTTTGTTTGGTTGTGTGCATCTGTAATGACGCTAGGGTATCATATTGTTGCAGAGGCTGGGTGTATTTGATATCTTCGCGATATTAATATTTTCCTTTATCGAAAAAAGGAAGAACTAAAGTGGTATGAAAGACTCATTTTTTAGGGAACAATAATATGAGATATTTTGGTATTTTTCTTTGAAACGGGAGCAAATTATTTGCCTCAGTCTATTAATTAAGCAGCGATGAATGCCAACTAATTAATGGAAAACCGGGTGAAATCGTTAAGAAAACCATGTGCGGAGTACTCCGAAATCAAGCAACTCTTTAACCTTCTAGACATACCATCAAGCTCTTCCAACCTACTATAACCAAGAACTCTCAGACACATTGATCATGACACGACATCGATCACGATACGAAAAGGAAACCCCACATAGAACACATGAACAAAAAAGTCGGATCCGACAACTTGAAAAGGGGGATAACCATTCAAAAGCACTAACGGATGCCTTTTTTGTGGCGTCACTCTCTTTGCCGTTGCTCGCGATATAATCCTTTGGCTTCTTGGTTTTGCCCCAGGTGCTTTCTCCATTAGGAGGCAAGCAATCGATGTTCTAGATCCAGGGCTGACCACCTCCAAACTAACGATAAGATTGCAAAAATCTTCTGGAAAAAGAGCCTACCGGCAGATGATATAGAAAGAAATGTATTAATGCTGGCTCGATCAACATGAAGATAGAATTTTAAAGGGACGTATCCCCTAAGAAAAAGTATACAAGTACTTACTACTAGAACACTTTGGATCTCGTGATGAGAGTGCTCTCCCCCATTTTCTTTGAATCTCAAATTGGCGGCATTTTTGAAGTTTCAGATGAAAAAAATGCAATCCTTGTTGCCCCTTTCACGAGGGACGAAGTGATGGAAGCAATTATTTAAATGAAAACTATTTAAAAGGCACGTAATAAATCTTCGGGACTTCAAGTAATTCATCACTATGGCGGGACTTTTTTATTGTAATTTTGTTTGGTTGTGTGCATATGTAATGCCACTAGGGCATCACATTGTTGCAGAGGCTGGGTGTATTTGATATCTTCGCGATATTAATATTTTCCTTTATCGAAAAAAGGAAGAACTAAAGTGGTATGAAAGACTCATTTTTTAGGGAACAATAATATGAGATATTTTGGTATTTTTCTTTGAAATGGGAGAAAATTATTTGCCTCAATCTATTAATTAAGCAGTGATGAATGCCGAGCTAATTAATGGAAAACCCGGTGAAATCGTTAAGAAAACCATGTGCGGAGTACTCCGAAATCAAGCAACTCTTTAACCTTCTAGACATACCATCAAGCTCTTCCAACCTACTATAACCGAGAACTCTCGACACATTGATCATGACACGACATCAATCGCGATACAAAAAGGAAGCCTCACATAGAACACATGAACCAAAAATTCGGATACGACAACTTGAAAAGGTGGATAACCATTCAGAAGAAGTAACGAATGCCTTTTCTGTGGCGTTACTCTCTTTGCCTTTGCTCGCGAGATAATCCTTCGGCTTCTTGATTTTTCCCCCGGTGCCTTCTCCATTAGGAGGCAAGCAAACGATGTTCTAGATCTAGGGCTGACCACCTTCAAACTAACGATAAGATTGCAAAAAATCTTCTGGAAAAAGAGCCTCCTAGCGGATGATATAGAAATAAATGTATTAATGCTGACTCGATCGAAATGAAGATAGAATTTTGAAGGGACGTGTCCCCTAAGAAAACTACTTACTACGAAAACACTTTGGATCTCGTGATGAGAGTGCTCTCCCCCATTTTCTTTGAATCTCAAATTGGCGGCATTTCTGAAGTTTCAGATGAAAAAAATGCAATCCTTTTCACCCCTTTCACGACGAAGTGATGGAAGCAATTATTCAAATGAAAACTATTTAAAAGGCACGTAATAAATCTTTGGGACTTCAAGCAATTCATCACTATCGTGAGACTTTTTATTGTAATTTTGTTTGGTTGTGTGCATCTGTAATGCCGCTAGGGCATCACATTGTTGCAGAGTGACATAGGTCTTCCTAATAGGCATGTCGAATAAAGTACCCTGGATATATAAGAAAGTATGAAGCCCATGAACTCGGAGCTTTCGAGGCCCAGAAGGTTAAAGATCTTCGGGTTAGGAAAGTAGAGTTGTAATAGGAAACTTGTATCAATATAGGAAAGGTCTAACATGGCTCAAACAGTTTGTATCTTACGGAAAGCCTCGGCTTCGCCTCCTATATAAAGGGGAAGCCGAGGGAGGAAGAAGGCATCGAAATCATTGTAACCCTAGCCACCATAATCTTGAGTTGAGCACCTTTGTTCGGCTGAACCTTACTTGCCCTCTACTTCTTATGAAACCCTAACTCTACAATTTGTAGGCATTAACGAGTTAATTCTTCGTCAATTGGTGTCGTCTATGGGAATTGGAGGCTGCAATGTCCTGATCTCGATAGCATCTTCAACATCATCGTCAACAGCAAGCAACGCGATGGACGGAGGTAAACGAGTCCAACCTGATCTCGCCAATTTTGTTCCTCACCCTCCCGCCCGTTTGCATGCATATGCCGATCTTGAGGAGTCGACGGAGATGACGTTCGGGAGCTTCCGCTTCCTCGTCGGGAAAGAAGGATCGCATCATCTCGCAAAGACCGATTTTTTCGGGACCGTTGGCGGTCGAGCCCGATTTCTCGGGATCGTCAACATCATCTATCGAGTCAGGCAACGAGGAAGTTTCACCGTCACGCTTCACCAAGCCCGCCGACGGCGGGGCACTCGCTGATCTGTTCAGTCACATGACTTTCGAGTCGTTCACAGAAACCGATCTAGATAGCGACTTGAAAAGCTTCACCAACATCGACTTCACCAACACCAACAACTCTAATGCTAGCAGAGAGGTCTTCGCCGATCTATACAACGGTGTCACCGACCCTGAGTGTTGTGGGTATACTTCATGGGTGTACCATCGACAGTGCCTAGATCCGGCAAGCCCGGGTGGCCCACAGATGGTGATGAGGCATGTGGCCCATCGGGCGGCCCAGTTGCTGTTGATCTTTACGGAAGATGTCCGGCCCAGGAGCAGGGAGCCGGATCCGACCGACCATGAAGAGGAACCCGGATCCATGGAGGCCAGTTAAGGGACCCGGATCCGGTACGACATAGATGGAAGGGTGGATCCTTGACGTACAAGGCAAGACATTGTACCGTAGTTAGGAAACCTGTATCCGGGTAGGACTCTCCTTCTAAACCCTAGATCCGTGCGCCTTTATAAGCCGGATCCTGGGAGCCCTAGAGGCAGAACCTCAACTCATTGTAACATCGCGAAAGCGCCTAGATAATTCCAGACAAGCAGCAGTAGGCCCTGTCATCGTGCATGTGTTCCGAAGCTGGGTAAATAGCGTACCACCGTCCCGTGTGCACTCCGCCCTATGGCCCCCTACTTCTTCTGCCCCTCGTGAGGATCCCTCCTCCGAGGTACCGTCGATTAGGCAACGACAGTTGGCGCCCGCCGTGGGGCCAGCGGCGTCTGGAGGCCGGAACCGGGAGGGTTCCGCCATGGGAAGCTTCGACGACACCATCGCTGTGGGGCATGTCCTTTACGCCGGAAATCTGCCGATCGTCCCTCCGGATGAGTGCTGGATTCCGGCTAAAACCGACCCCGTCAAGCTCTCCATTGTCCCAGTTGGTGGCATACACATCTTCATCGGGGAAACCGTCGATTCCAACGGAAACCCACTGGTAAGTAGCGCTGACGCGACCGCCGCTGAGCAGGACGTAGTCGCGAAGATCCGATCTGAGACGCAGGAACTTCCTAGCGAAGATTCCGCCTTAGATCTGAAAAAATCAAAACCCACCCAATCCGCCCCTGAGCAGGAAATAAAGGTGGAAGACCAATGCGAGATCCGCCTGGGTCTCCCAGGTGTTAGAGAAGCAAAGGTGTCACTTCGTGCACTTCTTGGCCCATACCGCCGGAACCGCCCCTCAAGAAGCCGGAGCTGGTCCCGAACAGGTCGAGGCCCCGGAAAACAACGCTGTTCCGGATCAGCAAGAGGCTGTCGGAGAAAGCGGAGCTCCGGTTGAAGAGTCGATTTTGGGCAACCTAAGCCCAATTTCCGGAGATGCCCAATCCATGGACACTGAAGAATTCGATCGCAAGGTGAAGGAATATGGATACGGTGATCCGCCAGAAGTTGACTCCGCCCAGCCAAAGCAGGTACTTGCGACTGTAGCGGCGCTGGGAGAACCCGGATCAGAAGGGGAAACCACCCAATCCGACCCCCAGCCATCCCGTCAGGGATCTCCAATGTCGCGGAGCGACCCCGTAAGGATTCTTCCTCGGAGGACCTCCTGTCGCCTGAAGAGATGGTTGCACAAGCAGGCATGGATGCAGTTTATCGCTCGGATATTCTTAACAAACCCATCACTCCCGAAGACGTAGAAGCATTAGAGGCTAAGAGACTGGAGATGCTGGCCACAGCTAAGAAGTTTAAGGACACCGCAGCCGCCATGCTGGAGGAAAGGAAGCACGCCGCAGTTTTTGTGGAAGACTTCATCCAGCGCGAGCAGGAGGTGGACGAAGGACTGGCAAAGGTCAAGGAACTCCGAAAGCATTGGGAGGACAAGATCGTTGAAGCTCATCATGAGGTCGAAAGGGTCCGGCGTGAGTTGATAGCTCCCCGCAGGATCACCTTCGCAACTCCAACGGAGCAGCAGCCGTTCGCAACCCCAAAGGACAATATGACGAAGGCTGCAGAGATCTTGAAGAAAAAGAACGAGGAGATCGACATCGACTACGTTCGCACGCTCGTCACTTCAGCAATGAGGCAGCAGAGCAAGGCAGACACTTCGCGCAAGTTGGAATCTAACCCGGAGCAGTGCGTCTCCACTGCGCAGAAGGACGCCTACGACAACCGCCATCGAGATGACGAATCGCGAACCGGATCTTCGGAACGCAGAAGGAAAGCCAGCGAACACCCACATCCAATCCCCGTCCCATCAAGGACGCCTCCATCAGATCCAAGAAAGGGAAAGGATGCAATGTACTCTGGACGGGACAAGTACCGCAACCCCTCTCCTCCGCCCAATGGTTGCCCGCGTCCCCCTCGCCACCGTAGTCCAGCCGGAAACACCAGGCCCCAGGGGCATGGTGGAATTGTTATCCGCGACAACGTGCTGCCCTCAAGAAACAGAAACAGGGAGCGCACGCCGGAACCTCGCTGGAACCAGAACAACGATCGTGAGCCCGAGCCTAGGAGGAGTCGGAATGAGGAGCGCGACCCGGAGCCTCGCCGGAGCCGGAACGACCAGGGCAGCCAGCGCCACGGCGAAGGCAGCCGCAGGAGCCGGAGCCAGCACCGGGAAGGCCGAGGAGAATCTGAAGGCGGAAGCAAGAAGTCGGATCGACCCCCTCGCAGGTCTCCCTCACCACCACCTAGCGGTGGCGGTGGAGGTGGAGGCGGAGGCGGCGGCCGGAGATCTCGCTCTCGTTCACAGTCTCCTCGCCACGGCTCGCGCGACGCGCGGGAACGCCTCAACGAATACAGAACCGACTACATCGGTCCGAAGTGCTTTGGCAGGATGATTCGACGAGAACCAAAGCCAAGGATGAACCTCAAGCTACCCGGAAACCTGAAGCATTATGATGGCACCGAAAGGCCGGATACCTGGATTGAGGATTACTATAATGCAGTAACCTTTGCCGGAGGAACCCCTAATATCGCCTGTCGCATGCTCCAGTTATACCTTGTAGGTCCAGCCCGGATCTGGCTCAACGAACTCGAGAAGAACTCCATCTTTTGCTGGTTTGACCTGAAGACCGCTTTCGAGAAACACTTCAGAGGCACCTACAAAAGACCTGCCACGGCAAGCGACTTACAAGCTTGTATCCAGAAGAAGGGAGAATCCTCAAGACACTTCCTCACACGATGGTTGGCATGCAAGAACGAGTGCGAAAATGTTGACCACACCACCGCCATGTACGCCTTCATTGGTGGACTGCAGAGAGGAGGATTGCTCGAGGCATAAGCTCACTTGTTTGGCTAACGCAAATAAACTGACTTTGGATGAAATGATCTCCATTGCCAGTGACCATACTGCCGCCGATGATGATGCAGGTGGTGATCTCGCAGCTACAGCAATCCCCCTACATCAACAAAAGAAGAACCGTGATAACGGCAACAGCAGCAGCCATAAACGCAAAAACCCTGATGACCAGAAGAGTGGCGGATCCGAGATGGTCGCCATGGCGTTCCAACGCGGAGGTTCAGGAGGCGGAAGAGGACGCCGCCGTGGAGGCGGAGCCGGCAGGGGTCATTGATACGTCTCCAACGTATCGATAATTTCTTATGTTCCATGCCATATTATTGATGATACCTACATGTTTTATGCACACTTTATGTCATATTCGTGCATTTTCTGGAACTAACCTATTAACAAGATGCCGAAGAGCCGGTTGCTCGTTTTCTGCTGTTTTTGGTTTCAGAAATCCTAGTAACGAAATATTCTCGGAATTGGACGAAATCAAGACGCAGGGTCCTATTTTGCCACGAAGCTTCCGGAAGACCGAAGAGGAGTCGAAGTGGGGCCACGAGGGGCCGCCACCACAGGGCGGCGCGGCCCAGCCCTTGGCCACGCCGACCTGTGGTGTGGGGCCCCCGTGTGGCCCCCCACGTTGCCCTTCCGCCTACTTAAAGCTTCCGTCGCGAAACCCCTGATGCGAAGAACCACGATACGGAAAACCTTCCAGAGCCGCCGCCATCGCGAAGCCAAGATCTGGGGGACAGGAGTCTCTGTTCCGGCACGCCGTCGGGACGGGGAAGTGCCCCCGGAACGCTTCCCCATCGACACCGCTGCCATCTCCACCGCCATCTTCATCACCGCTGCTGCTCCCATGAGGAGGGAGTAGTTCTCCATCGAGGCTCGGGGCTGTACCGGTAGCTATGTGGTTCATCTCTCTCCTATGTACTTCAATACAATAATCTCATGAGCTGCCTTACATGATTGAGATTCATATGATGATGCTTGTAATCTAGATGTCGTTATGCTAGTCAAGTGAATTTTACTCATGTGATCTCCTGGAGACTCCTTGTCCCACGTGTGTAAAGGTGACAAGTGTGTGCACCGTGTGGGTCTCTTAGGCTATATTTCACGTAATACTTATTCACCGTTATGAATGGCATAGTGAAGTGCTTATTTATATCTCTTTATGATTGCAATGTATTTTGTATCGCAATTTATCTATGTGCTACTCTAGCAATGTTATTAAAGTAGTTTTATTCCTCCCGCACGGTGTAATGGTGACGAGTGTGTGCATCCGTGTTGTACTTGGTTTATGCTATGATTATGATCTCTTGTAGATTATGAAGTTAACTATTGCTATGATAGTATTGATGTGTATTATTCCTCCTACATAGCATGAAGGTGACGAGTGTGCATGCTATGTTAGTACTTGGTTTAGTCGAATTGATCTTTCATGCACTCTAAGGTTATTTAAATATGAACATTGAATTGTGGAGCTTGTTAACTCCGGCATTGAGGGTTCGTGTAATCCTACGCAATGTGTTCATCATCCAACAAGAGTGTAGAGTATGCATTTATCTATTCTGTTATGTGATCAAAGTTGAGAGTGTCCACTAGTGAAAGTCTAATCCCTAGGCCTTGTTCCTAAATATCGCTATCGCTGTTTGTTTATCGTTTTACTGCGTTACTACTGCCGCAATACTACCACCATCAACTACACGCCGGCAAGCTATTTTCTCGGCACCGTTGCTACTTGCTCATACTTATTCATACCACCTGTATTTCACTATCTCTTCGCCGAACTAGTACACCTATTAGGTGTGTTGGGGACACAAGAGACTTCTTGCTTTGTGGTTTCAGGGTTGCATGAGAGGGATATCTTTGACCTCTTCCTCCCTGAGTTCGATAAACCTTGGGTGATCCACTTAAGGGAAACTTGCTGTTCTACAAACCTCTGCTCTTGGAGGCCCAACACTGTCTACAAGAATAGAAGCTCCCGTAGACATCAGTCATCAGCACGGCACTGAGGTCACAGCTGGCGGAACCCGCGCCCCGCAAACCTACGAGGAGTACAGAGACATGCCCTGCCTGGCCCACCTGGATCCGGTTACAGGGAAGTCCACTCACACCAACCGCAACTGCAAGTGGGTCAATGATCTAAAGAACGACCCGGAGGCGGGATACAAGCGAGCCCGAAGCACCGCCCACGCGGCAAGGGAGGCAAGGGCAAGAACAAGGACAAAGAGGAAGACAGTTCCGAGGCGATGGATGAGGATGATAACTCGCCGGATCCCAAGGCAGGGTCCGCAGGTAAATCCAACCCATTCGAGAAAAAGAGCGTGGGGGCTTACCACACTTTCCTCGGAACCCCAACAGTCCGCGCTACCAAGTCAGCTACCCGGATCCTGAACGCCACAGTTCCGGCTGTGCCTGATGCGTGTAGTTGACACGTCCGTTGGGAACCCCAAGAGGAAGGTGTGATGCGCACAGCGGCAAGTTTCCCTCAGTAAGAAACCAAGGTTTAATCGAACCAGTAGGAGTCAAGAAGCACGTTGAAGGTTGATGGCGGCGGATGTAGTGCGGCGCAGCACCGGAGATTCCGGCGCCAACGTGGAACCCGCACAACACAACCAAAGTACTTTGCCCCAACGAAACAAGTGAGGTTGTCAATCTCACCGGCTTGCTGTAACAAAGGATTAACCGTATTGTGTGGAAGATGATTGTTTGCAGAGAAAACAATGAAACAAGTATTGCAAGCAGATTTGTATTTCAAGTATTAAAAGAATGGACCGGGGTCCACAGTTCACTAGAGGTGTCTCTCCCATAAGATAAAAGCATGTTGGGTGAACAAATTACAGTCGGGCAATTGACAAATAGAGAGGGCATAACAATGCACATACATGGCATGATAAGTATAGTGAGATTTAATTGGGCATTACGACAAAGTACATAGACCGCCATCCAACCGCATCTATGCCTAAAAAGTCCACCTTCAGGTTATCGTCCGAACCCTTCCAGCATTAAGTTGCAAAGCAACAGGACAATTGCATTAAGTATGGTGCGTAATGTAATCAACAACTACATCCTCGGACATAGCGCCAATGTTTTATCCCTAGTGGCAACAAGCACAACACAACCTTAGAACTTTCTCACATCGTCCCAGTGTCAATGCAGGCATGAACCCACTATCGAGCATAAATACTCCCTCTTGGAGTTAAAAGCAAAAACTTGGCCAGAGCCTCTACTAGTAACGGAGAGCATGCAAGATCATAAACAACACATATGTAATAACTTGATAATTAACATAACATGGTATTCTCTATCCATCGGATCCCGACAAACACAACATAGAGTATTACAGATAGATGATCTTGATCATGTTAGGCAGCTCACAAGATCCAACGATGAAGCACAATGAGGAGAAGAAAACCATCTAGCTACTGCTATGGACCCATAGTCCAGGGGTGAACTACTCACTCATCACTCCGGAGGCGACCATGGCGGTGTAGAGTCCTCCGGGAGATGAATCCCCCTCCGGCAGAGGTGCCGGAGGAGATCTCCGTAATCCCCCGAGATGGGATCGGCGGCGGCGGCGTCTCGGCAAGGTTTTCCGTATCGTGGTTTTTCGCATCGGGGTTTCGCGACGGAGGCTTTAAGTAGGCGGAAGGGCGAGTCGGGGCCGACGAGGGGCCCACACCACATGGCGGCGCGGGCCCCCCTTGGCCGCGCCGCCTTGTGGTTTGGCCACCTCGTGGCCCCACTTCGTATGCTCTTCGGTCTTCCGGAAGGTTCGTGGCGAAATAGGCCCTCGGGTCTTTGTTTCGTCCAATTCCGAGAATATTTCGTTACTAGGATTTCGAAACCAAAAACAGCAGAAAACGAGAACCGGCACTTCGGCATCTTGTTAATAGGTTAGTTCCAGAAAATGCAAGAATATGACATAAAGTGTGCATAAAACATGTAGGTATCATCAATAATATGGCATAGAACATAAGAAATTATCGATACGTCGGAGACGTATCAAGCATCCCCAAGCTTAGTTTTTCTCGTCCCGAGCAGGTAAAACGATAACAAAGATAATTTCTGAAGTGATATGCCATCATAACCTTGATCATACTATTTGTAAACATATGTAGTGAATGCAGCGATCAAAACAATGGTAATGACATGAGTAAACAAGTGAATCATAAAGCAAAGACTTTTCATGAATAGTACTTCAAGACAAGTATCAATAACTCTTGCAAAAGAGTTAACTCATAAAGCAATAAATCAAAGTAAAGGCATTGAAGCAACACAAAGGAAGATTAAGTTTCAGCGGTTGCTTTCAACTTGTAACATGTATATCTCATGGATAATTGTCAACATAGAGTAATATAACAAGTACACTATGCAAGTATGTAGGAATCAATGCACAGTTCACACAAGTGTTTGCTTCTTGAGGTGGAGAGAGATAGGTGAACTGACTCAACATAAAAGTAAAGAGAAAGGTCCTTCAAAGAGGAAAGCATCGATTGCTATATTTGTGCTAGAGCTTTTATTTTGAAAAGATGAAACAATTTTGTCAACGGTAGTAATAAAGCATATGAGTTATGTAAATTATATCTTACAAGTTGCAAGTCTCATGCATAGTATACTAATAGTGCCCGCACCTTGTCCTAATTAGCTTGGACTACCGGATCTTTGCAATGCACATGTTTTAACCAAGTGTCACAATGGGGTACCTCCATGCCGCCCGTACAAAGGTCTAAGGAGAAAGCTCGCATTTTGGATTTCTCGCTTTTGATTATTCTCAACTTAGACATCCATACCGGGACAACATGGACAATAGATAATGGACTCCTCTTTAATGCATAAGCATGTGGCAACAATTATTATTCTCATATGAGATTGAGGATATATGTCCAAGATCGAAACTTCCACCATGAATCATGGCTTTAGTTAGCGGCCCAAAGTTCTTCTCTAACAATATGCATGCTCCAACCATAAAGGTGGTAGATCTCTCTTACTTCAGACAAGACGGACATGCATAGCAACTCACATGATAATCAACAAAGAATAGTTGATGGCGTCCCCAGAAGCATGGTTATCGCACAACAAGCAACTTAATATGAGATAAAGTGCATAAGTACATATTCAATACCACAATAGTTTTTAAGCTATTTGTCCCATGAGCTATATATTGCAAAGGTGAATGATGGAATTTTAAAGGTAGCACTCAAGCAATTTACTTGGGAATGGCGGATAAATACCATGTAGTAGGTACGTATGGTGGACACAAATGGCATAGTGGTTGGCTCAAGGATTTTGGATGCATGAGAAGTATTCCCTCTCGATACAAGGTTTAGGCTAGCAAGGTTATTTGAAACAAACACAAGGATGAACGGTACAGCAAAACTCACATAAAAGACATATTGTAAACATTATAAGACTCCATACCGTCTTCCTTGTTGTTCAAAACTCAATACTAGATATTATCTAGACTCTAGAGAAACCAAATATGCAAACCAAATTAGCAAGCTCTAAGTGTTTCTTCATTAATGGGTGCAAAGTATATGATGCAAGAGCTTAAACATGAGCACAACAATTGCCAAGTATCAAATTATCCAAGACATTTTAGAGTTACTACATGTAGCATTTTCCAATTCCAACCATATAACAATTTAACGAAGAAGAAACTTCGCCATGAATACTATGAGTAGAGCCTAAGGACATATTTGTCCATATGCTACAGCGGAGCGTGTCTCTCTCCCATAAAGTGAATGCTAGGATCCATTTTATTCAAACAAAACAAAAAACAAAAACAAACCGACGCTCCAAGCAAAGTGCATAAGATGTGACGGAATAAAAATATAGTTTCGGGGAGGAACCCGATAATGTTGTCGACGAAGAAGGGGGTGCCTTGGGCATCCCCAAGCTTAGACGCTTGAGTCTTCTTAAAATATGCAGGGGTGAACCACCGGGGCATCCCCAAGCTTAGAGCTTTCACTCTCCTTGATCATATTACATCATACTCCTCTCTTGATCCTTGAAAACTTCCTCCACACCAAACTCGAAACAACTCATTAGAGGGTTAGTGCATAATAAAAATTCACATGTTCAGAGGTGACACAATCATTCTTAACACTTCTGGACATTGCATAAAGCTACTGGACATTAATGGATCAAAGAAATTCATCCAACATAGCAAAAGAGGCAATGCGAAATAAAAGGCAGAATCTGTCAAAAACAGAACAGTCCGTAAAGATGGATTTTATTAGGCCACCAGACTTGCTCAAATGAAAATGCCCAAATTGAATGAAAGTTGCGTACATATCTGAGGATCATGCACGTAAATTGGCTTAATTTTCTGAGTTTCTACAGGGAGGTAGACCCAGATTCGTGACAGCAAAGAAATCTGGAACTGCGCAGTAATCCAAATCTAGTACTTACTTTACTATCAAAGACTTTACTTGGCACAACAAAACTCAAAACTAAGATAAGGAGAGGTTGCTACAGTAGTAAACAACTTCCAAGACACGAATATAAAACAAAAATACTGTAGTAAAAACATGGGTTGTCTCCCATAAGCGCTTTTCTTTAACGCCTTTCAGCTAGGCGCAGAAAGTGTAACTCAAGTAACATCAAAGGGTGGTGCACCTACAGCGGGGTTTGGAGTTTTCTCAACCATGCATAGTATATTGGATACATAAGTTTCAGCGTCTCCCTTTTCATTAGTCTTGGGCTTGCTACTCTCATCAAACAAATTTTCGGGAACAAGCCAAGCATAGTTATTTTCTAGTGCATCATTCATAGCTAGGAGTTTACATGGTATTGGTGCTTTGATCTCCCCACCATCATTAGCATTATTAGTGTACCTTATCCTATCCATATCCATTTTTTCAAGGAGACCAACAAAATTAGTATGAGAACCAAGCATATTAAATTTAGCGAAGACCTTTCTAGCCTCTCTTGCTAGACCACCAAATTCTCTAAGAAGGGTTTCTAAAACAAAATCTTTCTTTTCCCCCTCTTCCATATCACCAAGTGTAAGAAACATGTGTTGGATTATAGGATTGAGATTAACAAATTTAATTTCCAACAAGCGAACTAAAGCAGCAGCAGCAATTTCATAAGTAGGAGCAAGTTCTACCAAGTGTCTATCTTCAAAATCTTCAACGGTACTAACATGGGTGAAAAATTCTTCTATATTGTTTCTCCCAATTATAGACCCTTGTCCTACCGGTATGTTCTTTGCGGTAAAATTAAAAGGAAACATGATGAAATAAGTAAAGTAAATGCAAGTAACTAATTTTTTTTGTATTTTTGACATAGCAAACAAGACAGTAAATAAAGTAAAGCTAGCAACTAATTTTTTTGTGTTTTGATATAATGGAGCAAACAAAGTAGTAAATAAAATAAAGCAAGACAAAAACAAAGTAAAGAGATTGGGAAGTGGAGACTCCCCTTGCAGCGTGTCTTGATCTCCCCGGCAACGGCGCCAGAAATTTGCTTGATGCGTGTAGTTGACACGTCCGTTGGGAACCCCAAGAGGAAGGTGTGATGCGCACAGCGGCAAGTTTCCCTCGAGTAAGAAACCAAGGTTTAATCGAACCAGTAGGAGTCAAGAAGCACGTTGAAGGTTGATGGTGGCGGGATGTAGTGCGGCGCAACACCAGAGATTCCGGCGCCAACGTGGAACCTGCACAACACAACCAAAGTACTTTGCCCCAACGAAACAGTTAGGTTGTCAATCTCACCGGCTTGCTGTAACAAAGGATTAACCGTATTGTGTGGAAGATGATTGTTTGCAGAGAAAACAGTAAAACAAGTATTGCATCAGATTTGTATTTCAGTATTAAAAGAATGGACCGGGGTCCACAGTTCACTAGAGGTGTCTCTCCCATAAGATAAAAGCATGTTGGGTGAACAAATTACAGTCGGGCAATTGACAAATAGAGAGGGCATAACAATGCACATACATGGCATGATAAGTATAGTGAGATTTAATTGGGCATTACGACAAAGTACATAGACCGCCATCCAACCGCATCTATGCCTAAAAAGTCCACCTTCGAGGTTATCGTCCGAACCCCTTCCGGTATTAAGTTGCAAAGCAACAGACAATTGCATTAAGTATGGTGCGTAATGTAATCAACAACTACATCCTCGGACATAGCGCCAATGTTTTATCCCTAGTGGCAACAAGCACAACACAACCTTAGAACTTTCACATCCTGTCCCAGGTGTCAATGCGAGCATGAACCCACTATCGAGCATAAATACTCCCTCTTGGAGTTAAAAGCAAAAACTTGGCCGAGCCTCTACTAGTAACGGAGAGCATGCAAGATCATAAACAACACATATGTAATAACTTGATAATTAACATAACATGGTATTCTCTATCCATCGGATCCCGACAAACACAACATAGAGTATTACAGATAGATGATCTTGATCATGTTAGGCAGCTCACAAGATCCAACGATGAAGCACAATGAGGACAAGACAACCATCTAGCTACTGCTATGGACCCATAGTCCAGGGGTGAACTACTCACTCATCACTCCGGAGGCGACCATGGCGGTGTAGAGTCCTCCGGGAGATGAATCCCTCTCCGGCGAGGTGCCGGAGGAGATCTCCGGAATCCCCCGAGATGGGACCGGCGGCGGCGTCTCGGTAAGGTTTTCCGTATCGTGGTTTTTCGCATCGGGGTTTCGCGACGGAGGCTTTAAGTAGGCGGAAGGGCGAGTCGGGGGCTGACGAGGGGCCCACACCACAGGGCGGCGCGGCCCCCTTGGCCGCGCCGCCTTGTGGTTTGGCCACCTCGTGGCCCCACTTCATATGCTCTTCGGTCTTCTGGAAGGTTCGTGGCGAAATAGGCCCCTGGGTCTTTGTTTCGTCCAATTCCGAGAATATTTCGTTACTAGGATTTCGAAACCAAAAACAGCAGAAAACGAGAACCGGCACTTCGGCATCTTGTTAATAGGTTAGTTCCAGAAAATGCACGAATATGACATAAAGTGTGCATAAAACATGTAGGTATCATCAATAATATGGCATAGAACATAAGAAATTATCGATACGTCGGAGACGTATCAGTGCCGCAGTATGTCAGGTGGTCGGAAGTCCCGTGCACATTTGACAGGGAGGATCACCCTGCCATTGTGCCAAAAGAATGCTACGCCTTGGTTGTAAGTCCCCGCATAGACGGGTATGACTTCTCCAAGTGCCTCATGGATGGTGGAGCCAGCTTGAACATCATGTACCTGAGACTCTAGAGCGGATGAACCTCACCAAGGAACAGCTCAAACACAGCAACACCGAGTTTCATGGCGTGGTTCCGGGTAAGAAGGCGAACTCCTCGGCAGCATCACACTTCCCGTGGCCTTCGGCGATGTTCACAATTTCGCGAAGAGAAGATCACGTTTGAAGTTGTGCCCTTCAAGAGCTCCTACCACGTCATCTTCGGCAGGCCCACCTACCACAAGTTCCATGCGAGAGCGTGCTACATCTACAACAAGCTCAAGATTCCGGGTCCTAAGGGTATGATTACCGTATCCGGAGACTACAAAAAGGCTCATGAGTGCGAGTTAGGCGAAGCCGCCTTCGCGAGTCCGTGATATCCGGAGAGGAGCTGCAAGGCTACGGAGCCGCGGTGGATCCGACCGAGATGCAGTACCACCAAGAAGCAGATCTCCGAACGGAAAAACTCCTTCGGGGCCGCGATAGAGACCAAGAAAGTCAACTTCAAGGAAGATGACGCTACCAAGCAGGTCTCGGTCGGAGCCAACATGGACCCCAAATAGGAAGACGCGCTCGTCGAGTTTCTCCGCGCTAACATGGATATCTTCGCATGGCAATCTTCTGACATGTCCGGAGTACCAAGGGAACTCGCCGAGCACTACCTCAACATAAATCCGGGGGCTAAACCGGTGAAGCAAGTGATACGTCTCCGACGTATCGATAATTTCTTATGTTCTATGCCATATTATTGATGATACCTACATGTTTTATGCACACTTTATGTCATATTCGTGCATTTTCTGGAACTAACCTATTAACAAGATGCCGAAGTGCCGCTTCTGTTTTCTGCTGTTTTTGGTTTCGAAATCCTAGTAACGAAATATTCTCGGAATTGGACGAAATCAAAGCCCAGGGGCCTATTTTCTCACGAAGCTTCCGGAAGTCCGAAGGAGAGACGAAGAGGGGCCACGGAGGGGCCACACTATAGGGCGGCGCGGCCCCCCCCTTGGCCGCGCGGCCCTGTGGTGTGGGGCCCTCGTGCCGCCTCTTGACCTACCCTTCCGCCTATAAAAAGTCTCCGTGACGAAACCCCCGAGCATCGAGAGCCACGATACGGAAAACCTTCCGAGACACCGTCGCCGCCGATCCCATCTCGGGGGATCCAGGAGATCGCCTCCGCACCTCGCCGGAGAGGGGAATCATCTCCCGGAGGACTCTACGCCGCCATGGTCGCCTCCGGTGTGATGTGTGAGTAGTTCACCCCTGGACTATGGGTCCATAGCAGTAGCTAGATGGTTGTCTTCTCCTCATTGTGCTTCATTGTTGGATCTTGTGAGCTGCCTAACATGATCAAGATCATCTATCCGTAATTCTATATGTTGTGTTTGTCGGGATCCGATGGATAGAGAATACTATGTCATGTTAATTATCAAGTTATTATACATGTGTTGTTTATGATCTTGCATGCTCTCCGTTTCTAGTAGAGGCTCTGGCCAAGTTTTTACTTTTAACTCCAAGAGGGAGTATTTATGCTCGATAGTGGGTTCATGTCTCCGTGAATCTGGGGGAGTGACAGCAACCCCTAAGGTTATGGATGTGCTGTTGCCACTAGGGGCAAAACATTGATGCTATGTTCGAGGATGTAGTTATTGATTACATTACGCACCATACTTAATGCAATTGTCTGTTGCTTTGCAACTTAATACTCGGAGGGGGTTCGGACGATAACTCCGAAGGTGGACTTTTTAGGCATAGATGCAGTTGGATGGCGGTCTATGTACTTTGTCGTAATGCCCAATTAAATCTCACTATACTTATCATGTCATGTATGTGCATTGTCATGCCCTCTCTATTTGTCAATTGCCCGACCGTAATTTGTTCACCCAACATGCTTTTATCTTATGGGAGAGACACCTCTAGTGAACTGTGGACCCCGGTCCATTCTTTAATACTGAAATACAAATCTGCTGCAATACTTGTTTTTACTATTTTCTCTCGCAAACAATCATCTTCCACACAATACGGTTAATCCTTTGTTACAGCAAGCCGAGTGAGATTGACAACCTCACTCGTTTCGTTGGGGCAAAGTACTTTGGTTGTGTTGTGCAGGTTCCACGTTGGCGCCGGAATCTCTGGTGTTGCGTCGCACTACATCCCGCCGCCATCAACCTTCAACGTGCTTTTTGGCTCCTCCTGGTTCGATAAACCTTGGTTTCTTTCTGAGGGAAAACTTGCTGCTGTGCGCATCATACCTTCCTCTTGGGGTTGCCCAACGAACGTGTGAAATACACGCCATCAAGCTCTTTTTCTGGCGCCGTTGCCGTGGAACGAAGAAAAGTTACACCACAAAGATTTTCAACTCCCACGTCAACAGCTCTTTTTCTGGCGCCGTTGCCGGGGAGATCAAGACACGCTGCAAGGGGAGTCTCCACTTCTCAATCTCTTTACTTTGTTTTTGTCTTGCTTTATTTTATTTACTACTTTGTTTGCTGCATTATATCAAAACAAAAAAATTAGTTGCTAGCTTTACTTTATTTACTGTCTTGTTTTCTATATCAAAAACACAAAAAAATTAGTTTACTTGCATTTACTTTATCTAGTTTGCTTTATTTACTATTGCTAAAATGGCCAACCCTGAAAATACTAAGTTGTGTGACTTCACTAGCACAAATAATAATGATTTCTTATGCACACCTATTGCTCCACCTGCTACTACAGCAGAATTCTTTGAAATTAAACCTGCTTTACTTAATCTTGTCATGAGAGAGCAATTTTCCGGTGTTAGTTCCGATGATGCTGCTGCCCATCTCAATAATTTTGTTGAACTATGTGAAATGCAAAAATATAAAGATGTAGATGGTGACATTATAAAATTAAAATTGTTTCCTTTCTCATTAAGAGGAAGAGCTAAAGATTGGTTGCTATCTCTCGCCTAAGAATAGTATTGATTCATGGACTAAATGCAAGGATGCTTTTATTGGTAGATATTATCCCCCTGCTAAAATTATATCTTTGAGGAGTAGCATAATGAATTTCAAACAATTAGATACTGAACATGTTGCTCAAGCTTGGGAAAGAATGAAATCTCTCGGTTAAAAATTGCCCAACCCATGGATCGACTACTTGGATGATCATCCAAACCTTCTATGCAGCACTAAATTTTTCTTCGCGGAATTTATTGGATTCAGCTGCTGGAGGTACCTTTATGTCCATCACTCTTGGTGAAGCAACAAAGCTTCTTGATAATATGATGGTTAATTACTCTGAATGGCACACGGAAAGAGCTCCACAAGGTAAGAAGGTAAATTCCGTTGAAGAATCCTCTTCCTTGAATGATAAGGTTGATGCTATTATGTCTATGCTTGCGAATGATAGGACTAATGTTGATCCTAATAATGTTCCATTAGCTTCATTGGTTGCACAAGAAGAACATGTTGATGTAAACTTCATTAAAAATAATAATTTCAACAACAATGCTTATCGGAACAATTCTAGTAATAACTATAGGCCATATCCTTATAATAATGGTAACGGTTATGCTAATTCTTATGGGAATTCTTACAACAATAATAGGAATACACCCCCTGGACTTGAGGCCATGCTTAAAGAATTTATTAGTACACAAACTGCCTTTAACAAATCGTTGAGGAAAAGCTCAATAAAATTGATATTCTTGTTTCTAGAGTTGATAGTCTTGCCTCCGATGTTGATCTTTTGAAATCGAAAGTTATGCCTAATAGGGATATTGAAAATAAAATTGTTACTACAGCAAATGCCATCCAAGTTAGAATTAATGAGAATATAAGATTAATGGTTGAACTGCGTGCTAGGTGGGATAGAGAAGAAAATGAAAAACTAGCTAAAAAGGAAAATGTAGCTAAAGTTTGGACTATTACCACCACTAGCAATGCTAATGATTCATATGTTGCTGCACCTCCTACTATCCATGATAAAATAATTGGAGTTAGCAATGCTTCTACTCCTAGTGCAAAGCGCGCAAAATTACCTGAAACTGCTAAAACTGCTGAAACTGCTTGTGATAAAACTGCTGAAATTTTTTCCAACCTTGGGGATGATAATCCCATTGCTTTAGATTGTAATGGTTTGAATTTTGATGATTGCCACATCTCTGAAGTTATAAAGTTCTTGCAAAAACTTGCTAAAAGTCCTAATGCTAGTGCTATAAATTTGGCTTTCACGCATCATATTACAAATGCTCTCATAAAAGCTAGAGAAGAGAAACTAGAGCGCGAAGCCTCTATTCCTAAAAAGCTAGAGGATGGTTGGGAGCCCATCATTAAGATGAAAGTTAAAGATTTTGATTGTAATGCTTTATGTGATCTTGGTGCAAGTATTTCTGTTATGCCTAAGAAAATTTATAATATGCTTGACTTGCCACCGCTGAAAAATTGTTATTTGGATGTTAATCTTGCTGATCATTCTACAAAGAAACATTTGGGTAAAGTTGATAATGTTCGCATTACCGTTAACAATAATCTTGTTCCCGTTGATTTTGTTGTCTTGGATATTGAATGCAATGCATCTTGTCCCATTATATTGGGAAGACCTTTTCTTCGAACTGTTGGTGCTATTATTGATATGAGGGAAGGTAATATAAAATATCAATTTCCTCTCAAGAAAGGTATGGAACACTTCCCTAGAAAGAGAATAAAGGTACCTTATGATTCTATTATTAGAACAAATTATGATGTTGATGCTTCATCCTTCGATGTTACTTGAGATACACTTTCTGCGCCTAGCTGAAAGGCGTTAAAGAAAAGCGCTTATGGGAGACAACCCATGTTTTTACTACAGTATCTTTGTTTTATATTTGTGTCTTGGAAGTTGTTTACTACTGTAGCAACCTCTCCTTATCTTAGTTTTATGTTTTGTTGTACCAAGTAAAGTCTTTGATAGTAAAGTAAGTACTAGATTTGGATTATCGCGCGAAAACAGATTTCTTTGCTGTCACGAATCTGGGTCTATCTCCCTTTAGGTAGCTCAGAAAATTACGCCAATTTACGAGCATGATCCTCAGATATGTACGCAACTTTCATTCAATTTGAGCATTTTCGTTTGAGCAAGTCTGGTGGCCTAATAAAATCCATCTTTACGGACTGTTCTGTTTTGACAGATTCTGTCTTTTATTTCGCATTGCCTCTTTTGCTATGTTGGATGAATTTCTTTGATCCATTAATGTCCGAGTAGCTTTATGCAATGTCCAGAAGTGTTAAGAATGATTGTGTCACCTCTGAACATGTGAATTTTTATTATGCACTAACCCTCTAATGAGTTGTTTCGAGTTTGGTGTGGAGGAAGTTTTCAAGGATCAAGAGAGGAGTATGATGCAATATGATCAAGGAGAGTGAAAGCTCTAAGCTTGGGGATGCCCCGGTGGTTCACCCCTGCATATATTAAGAATACTCAAGCGTCTAAGCTTGGGGATGCCCAAGGCATCCCCTTCTTCATCGACAACATTATCAGGTTCCTCCCCTGAAACTATATTTTTATTCGGCCACATCTTATGTACTTTGCTTGGAGCGTCGGTTTGTTTTTGTTTTTTGTTTTGTTTGAATAAAATGGATCCTAGCATTCACTTTATGGGAGAGAGACACGCTCCGCTGTTGCATATGGACAAATATGTCCTTAGGCTCTACTCATAGTATTCATGGCGAAGTTTCTTCTTCGTTAAATTGTTATATGGTTGGAATTGGGAAATGCTACATGTAGTAACTCTAAAATGTCTTGGATAATTTGATACTTGGCAATTGTTGTGCTCATGTTTAAGCTCTTGCATCATATACTTTGCACCCATTAATGAAGAAATACTTAGAGCTTGCTAATTTGGTTTGCATATTTGGTTTCTCTAGAGTCTAGATAACATCTAGTATTGAGTTTTGAACAACAAGGAAGACGGTATGGAGTCTTATAATGTTTACCATATGTCTTTTATGTGAGTTTTGCTGTACTGTTCATCCTTGTGTTTGTTTCAAATAACCTTGCTAGCCTAAACCTTGTATCGAGAGGGAATACTTCTCATGCATCCAAAATACTTGAGCCAACCACTATGCCATTTGTGTCCACCATACCTACCTACTACATGGTATTTATCCGCCATTCCAAAGTAAATTGCTTGAGTGCTACCTTTAAAACTCCATCATTCACCTTTGCAATATATAGCTCATGGGACAAATAGCTTAAAAACTATTGTGGTATTGAATATGTACTTATGCACTTTATCTCTTATTAAGTTGCTTGTTGAGCGATAACCATGTTTCGGGGACGCCATCAACTATTCTTTGTTGGATATCATGTGAGTTGCTATGCATGTCCGTCTTGTCCGAAGCAAGAGAGATCTACCACCTTCATGGTTGGAGCATGCATGTTGTTAGAGAAGAACTTTGGGCCGCTAACTAAAGCCATGATTCATGGTGGAAGTTTCAGTTTGGACATATATCCTCAATCTCATATGAGAATAAAAATTGTTGCCACATGCTTATGCATTAAAGAGGAGTCCATTATCTCGTTGTCCATGTTGTCCCGGTATGGATGTCTAAGTTGAGAATAATCAAAAGCGAGAAATCCAAAATGCGAGCTTTCTCCTTAGACCTTTGTACAGAGCGGCATGGAGGTACCCCATTGTGACACTTGGTCAAAACATGTGCATTGCAAAGATCCGGTAGTCCAAGTTAATTAGGACAAGGTGCGGGCACTATTAGTATACTATGCATGAGACTTGCAACTTGTAAGATATAATGTACATAACTCATATGCTTTATTACTACCGTTGACAAAATTGTTTCATGTTTTCAAAATAAAAGCTCTAGCACAAATATAGCAATCGATGCTTTCCTCTTTGAAGGACCATTCTCTTTACTTTTATGTTGAGTCAGCTCACCTATTTCTCTCCACCTCAAGAAGCAAACACTTGTGTGAACTGTGCATTGATTCTTACATATTTGCATATTGTACTTGTTATATTACTCTATGTTGACAATTATCCATGAGATATACATGTTACAAGTTGAAAGCAACCGCTGAAACTTAATCTTCCTTTGTGTTGCTTCAATACCTTTACTTTGATTTATTGCTTTATGAGTTAACTCTTATGCAAGACTTATTAATGCTTGTCTTGAAGTACTATTCATGAAAAGTCTTTGCTTTATGATTCACCTGTTTACTCATGTCATCACCATTGTTATGATCGCTGCATCCACTACATATGTTTACAAATAGTATGATCAAGGTTATGATGGCATATCACTTCAGAAATTATCTTTGTTATCGTTTTACCTCGCTCGGACGAGCAGTAACTAAGCTTGGGGATGCTTGATACGTCTCCGACGTATCGATAATTTCTTATGTTCTATGCCATATTATTGATGATACCTACATGTTTTATGCACACTTTATGTCATATTCGTGCATTTTCCGGAACTAACCTATTAACAAGATGCCGAAGTGCCGCTTGCTGTTTTCACTGTTTTTGGTTTCGGAAATCCTAGTAACGAAATATTCTCGGAATTGGACGAAATCAAAGCCTAGGGGCCTATTTTCTCACGAAGCTTCCGAAGTCCGAAGGAGAGACGAAGAGGGGCCACGGAGGGGCCACACTATAGGGCGGCGCGGCCCCCTGGCCGCGCGGCCCTGTGGTGTGGGGCCCTCGTGCCGCCCTCTTGACCTACCCTTCCGCCTATAAAAAGTCTCCGTGACGAAACCCCCGTGCCGAGAGCCACGATACGGAAAACCTTCCGGAGACGCCGTCGCCGCCGATCCCATCTCGGGGGATCCGAGAGATCGCCTCCGGCACCCTGCCGGAGAGGGGAATCATCTCCCGGAGGACTCTACACCGCCATGGTCGCCTCCGGTGTGATGTGTGAGTAGTTCACCCCTGGACTATGGGTCCATAGCAGTAGCTAGATGGTTGTCTTCTCCTCATTGTGCTTCATTGTTGGATCTTGTGAGCTGCCTAACATGATCAAGATCATCTATCCGTAATTCTATATGTTGTGTTTGTCGGGATCCGATGGATAGAGAATACTATGTCATGTTAATTATCAAGTTATTATACATGTGTTGTTTATGATCTTGCATGCTCTCCGTTTCTAGTAGAGGCTCGGCCAAGTTTTTACTTTTAACTCCAAGAGGGAGTATTTATGCTCGATAGTGGGTTCATGTCTCCGTTGACACTGCGGGAGTGACAGAAACCCCTAAGGTTATGGATGTGCTCGTTGCCACTAGGGATAAAACATTGATGCTATGTTCGAGGATGTAGTTATTGATTACATTACGCACCATACTTAATGCAATTGTCCGTTGCTTTGCAACTTAATACTCGGAGGGGTTCGGACGATAACCTGAAGGTGGACTTTTTAGGCATAGATGCAGTTGGATGGCGGTCTATGTACTTTGTCGTAATGCCCAATTAAATCTCACTATACTTATCATGTCATGTATGTGCATTGTCATGCCCTCTCTATTTGTCAATTGCCCGACTGTAATTTGTTCACCCAACATGCTTTTATCTTATGGGAGAGACACCTCTAGTGAACTGTGGACCCCGGTCCATTCTTTAATACTGAAATACAAATCTGCTGCAATACTTGTTTTTACTATTTTCTCTCGCAAACAATCATCTTCCACACAATACGGTTAATCCTTTGTTACAAGCAAGCCGGTGAGATTGACAACCTCACCTGTTTCGTTGGGGCAAAGTACTTTGGTTGTGTTGTGCAGGTTCCACGTTGGCGCCGGAATCTCCGGTGTTGCGCCGCACTACATCCCGCCGCCATCAACCTTCAACGTGCTTCTTGGCTCCTCCTGGTTCGATAAACCTTGGTTTCTTTCTGAGGGAAAACTTGCTGCTGTGCGCATCATACCTTCCTCTTGGGGTTGCCCAAAGAAACGTGTGAAATACACGCCATCAGCAAGCTATGCGACGCTTTGGAGACAAGAAGCGCTGCGCCATAGGAATGGAGTTAGCAAAGTTACTAGAGGCAGGTTTTGTAATAGAAGTTATCCACACTGATTGGATCGCAAATCCCGTCCTTGTACCCAAAAAGAATTCTGAAATACTAAGAATGTGTATCGATTACTCTGGCTTGAACAAACATTGCCCGAAAGATCCGTTTCCCCTGCCGCGCATTGACCAAGTCATTGATTCGACGGCAGGGGCGGAACTTCTATGTTTTCTTGATGCGTATTCCGGGTATCACCAGATCCGGATGAAGGAGTCTGACCAAAAGGCGACCTCATTCATCACCCCATTTGGCACTTACTGCTATGTTACTATGCCCTTTGGCTTGAAAAACGCAGGTGCCACCTACCAACGTACAATGCAGCGGTGCTTGAAGGACCAGATTGGCCGGAACGTACAAGCCTACGTCGACGATATCGCGGTCATGACTCGGAAAGGATCCGACTTGATCAGCGATCTCACAGAAACCTTTGAGAATCTCCGTCGGTACAAGATGATGTTGAATCCTCTGAAGTGCGTCTTTGGCGTACCAGCTGGAAAACTCCTTGGCTTCATCGTCTCTAACAGGGGCATTGAAGTGAACCCGGAAAAAATCAAGGCAATTTTGTGCATAAAAAGGCCAACTTGTCTCAAAGATGTGCAACGGCTCACCTGGTTGTGTCGCAGCAATCGCAGAGTTTGTTAGCCGTCTTGGCGAGAAGGCACTCCCCCTCGTACAAGCTATTGAAGAAAACGAGACAAGTTTGTACGGGACGAGGCAGCGGATGCAGCTCTTCAAGGGTTGAAGGACATACTCACCTCCCCACCTATCCTAGCGGCTCCGGGAGAGTCGAGCCTATGCTCCTTTGCACGGCAGCTACCAACAGGGTCATCAGCCTCGTCATCGTGGTGGAACGACAGGAAGAAGGTCACGAGTATGGAGTCCAAAGGCCAGTCTACTATATTAGTGAAGTCCTTACGGAGTCCAAACAGCGCTACCCTCACTTTCAGAAATTAGCCTACGGAGTATTCCTAGGCAGCAGGAAGCTGAGACACTACTTCCAAGAGCATCCAGTAACAGTCGTGAGCAAGGCTCCGCTGTCAACGATTCTCAACAATGCTGACGCAACAGGACGCACAACAAAATGGGGCATTGAATTATCCGCCTTCGACATCAACTACAAAGCCAGGACCGCGGTCAAATCCCAGGTCTTGGCAGATTTCGTCGCAGATTGGACAGAAGCTCCAGATATGAATTTGGAGCCGGAACCTGAGACATGGGTCATGCACTTCGATGGATCCAAGCAGCATCAAGGCTCAGGAGCCGGAGTCACCCTGAAGTCCCCTACCGGAGAAGAACTGCAGTATGTCCTGCAGATACACTTCCAAGCTACAAACAATATGGCGGAATACGAGGCTCTACTACACGGATTGCGCATCGCCAAGGAGATAGGGATCAAGCACATTATATGTTGCGGAGATTCAGACCTGGTGGCACAGCAAGTAGCCGGAACCTGGAACGCCAGAAACTCAGTCATGGCGGCCTACAGAGACGAAGTTGACGAGATCGCCAAACATTTCCTCGGATACGAAGTCAAGTACGTCAGACGAGATGACAACACAGCGGCAGATATGCTATCCAAGCTCGGATCCGGCAGGAAGCCAATTCCGCCTGGAATTTTCCTGGAGCATCTCCGGATACCCTCGGTGAAGGGCGCTAACCCGGAAAACCCAGAGGTGGCAGTATCTCCGGCTAGAGAAGTGATGACTATCATTCCGTCTTGGACACAGCCTTTCCTGGACTACCTCATCGACCAGAAGTTGCCAAGGGATGAGGTCCTCGCGCGACAGATCATCAGACGAGCAAGATCCTACACAATTATTGATGGACAGTGATGTCTACGTTCCCCCTCCTTTCCTGTAGACAGTGTTGGGCCTCCAAGAGCAGAGGTTTGTAGAACAGCAGCAAGTTTTCCCTTAAGTGGATCACCCAAGGTTTATCGAACTCAGGGAGGAAGAGGTCAAAGATATCCCTCTCATGCAACCCTGCAACCACAAAGCAAGAAGTCTCTTGTGTCCCCAACACACCAAATAGGTGCACTAGTTCGGCGAAGAGATAGTGAAATACAGGTGGTATGAATATATATGAGCAGTAGCAACGGTGCCAGAAAATAGCTTGCGGGCGTGTAGTTGATGGTGGTAGTATTGCAGCAGGAGTAGTAACACGAGTAAAACAAGTAAACAAGCAGTAGTAACTCAGCGGTATTTAGGAACAAGGCCTAGGGATTACACTTTCACTAGTGGACACTCTCAACATTGATCACATAACGAGAATAGATAAATGCATACTCTACACTCTTGTTGGATGATGAACGCATTGCGTAGGATTACACGAACCCTCAATGCCGGAGTTAACAAGCTCCACAATTTGTTCATATTTAAGTAACCTTATAGTGTAAGATAGATCAACATAACTCGAGATAGATCACATCAATACCATCATAATGATAATTAACTCCACAATCTACAAGAGATCATGATCATAGCCTACGACAAGAACCACACGGTGCACACACTAGTCACCTTTACACACGTGCGGGAGGAATAGAACTACTTTAATAACATCACTAGAGTAGCACATAGATGAATTGTGATACAAAACTCATATGAATCTCAATCATGTAAAGCAGCTCATGAGATCATTGTATTGAAGTACATGGAGAGAGATTAACCACATAGCTACCGGTACAGCCCCGAGCCTCGATGGAGAACTACTCCCTCCTCATGGGAGCAGCAGCGGTGATGAAGATGGCGGTGGAGATGGCAGCGGTGTCGATGGAGAAGCCTTCCGGGGGCACTTCCCCGCTCCGGCGGGGTGCCGGAACGGAGACTCTCGTCCCCCGGATCTTGGCTTCGCGATGGCGGCGGCTGCGGAAGGTTTTCCGTCTCGTGGTTTTTTACGTCGATGTTTTTAGGTCACGACGGCTTATATAGGCGAAGAATCGGAGTCGGAGGGGCCACGGGCTGCCCAAACCATAGGGGCGCGCCCCCTCGGCCGCGCCGGGGTGTGGTGTGGGCCCCCCCGGCACCTCTCCGGCCCTTCTCCGGTGCTGCGGAAGCTTCGCGAAATTATAAGATCCCCGGAATTGATTTCGTCCGATTCCGAAAATATTTCCTTACTAGGATTTCTGAAACCAAAAACAGCGAGAAAACGAGCAACCGGCCTTTCGGCATCTCGTCAATAGGTTAGTTCCGGAAAACGCATAAAAATGATATAAAGTGTGAACAAAACATGTTGGTATTGTCATAAAACAAGCATGGAACATCGGAAATTATAGATACGTTGGAGACGTATCAGCATCCCCAAGCTTAGTTCCTACTCGTCCTCGAGTAGGTAAACGATAAAAGATAATTTCTGAGGTGACATGATACCAACATAATCTTAATCATACTATTGTAAAGCATATGAGATGAATGCAGCGATTCAAAACAATGTTAATGCAATGAGTAAACAATTGAATCATATAGCAAAGACTTTTCATGAATAGTACTTTCAAGACAAGCATCAATAAGTCTTGCATAAGAGTTACTCATAAAGCAATAAATTCTTAGTAGAGACATTGAAGCAACACTATGGAACATTAAGTTTCAGCGGTTGCTTTCAACTTGTAACATGTATATCTCATGGATAGTTGTCAATGCAAAGCAATATAACTAATGCAATAAGCAAGTATGTAAGAATCAATGCATAGTTAATACAAGCGTTTGCTTCTTGAGGTAAAGAGAAATAGGTGAACTGACTCAACAATAAAAGTAAAAGAATGGTCCTTCAAAGAGGAAAGCATCGATTGCTATATTTGTGCTAGAGCTTTTATTTTGAAAACATGAAACAATTTTGTCAACGGTAGTAATAAAGCATATGCATCATGTAAATTATATCTTACAAGTTGCAAGCCTCGTGCATAGTATACTAATAGTGCCCGCACCTTGTCCTAATTAACTTGGACTACCGGATCTTTGCAATGCACATGTTTTGACCAAGTGTCACAATGGGGTACCTCCATGCCGCCTCGTACAAAGGTCTAAGGAGAAAGCTCGCATTTTGGATTTCTCGCTTTTGATTATTCTCAACTTAGACATCCATATCGGGACAACATGGACAACAGATAATGGACTCCTCTTTAATGCATAAGCATGTGGCAACAATTATTATTCTCATATGAGATTGAGGATATGTGTCCAAACTGAAACTTCCACCATGAATCATGGCTTTAGTTAGCGGCCCAAAGTTCTTCTCTAACAACATGCATGCTCCAACCATGAAGGTGGTAGATCTCTCTTGCTTCAGACAAGACGGACATGCATAGCAACTCACATGATATCCAACAAAGAATAGTTGATGGCGTCCCCAGAAACATGGTTATCGCTCAACAAGCAACTTAATGAGAGATAAAGTGCATAAGTACATATTCAATACTACAATAGTTTTTAAGCTATTTGTCCCATGAGCTATATATTGCAAAGGTGAATGATGGAATTTTAAAGGTAGCACTCAAGCAATTTACTTTGGAATGGCGGATAAATACCATGTAGTAGGTAGGTATGGTGGACACAAATGGCATAGTGGTTGGCTCAAGTATTTTGGATGCATGAGAAGTATTCCCTCTCGATACAAGGTTTAGGCCAGCAAGGTTGTTTGAAGCAAACACAAGCACGAACTAGTACAGCAAAACTCACATAAAAGACATATTACAAGCATCATAAAACTATACATCGTCTTCCTTGTTGTTCAAACACCTCACTAGAAAATATCTAGACTCTAGAGAAACCACTCATGCAAACCAAATTTTAACAAGCTCTATGTATTTCTTCACTAATAGGTGCAAGGTATATGATGCAAGAGCTTAAATAAGAGCACAACAATTGCCAAGTATCAAGTTATTCAAGACATCATACCAATTACTACATGTGGCATTTTCCAATTCCAACCATATAAAAAATGAACGAAGCAGTTTTAACCTTCGCCATGAACACTAAAAGATAAAGCTAAGAACACATGTGTTCATATGAACCAGCGGAGCGTGTCTCTCTCCCACACAAGCATTTATTCAAACAAAAACAAAAACAAAAGCACACAGACGCTCCAAGTAAAGTACATAAGATGTGGCCGAATAAAAATATAGTTTCAAGAGAAGGAACCCGATAATTTGTCGATGAAGAAGGGGATGCCTTGGGCATCCCCAAGCTTAGACGCTTGAGTCTTCTTAGAATATGCAGGGGTGAACCACCGGGGCATCCCCAAGCTTAGAGCTTTCACTCTCCTTGATCATAGTATATCATCCTCCTCTCTTGACCCTTGAAAACTTCCTCCACACCAAACTCGAAACAAACTCATTAGAGGGTTAGTGCATAATCAAAAACTCACATGTTCAGAGGTGACACAATCATTCTTAACACTTCTGGACATTGCTCAAAGCTACCGGAAGGTAATGGAACAAAGAAATCCACCCAACACAGCGAAAGAAGCAATGCGAAATAAAAGGCAGAATCTTTCAAAACAGAACAGTCCGTAAAGACGAATTTTAAAAGGGCACCAGACTTGCTCAAATGAAAATGCCCAAATTGAATGAAAGTTGCGTACATATCTGAGGATCACTCAAGTAAATTGGCATAATTTTCTGAGTTACCTACAGAGAATTAGACCCAGATTCGTGACAAGCAAAGAAATGCTGGACTCGCAAGTAATCCAAATCTAGTACTTACTTTACTATCAAAGACTTTACTTGGCACAACAAAACACAAAACTAAGATAAGGAGAGGTTGCTACAGTAGTAAACAACTTCCAAGACACAAATATAAAACAAAGTACTGTAGCAAAATAACACATGGGTTATCTCCCAAGAAGTTCTTTCTTTATAGCCATTAAGATGGGCTCAGCAGTTTTAATGATGCATTTGCAAGAGATAGTATTTGAAGCAAAAGAGAGCTTCAAGAGGCAAATTCAAAACACATTTAAGTCTAACATGCTTCCTATGCATAGGAATCTTGTAAATAAACAAGTTCATGAAGAGCAAAGTAACCAGCATAGGAAGATAAAACAAGTGTAGCTTCAACAATTTCAGCACATAGAGAGGTGTTTTAGTAACATGAAAATTTCTACAACCATATTTTCCTCTCTCATAATAACTTTCAGTAGCATCATGAGCAAACTCAACAATATAACTATCAAATGAAACATTCTTATCATGAGTCTCATACATAAAATTATTACTCTCCACATAAGCATAATCAATTTTATTAGTTGTAGTGGGAGCAAATTCAACAAAGTAGCTATCATTATTATTCTCATCAAGTGTAGGAGGCATAGTATAATCACAACAAAATTTACTCTCCATAGTAGGTTGTACCAAAAGACCACTATCATTATAATCATCAGAAATAGGAGGCAAAGTATCATCAAAGAAAATTTTCTCCTCAATGCTTGGGGGACTAAAAAGATCATGAAAACCAGCTTCCCCAAGCTTAGCATTTTCCATATCATTATCAACAATGGTGTTCAAAGCGTTCATACTAATATTACTACCAGCATGCAAATAAGATTTCATAGGTTTTTTAATTTTCGCATCAAACAATCCATGTTTTAAATCAGGAAATAGAATAAGAAGCTCATTGTTGTCCATTATGCCAAACTAGTGTAAACAAGAAACAAAAAGATGCAATGGCAGGATCTAAAGGAAATAGCTTCGAGCACAAACACAATGGCGCCAGAAAAGTATTGTTACTGGAACCGGAGTATGAGTGCCTTTTTACCTTTCCTCCCCGAGCAACGGCGCCGAGAAAATAGCTTGATGTCTACGTTCCCCTCCTTTCTTGTAGACAGGTGTTGGGCCTCCAAGAGCAGAGGTTTGTAGAACAGCAGCAAGTTTTCCCTTAAGTGGATCACCCAAGGTTTATCGAACTCGGGGAGGAAGAGGTCAAAGATATCCCTCTCATGCAACCCCGCAACCACAAAGCAAGAAGTCTCTTGTGTCCCCAACACACCTAATAGGTGCACTAGTTCGGCGAAGAGATAGTGAAATACAGGTGGTATGAATATATATGAGCAGTAGCAACGGTGCCAGAAAATAGCTTGCGGGCGTGTAGTTGATGGTGGTAGTATTGCAGCAGTAGTAACACAGTAAAACAGTAAACAAGCAGTAGTAACTTAGCAGTATTTAGGAACAAGGCCTAGGGATTACACTTTCACTAGTGGACA
>NC_061509.1:74336404-74360477 GCF_022539505.1 Lolium rigidum
GCCGGATATGGCTTGTAGAAGCCGGCCCGCCTACGCATTGGCGGCCGTAGCTAAGCCGACTAGGACCTAGAGCCAGCCGGCCACGGCGCCAGCCGGCTGCTCCTCAGCCGGCCTTTGCCGCGAGCCGGCCAGTGGCCAGCCGGCTGCTCCGCGTCCATTGCCCTACCCGGGGTCTTCCCCCCGACACGAATTACTGCAATTCTTCAGAGAAACAAAACTTGAGTCTTCATTAATAAAGTAAGTAAAAAACAAAAGGGTTAAAAAGAGTCATGTTGAAGCCTGAAAGGTGAAAAAACTAAATATAATGCTATCCATCCTTTTAAACAAGAGGAGGGTTCTTCTTATCTTCGAGCTTGTCCGACGTGCCAGTGGCTATGGAAGCATCACTGGTTTCATCAGGAGTTCTTGCAGTGAGTGCCGGAGTTTTGTTTTCTTCAATAATGGTCTTGCCATCAGCTGCCGAGGTTTTTACTGTCGAAGCTTCCAGAGCAAGATCAGGTGGTTTCTTCTTCAGTTTCTTGATGCATTCATCTTCCTTACTATCGAGTGCTGACGATTTTGAAGGGAAGTCGTCAGTTTCCTGTTTTAGCCCGAACTTGGCAGCAATCCTCTGAAACTCGCGATCACAATTATCTGAGCGTGAAAAACTTCCATAGACTATGATGTTTGTTCCATTGTTCCCAGGCATTTTCAGCTTGAGGTACGCGTAATGCGGCACAGCCATCAACTTGGCATAAGCCGATCTCCCGAGTATAGCGTGGTACTGTGATTCCCAGTTTACTACTTCAAACTCGATCTTTTCCTTCCTGAAGTTGTCAGGTTTTCCAAAGACTACGTTCAAGTAAATTTGCCAAGAGAGTACGCCGGTAAGGTGGGGAGAATCCAATGGAAACAAGTATATGTTTCTTCTAGCATCTCATCGTAATTCCCATGCTTTTGATTGTTTCGAGGAATATGAGGTTTAATCCGCTTCCACCATCCGTGAAGACTTTGCTCATCTTAAACCCTCCAATTTGCGCCTCAACCACTAAGGCAGCGTGCCCTGGCTTTGGAATTGTCATCGGGTGGTCTTCTCTGCTGAACATAATGCTCTGAGATGACCAGTCGATATATTCAGAAATATTAGCCATAATGCTTTCTGCCAGGTTGATTTCTTGGGTGAGCTTCTTCATTTCCCTTCTCGAAAAACCAGTTCTGAGAATCATACTCATTTGTCCACGTGGTGGCGGAAAAGACTCGTTAGAGTTGTGGGGCTGAACCTACTGGACCTGGTGCTGAGGTGGCGGTGGTGGTGGAATTGGTTGCTGCTGCTGCTGGATGAGCGTCTGCATATCAATGAATTGTCGACTTTCCCTGAGCAAGTGACTTGACTTTTTCTTGCCGTCTTGAGGGTCGATGTACGCGTGCAGGTAGCAATGAGCATTTATCTGCTCAGCGAAGGGTAGCTCGGGGGTCCTCGGAGGCCGTGGTTTGTAGTTGCCATGGTTCCCATAGTTACTCTGATTGCCGTCCTGTCGATCGTCTCGCCTGTCATCATACCGATCATCTCGTTTATCGGAATATCGCGCAGCTACCAAGTTGTTGTCGTCGTAACTGCAGTCTTTCCTTTTCTTACGACGATCCCTTCGACCACTCGAATTATGCCTCGGCTGATCGTCGTATTCGTCGTCACTGTGTTGTCGAGGCCTTCGGACATTATCTTCGCCATTAGCCCAGCTGTTGGCAATTTCCATTAACTTGGTTATGGTCTTCGGCTTCTTGGGCCCAAGCTCCTCTATGTAGGTTTCGCATCGAATGCCATCGCTAAAGGCATCAATTGCTCTGTCGATGGAAACATCTTCGGCTGCGTTCAGGAGTTTAGTGAACCTCCCGATGTATGCACGCATCGACTCCTTCGGCTTCTGCTGGAAATGCCGTAATTCATCAATCCCAACAGGCCTCTTCTATGTTGCTTGGAAGTTTGTGACGAAAGCGTCTACCAGATCATCCCATGACTTGATGGAGCCCTTCGGCAGGACTCTCAACTAGGCCCGTGCCGAATCCTTCAGGTAAAGTTGCAAGAACTGGCTGCTATCTGATTTCCTTTGTGCAGGATAACAGTCTGCAAGTAATCATCTATCCAAGACCTTGGCTCCTGCTGTCCATCATACTTAGCGGCATCAGTAGGAGTAGGTTTGAACCTTTTGGGTGTCATTGTCTCACGGATCTTGTAGCTTAAACAATCAGCTCCCCTCCTCTCGCCATCGTACTCCTGGCTTTCTTTTGAGGCGTCGCTATCGTACTCCTCCCTTACGGCTCGCCATCGCCTGGCTTTGTCGATCCTACTCTGAGTGATTTCGTCTCGGGCGTCCCTTGAGCGGTGCTTTGAGCCGCTGGCTTGGAGTGTGGACTTTTCCTTTCGTGGAACCAGATTGTCTCCCAGGATTGCAAGGCTTTCCAGGGCGCCCCGATGAGCTTGAGCCATGGAAACTTCGGGTCGTTGGTTGATGAGGTACGCCGCGAGGTTGGCAGTTGCTCCTTCAACAGTTATTGGCCTTAACATACCCGCAGTGTCCGTAGTCATGAAGGACTTGGATAGGTTTGACGTTATTTCTCTAGCGTCGTCTTCCGAAAGTCTGGATAGCCTTGATCGATGCCTCCCTACACCTTGGCTGCTTCGGGACACGCTTCCTCGTGAGCCCCTCCGTCGTTCACTAGATTGATCTGCTGCTAACAGACGTCTTTCGAGGGTGGCCTGCTCGTTCGATAGTTGCTCCCGATATTTCTCCAAGATGGAGCGATAGGCATTGAGCGTTCCAACCGAAGTTCCGGCGGGAAGCGGTGTGTTATTAAGTACGGTTGCCCAAGCTGCTGCCCATTCTTCCTCCGTGATGGTGTAATCGCTGTTGTTGTTACTGGCGCTATTTTCAAAGCTATATCATCTGCTGGAGCGAGGGGTGTGATCTCCTCCTCCGTTTCCCGCGTTTCCTGCGTTATTGGCAACATAGACTTGATGATGCGCTATTTTCCAGGTGGCCTCCTTGATAACGCTGTCGACACTTTCCTCTCCTGACGAATACCTGGCACTGCAGATGAACGGTGTGTCACTCGATCCCAACCCGTGCCTGGTGTCACAGTTCAGCAGTAGTACGAGGTCATCTCCGATAATACAGGGTTATTGGATCCAACCGACATTGAAGACGTCGACCGAGGGGTCGATGGTGGAGATGAATTCGTCGAGTCTATCAGGCCAGCCGAAAGATCAATCGATGATGACATGATCGATCCTGCGGCTGGTGGGGGCGATTTCCTAGCTGATCTGGGGATGAAAGGCTCCAGCAAACGAAGGACTCCCTCCGCATTGACGTTGCAGTGGATGCTCCCGAACATCATATCCATGTTTCCTTGCAGACCCGAGAAATTCGAACGGGAAGAGTCGCTGTGCGGGGTGAACTCGTAGGAGCCGAATCAGACCGAACTCCCCAAACTTGGTGATGCTGACGGCGTCGATGAAGCTGCCGACGACATGGATGGATGTGCCGATGATGGATTTTGTGCCAACAGGGTTCCCACAGACGGCGCCAATTGTCATGGGTACTTCTCGGCAATGCCCTCTGTTTGGGGCTTAGGGTAGATGGAATACCGTAGGCTAACACGAGACATCAGTTATCAAACAAGTGGGGAAAGCGATTTACCCAGGTTCGGGGCCCTCGATGAGGTAAAACCCTTACGTCCTGCCTGTCTGATCTTGATTATGAAAATATCGGGTTACAATGGGGTGCCGAAGGTTTCGGTTGTGATCTTGTCGAGAGGCTAACTTCTACAGGGACTTAGCTCTGGACTTATGGTGGCTAAAATCGCTAAGATTACGTGCGTCCCCCGGCAGCTCCTCTCCTGGCCCTTATACAGGGAGACAGGTCTCGAGAGATATGTCCGGGTACGACTAGGTTACAAAGGGTCCTAGTTCTAGACTTTCCTTGTATTCTCCGTCTCTTTGTCTTGTTCTTCAAGGAATCTTCTTCGGCACCGACGTAGTAGCCCATATTGCCATCGAGTGCCTTCATGGGCCTCCAGTTGGGTCGTACAGGATAGGGCAATAACTGTTACCCGAAGGGTAATGCCCACGTCACGGGAGTTGTATAATCTCATGGTCAAAGGAATAGTATGGATGAAAACGGGAAAGCTTCGCAATTAGAACTATGTAACATGATCAATTGCTACACTTTGGTTAGGTGAAGTCCATCATATTATTCTCCTCAATAATATGACCTTTGTAATAAGTGAAACTATGTCCATGGCTATGGAAACCAGTAAATTCCAAGAAAATTCATATAATTATTAATATTTTTATGGGTAAAAATCTTTTATAAATGAAGGAAACACTAAAAATAATTTTTGGTTATCATATTTATCCATTGTTAGTAATTAATCCCTAAAACGATATTTATCATAATTATTATTCGTTTAAATAAAATCAACATAAGAAAAATGTTAAATCACTGTAAACTTATAATAAAATATTATTTCTTAACTTTAACTTTAACCAGCAAGTTGTTTCTTTAAAATGAGAAGAAATAAAGTGAAACCCTAATTACCTCATGTATGAACTCTAACCCTATTATATGTGAAACCCTAAATTTCTTTCACTTAACAACATAGCTCTAAAACCCTAGGAAATTATGTAAGATGCTAATCCTATCTTAACCACAACTAATAGATCCTACTAATAAAATAAATGCATGCACATGTTCTACTAAAATGATACAAGTTCAAATGAAAATGAAGTTGTTATTTCATATCTTCATGTTGACTAAACCATGTGATCTAGTAGTACCAAATATAGGTGAACCCTAACTTGATAATTTCATGTTATCACCATTAATCATCAATAATAGGTACCACCCCACTTTGATCAACTAAAGTAGCAACCATGTGTAGTGATTAATCTTAAGTGCTAATACTTACCCAAACCATGCTAGTACTAGATAATTATGCAAACCATGCTAGTACTAGATAATTATGAATTCATGTTGTTTAAGATTCACAATATATTTACTAAAGGAACTCAATTAAAAATCATAGTAAAACCCTAGAAGCACATAGCCTCTATTTGAAATACTTTTTTCCATCACTAAACATGTTCTTCAAAAGTTATTCTTTTGAAGTAAATAACAAGTAATCATTAACCCTGCCTCATAGGACTTAAAACTAACAAATGCTCTTTACGTGTTAACAATATGTCAATTACTATCCATTGTGTGTTAATACCATTGTCATACTTTATTACACCACTCAAAATTGAGGCCAAGCTAATCAAACCCTAATAAGTACCTTGTTTTTGAAACCACTCTAAAAATACAACACACCTTAAAGAAATCATCACAACTCACTAAACCTAAATCACCTGGTTTAAGTTACGCTTAGAGCGATTGCATCTCATACTTATGCATTATAGCATATTTTCCAATCCTTTAAACATTGTCCTTACCGGACAATGATGCTTTTTTAAGAATTTGGAATTATCCCGTATCGAAGCTTTTGCCTGCATAATCTTGCAGTTAAGAAATGCAAGTTCATCACTTGCTCATGTCATTTGATTATTTTTATCAAATTACTTGCAAAGTAGTATCCGTATCGTTTGTGCATTTAAAAGCAAAGTATTACTTTTACAATTATGAATATGACTATGTGGTGGGCGATGGAACCATGGTATGAGTGTGGTGGAGGTTCCATTACAACTGGGTTTTTATTTTCAAAGGATAAAATACAAATGTCTTCTAGTGATTATTGCGCCATAATAACCGTGTTAACCAGCCATAAGATCTGGAGTGGGATGGAGAAGTCAGATGTACCTTTCCCTCTTACACATCAACAGATCGTTAACGAGGACTGCCTGGATCGTTCTATTTATATGGTAAAGGGGATGACATCGGTCCAAATCGGTCTAGCTATAGATACAGGGGAGGGCACGCTTGTTAGAGGTTTACAATAGATTGTAAGTGTTGTTCGGGTCGTGCTATTGATGTCTACGCACGGCTCTTTTCCTGTAGACAGTGTTGGACCTCCAAGAGCAGAGGTTTGTAGAACAGCAGCAAGTTTTCCCTTAAGTGGATCACCCAAGGTTTATCGAACTCAGGGAGGAAGAGGTCAAAGATATCCCTCTCAAGCAACCCTGCGATCACAATGCAAGAAGTCTCTTGTGTCCCCAACACACCTAATACACTTGTCAGATGTATAGGTGCACTAGTTCGGCGAAGATATAGTGAAATACAGGTGGTATGAATGAATATGAGCAGTAGTAACGGCACCGGAAAATACTTGATGCTACAACTGGCGTGTGGTTGATGGTGGTAATATTGCAGGAAGTACAGATGCAGTAGAACAGTAAACAAGCAGTGATTGCAGAATTTGGAAACAAGGCCTAGGGATCATACTTTCACTAGTGGACACTCTCAACATTGATCACATAACAGAATAAATAGATAAATGCTATACTCTACACTCTCTTGTTGGATGATGAACACCACTAATTGTGTAGGGCTACAAGAACCCTCAATGCCGGAGTTAACAAGCTCCACAATATTCGATATTCATATTTAAATAACCTTAGAGTGCATGATAGATCGACACAACTATACCAAGTACTAACATAGCATGCACACTCGTCACCTTCATACTATGAAAGGAGGAATAGATCACATCAATACCATCATAGTAATAGTTAACTTCATAATCTACAAGAGATCATAATCATAAACTACGCCAAGTACTACATGATGCACACACTGTCACCATTACATCATGAAGGAGGAATAGAGTACTTTAATAACATCACTAGAGTAGCACATAGATTAATAGTGATACAAAGCTCATATGAATCTCAATCATGTAAGGCAGCTCATGAGATCATTGTATTGAAGTACATAGGAGAGAGATTAACCACATAGCTACCGGTACAGCCCTTAGCCTCGAGGGAGAACTACTCCCTCCTCATGGGAGACAAGCGAGCGGTGATGAAGATGGCGGTGTTGTCGATGGAGATGCCTTTCGGGGCACTTCCCCGTCCCGGCGGCGTGCCGGAACAGAGACTCATGTCCCCCAGATCTTGGCTTCGCGATGGCGGCGGCTCTGGAAGGTTTCTCGTACCGTGGCTTTTCCGTATCGAAGATTTAGGTCAGGGACCTTTAAATAGGCGAAGAGGCGGAGTCGGAAGACTGACGAGGCGGTGACACCATAGGGGGGCGCGGCCCCCCCTCTGGCCGCGCCAGCCTGTCATCTGGTGGCCATGTGGCCCCCCTTTGGTTCCTCTCGGGTGTTCTGGAAGCTTCGTCCAATTATAAGATGCTGGGCGTTGATTTCGTCCAATTCCGAGAATATTTCCTTACTAGGATTTCTGAAACCAAAAACAGAAGAAAACAGGAACTGGCCCTTCGGCATCTCGTCAATAGGTTAGTTCCGGAAAACGCATAAAAACGATATAAAGTGGGAACAAAACATGTAGGTATTGTCATAAAACAAGCATGGAACATCATAAATTATAGATACGTTGGAGACGTATCAGCATCCCCAAGCTTAGTTCCTACTCGTCCTCGAGTAGGTAAACGATAACAAAGATAATTTCTGAAGTGACATGCTACCAACATAATCTTGATCATACTATTGTAAAGCATATGAGATGAATGCAGTGATTCAAAGCAATGGTAAAGACAATGATTAAACAATTGAATCATATAGCAAAGACTTTTCATGAATAGTACTTTCAAGACTAGCATCAATAAGTTTTGCATAAGAGTTAACTCATAAAGCAGTAAATTCATAGTAAAGGCATTGAAGTAACACAAAGGAAGATTAAGTTTCAGCGGTTGCTTTCAACTTGTAACATGTATATCTCATGGATAGTTGGCAATGCAAAGCAATATAACAAGTGCAATAAGCAATAATGTAAGAATCAATGCACAGTTAACACAAGTGTTTGCTTCTAAGATAGAGAGAAATGGGTAAACTGACTCAACATAAAAGTAGAAGAAAGGCCCTTCGCGGAGGGAAGCATTGATTGCTATGTTTGTGCTAGAGCTTTTATTTTGAAAACAAGAAACAATTTTGTCAACGGTAGTAATAAAGCATATGTATCATTTAAATTATATCCTACAAGTTGCAAGCCTCATGCATAGTATACCAATAGTGCCCGCACCTTGTCCTAATTAGCTCGGATTACCTGGATTATCACCGCAATACATATGTTTTAACCAAGTATCACAAAGGCGTACCTCTATGCCACCTGTACAAAGGTCTAAGGAGAAAGCTCGCATTGGATTTCTCGCTTTTGATTATTCTCAACTTAGACATCCATACCGGGACAACATAGACAACAGATAATGGACTCCTCTTTAATGCATAAGCATTTAGCAACAAATAATTTTCTCATATGAGATTGAGGATAGTTGTCCAAAACTGAAACTTCCACCATGGATCATGGCTTTAGTTAGCGGCCCAATGTTCTTCTCTAACAATATGCATGCTCAAACCATTCAACTCATGGTAAATCGCCCTTACTTCATACAAGACGAACATGCATAGCAACTCACATGATATTCAACAAAGGGTAGTTGATGGCGTCCCCAGGAACATGGTTATCGCTCAACAAGCAACTTATAAGAAATAAAATGCATAAGTACATATTCAATACCACAATAGTTTTTAGGCTATTTGTCCCATGAGCTATATATTGCAAAGATAAAGGGTAGAAATTTAAAGGTAGCACTCAAGCAATTTACTTTGGAATGGCGGAGAAATACCATGTAGTAGGTAGGTATGGTGGACACAAGTGGCATAGTGTTTGGCTCAAGGATTTGGATGCACGAGAAGTTATCCCTCTCAATACAAGGCTTAGGATAGCAAGGTTATTTGAAGCAAACACAAGTATGAACTGGTACAGCAAAACTCACATAAAAACATATTGCAAGCATTATAAGACTCTACACTGTCATCCTTGTTGCTCAAACCCTTACTAGAAAATATCTAGAATTTAGAGAGACCAATCATGCAAACCAAATTTCAACAAGCTCTATGTATTTCTTCACTAATAGGTGCAAAGTATATGATGCAAGAGCTTAAACATGATCTATAACAATTGCCAAGTATATCAAATTATTCAAGACATTATACCAATTAATACATTTAGCATTTCCCGTTTCCAACCATATAACAATGAACGAAGCAGTTTCAACCTTCGCCATGAACATTAAAAGTAAAGCTAAGAACACATGTGTTCATATGAACCAGCGGAGCGTGTCTCTCTCCCACACAAGCATGAATTTATCAAACAAAACAAAAATAAAAACAAACAGACGCTCCAAGTAAAGTACATAAGATGTGACGGAATAAAAATATAGTTTCACTAGAGGAACATGGTAATGTTGTCGATGAAGAAGGGGATGCCTTGGGCATCCCCAAGCTTAGATGCTTGAGTCTTCTTGAAATATGCAGGGATGAACCACCGGGGCATCCCCAAGCTTAGAGCTTTCACTCTTCTTGATCATATTGTATCATCCTCCTCTCTTGACCCTTGAAAACTTCCTCCACACCAAACTCAAAACAACTCATTAGAGGGTTAGTGCATAATCAAAATTCACATGTTCAGAGGTGACATAATCATTCTTAACACTTCTGGATATTGCACAAAGCTACTGAAAGTTAATGGAACAAAGAAATCCATTCAACACAACAAAAGAGGCAATGTGAAATAAAAGGCAGAATCTGTCAAAACAGAACAGTCCGTAAAGATGAATTTTTTGAGAGGCACCAGACTTGCTCAAATGAAAATGCTCAAATTGAATGAAAGTTGCGTACATATCTGAGGATCACTCACGTAAATTGGCAGAATTTTCTGAGTTACCTACAGAGAATTCAAACCAAATTCGTGACGGATGCAAATCTGTTTGCACGCAGTAATCCAAATCTAGTATGAACCTTACTATCAAAGACTTCACTTGGCACAACAATGCAATAAAATAAAGATAAGGAGAGGTTGCTACAGTAGTAACGACTTCCAAGACTCAAATATAAAATAAAATTGCTGTAGTAAAATAAACACATGGGTTATCTTCCAAGAAGTGCTTTCTTTATAGCCATTAAGATGGGCTCAGCAGTTTTAATGATGCACTCGCAAGAAATAGTATTTGAAGCAAAAGAGAGCATCAAGAGGCAAATTCAAAACAAATTTAAGCCTAACATGCTTCCTATGAAAAGGAATCTTGTAAATAAATAAGTTCATGAAGAGCAAAGTAACAAGCATAGGAAGATAGAACAAGTGTAGCTTCAAAAATTTCAGCACATAGAGAGGTGTTTTCGTAACATGAAAATTTCTACAACCATATTTTCCTCTCTCATAATAACTTTCAGTAGCATCATGAACAAACTCAACAATATAACTATCAGATGAAACATTCTTATCATGAGTCTCATGCATAAAATTATTACTACTCCCAACATAAGCATAGTCAATTTTATTAGTTGTAGTGGGAGCAAATTCAACAAAGTAGCTATCATTATTATTCTCATCATCAAATATAGGAGGCATATTGTAATCATAATCAAATTTATCCTCCATAACAGCTGGCACCAAAAGACTACTATCATTATAATCATCATAAATAGGAGGCAAAGTATCATCAAAGTAAATTTTCTCCTCAATGCTTGGGGGACTAAAAAGATCATGCTCATCAAAGCCAGCTTCCCCAAGCTTAGAATTTTCCATATCATTAGCAACAATGGTGTCCAAAGCGTTCATACTAATATGTTCCATGGGTTTTTTAATTTTCGCATCAAACCATCCATGTCTTAACTCAGGAAATAATTTTAAAAGCTCACTGTTGCTTTCCATTATGCCAAACTAGTGATAAAACAAGAAAAAAAAAGATGCAATTGCAGGATCTAAAGGAAATAGCTTCGAGCACTTACAACGGCGCCGGAAGATAGCTTAGTTGCCGAGGAGTGTGAGTGTCTTTTACCTTTCCTCCCCGGCAACGGCGCCAGAAAATAGCTTGATGTCTACGCACGGCTCTTTTCCTGTAGACAGTGTTGGGCCTCCAAGAGCAGAGGTTTGTAGAACAGCAGCAAGTTTTCCCTTAAGTGGATCACCCAAGGTTTATCAAACTCAGGGAGGAAGAGGTCAAAGATATCCCTCTCAAGCAACCCTGTGATCACAATGCAAGAAGTCTCTTGTGTCCCCAACACACCTAATACACTTGTCAGATGTATAGGTGCACTAGTTCGGCGAAGAGATAGTGAAATACAGGTGGTATGAATGAATATGAGCAGTAGTAACGGCACCAGAAAATACTTGATGCTACAACTGGCGTGTGGTTGATGGTGGTAATATTGCAGGAACTACAGATGCAGTAGAACAGTAAATAAGCAGTGATTGCAGAATTTGGAAACAAGGCCTAGGGATCATACTTTCACTAGTGGACACTCTCAACATTGATCACATAACAGAATAAATAGATAAGTGCTATATTCTACACTCTCTTGTTGGATGATGAACACCACTAATTGTGTAGGGCTACAAGAACCCTCAATACCGGAGTTAACAAGCTCCACAATATTCGATATTCATATTTAAATAACCTTAGAGTGCATGATAGATCGACACAACTATACCAAGTACTAACATAGCATGCACACTATCACCTTCATACTATGAAAGGAGGAATAGATCACATCAATACCATCATAGTAATAGTTAACTTCATAATCTACAAGAGATCATAATCATAAACTACGCCAAGTACTACATGATGCACACACTTGTCACCATTACATCATGAAGGAGGAATAAAGTAGTTTAATAACATCACTAGAGTAGCACATAGATTAATAGTGATACAAAGCTCATATGAATCTCAATCATGTAAGGCAGCTCATGAGATCATTGTATTGAAGTACATAGGAGAGAGATTAACCACATAGCTACCGGTACAGCCCTTAGCCTCGAGGGAGAACTACTCCCTCCTCATGGGAGACAAGACAGCGGTGATGAAGATGGCGGTGGTGTCGATGGAGATGCCTTCCGGGGCACTTCCCCGTCCCGGCGGCGTGCCGGAACAGAGACTTCTGTCCCCCAGATCTTGGCTTCGCGATGGCGGTGGCTCTGGAAGGTTTCTCGTACCGTGGCTTTTCCGTATCGAAGATTTAGGTCAGGGACCTTTAAATAGGCGAAGAGACGGAGTCGGAAGGCTGACGAGGCGGTGACACCATAGGGGGGCGCGGCCCCCCCTCTGGCCGCGCCGGCCTGTCATCTGGTGGCCCTGTGGCCCCCCTCTGGTTCCTCTCGGGTGTTCTGGAAGCTTCGTCCAATTATAAGATGTTGGGCGTTGATTTCGTCCAATTCCGAGAATATTTCCTTACTAGGATTTCTGAAACCAAAAACAGCAGAAAACGAGAACCGGCCCTTCGGCATCTCGTCAATAGGTTAGTTCCGGAAAACGCATAAAAACGATATAAAGTGTGAACAAAACATGTAGGTATTGTCATAAAACAAGCATGGAACATCAGAAATTATAGATACGTTGGAGACGTATCAACTATCTATAGGATATAGGACAAGGCATGTAGATTGTCCAAACGGTCTACCTTAGGCTAAAGGGGAGGATTGGTTACTGTGTCGGTCCATCTATAGGATAAAGGACATGACAGACTTACAAAAGGGTGGGTATGCAAGGTCGCAGAGAAGGACAATGATTGGCTTGGATCTTATACTAGGCCCCATACCAAGAAAGTATGGATGGGAATAACGTCCCCCGGTTGGCAACAATGATAAGAATATCTTATGGGTAAACTAAGACATCTCTGTAGAGTGTATTAAATTGTGGCTTATCACTTCCTGTTCTAGAAAGGAACTCCATGAATTTGTACAGACCTTCTGAAGGTTGACGAACATATCTTTTTAGAGTAAAATTAACCTTTGAAAAAATTATTACGAAATTTTTCATTTGCCTACGACTTTCTAGTCTATAGCTGTAGCTAGTGCATGATGCACCTATTTTTATCACCCGTTCCCTCTTGAACCCCATGCTTAGATCTAGAGCTATCAATGGAGAAAGTAATGTGGAACTCAAAGACCGAGGAGTCAACTACTACAAGGAGCATGATACCGTTGGAGGAGTCAACAAAGTCAACGGCGACATAAACCATGGTGAAAACCTAGACTAAGAATAGAAGGGAACCAATTCCCTAATCCTAAAACCTAAGTAGCTAGATCTCATCTATAGATCTTTAGTATGCCAATTATCTCTATTGGTAGATCTAGTATAGGTCTAGTCTACGAGTTATTCTTCTGGAGTTTTATTTGTAGTGTAACTCATTCTAAAGTAGGAGGTTGTGTTGATCTTTTGTAAAGAGTACGTGTGTCATTCTATAGACATGTCATGGATCCACATATGTTTTTGTTGTACCACTCTGAGGGATGTAACACTAGTAGAATGATATTTCATTAATGTTATGTCAACGACTTGCATACTACAACATGCAGTGAGATGCTGGGTCAGCCCAAATGATCTTTAAGATATGAAACTAAACACAAAGATACCAAATTCCATGTTGTTTTATCACCTTTGTGCTCGAGAATGAGCTAGGTCAATGATCCGGTTCTAGGTTGAGGTACCAACCGTTTTTGTTGTAGATCCCTGATCTAGTATTTAAGAAATCTCTTGTATAATAGTGGATCACACTTATTCACCTTGCTAGTACTTGTGTGACCGAAAACCTAGAAACCGCATTTAATTCTATTCAATCCTATAACTACAACGCTCCTTGTTTACTTTTAGTTGTTGTTACGTTGTGTTATGTTTCATAGTTAATTTAAGCCATCTCTTTAACTATAGTAAACCAGTGTAGCAACTTATAGAATGGTCTATTTATAAATCACGGTTTAGGTGCAAAACGTGGCTACCTATTGTAACAACATAGTTGCGGGGAAGAGTATTTCCAAGGATCGAAGCAAAGCTAGCTCTTTCTTGTGATGAAATACTTGAAGAGATACTGTGAAAGTACTACGATAGTCCTGTTATAAAATACTTGCAGGTTATCAATCTGATCATAACTTTATGAACTTAAATTTTTTACACGCGAAAATAAGAAAGCTTTGTTATGCATATGTGGTAAAAATGACAACAAATTACTATCATATGTTAAATGTTATTAAAATATACTTGATAACCCACAAGTATAGGGGATCGCGGCAGTCTTCGAGGGAAGTAAAACCTAAATTTATTGATTCGACACAAGGGGAGGTAAAGAATACTTATAAGCCTTAACAACTGAGTTGTCAATTCAGCTGCACACTGGAAAAGCACTAGTAACAGGGGTGATGTGAAAGCAGCAGTAATATGAGAGCAATAGTAATAGTAACACAGCAGCAGTAACACAGGAGCAATGGCACCGGAAAATAGTTGATACTACTTCCAATGACATATAGAACGAGTATATAATGATGAGAGATGGACCGGGGTTCCCAGCGATCTACACTAGTGGTAACTCTCCAATAACAAGTGACAAGTGTTGGGTGAACAAATTACAGTTGGGCAATTGATAGGATTCAAAGCATTACGATAGAACATCCAGATTATTAATTATGTAGGCATGTTTTCCATATATAGTCGTACGTGCTCGCAATGAGAAACTTGCACAACATCTTTTGTCCTACCAGCCGGTGGCAGCCGGGCCTCTAGGGAATCTATCGGATATTAAGGTACTCCTTTTAATAGAGTACCGGAGCAAAGCATTAACACTCCGTGAAAACATGTGATCCTCACATCACCGCCATCCCCTCCGGTTGTCCCGATTTCTGTCACTTCGGGGCCTTTGGTTCCGGACAATGACATGTGCATACAACTTGTAGATACAATCTAAGCAATAATTATAGAGCTTAAATCTAAGATCATGCCACTCGGGCCCTAGTGACAAGCATTAAACACAACAAGATTGCAGCAACAATAACTTCACAAACTTTATAGATAGACTAATCATAATGTATCATCCATCGGATCCCAACAAACACAACACCGATTACATCAGATGGATCTCAATCATGTAAGACAGCTCATGAGATCATTGTATTGAAGTACATGGAGGAGAGAATACCAACTAGCTATCGCTAGAACCCGTAGTCCATGGGGGAACTACTCACGGAGCATGATGGAGGCGGTGGCGTCGATGGAGATGGCTTCCGGGGGCACTTCCCTGTCCCGGCAGGGTGCCGGAACAGAGACTTCTGTCCCCCGAATTGGAGTTTCGCGATGGCGGCGGCGCCCCTGGAGTCTTTCTGGAGTTTCGTCAAAAGGTATCGAGTTTTTAGGTCGAAAGGGCTTATATAGGCGAAGAGGCGGCGCAGGAGGGGCAACAGGGTGCCCTCCCCATAGGCCGGCGCGGCCCTATGGTGTGGGGGCCCCAGGCCTCCCCTCTGACTCCCCTTCGGTGTCCTGGTCCGTCTCGGTGAATTATGATGTTTGGTCTTCGTTTCGTCGAATTCCGAGAATATTGCCCGAACAGCCTTTCCGGAACCAAAAACAGCAGTAAAACGAGAACCGGCACCGTGGCATCTTGTTAATAGGTTAGTTCCGGAAAATGCATAAAAACATTATAAAGTGCGAGAAAAACATGTAAGTATTGTCATAAAACAAGCATGGAACATCAGAAATTATGGATACGTTGGAGACGTATCAATACTACAATAAAAAAATATTACAACGTACTCCCTCTGTTCCATTCTATAGTGTCTATTGTTTTTTGGCATGGAAATTAGCGCAAGAGTATTTTTTACACAAGACCCCTAGCTGAACGATTTGAGATCAACGTAAAATTTGGGAAATCCATATCTTCCTAACTTACCATAACAATTTTGGGAGCTGAACGGGGAGTGGGTAATTGAAAAAAAACTAAGTTACAACCTTATATTCTGAAATAAATGCCAAAAATCTATAGGCATTATAGAAAGGAACGGACGGAGTATTACATAAAAAATGTATCAATTTACATGTATATAATGGAGTATAGCGGGAAACAGGGTGGAGAGACCTTTTATTTCCCATCCCATTTTAGATAGCAAGGATCAAAGCTCTCCTACCTGTTCTCTAATAGATAAATTCTCTAGATGTCGCTCAGAATGGGACCCATTGCTAGGGTGTAAACCAATAGGATAATTTTGGCGCTGAAACCGGCCCTAAATCCATTTTAAGGTATCCATATCTCATTTTAAAGAATCTGATTAATAAGGATATCCCATTTCAAAGTGGTGCAACAGATACAATATAGGATATGATATAGCAAATAGCATGCGGATATAAATTATCTGAAATTTAATTAGGATAATCCGAAGTTTTTAAACCGAATAATCCAATTTTTGAGTTAAAGCCAAGGCCAGTTGTGGGGCCTAGGACTTACCAGTCCAGAACTCCTGTTATGCATACAATTTCACGATCCCAAGATCATTCCATCGTGAATACATAACTGAACTGATACCAGATTACATCATCCATTACAGTACCAAAATAACATTAATACGGAAGTCTTACATCATAGGCCATCAAGGCCGAAGTTCAACAAACAGCAGCGGAATTTATTTGACTCCAAACAGCGGTGGAACCCAAGTCAGGCCTTTACCCTACAGGCGGCTGACTGGGAGAGCGTCCTAGTTCGCGTCTTCGGCGTCGTACTCTTCTTCTTCGTAGTACTCCTCTTCAAAGTCCGACCAAGTAAATAGCCGGGACAACAATGCCAATGAGTACGTTTGAATGTACTCGCAAACCACCTTAGAGAGAAGTAAAGGATATGCAATATGGCAGTAGCAAGGAACAGGCACTAAACTAGGGCGACAAGGAGCGAGAGGTGGTTCCTCTCGAGAGCATGAAATATCTGTATCTTTGTTGAAAACTTTTTGTAAACCATTTTATTTGCAGACTAATAGGTAAGGGTGACCCAATTTCCTTTCCGGCCATCTCATATGACCATCATCTTTCCAACTTTCCACCGTACCTCGCAGGTACCTTTCCACCAGTCCCACTGGCGTCACTTTCCCAAAACAATATTTGAGAAAAACACTTTTATAAAACCAAAACTCCTTTTGATACTCAGCACTTCCTTTCCCACGTCCATTGCCGCGGACACGGCTATTCGAATAGATTTTACACTCTGCAGAGGTTGTACACTTTCCCCACAAGATCCGAATACTCATCGTGTGGGCATCATCCCTGCATAATAACATATGCCACGACCAGTACTCGATCGTAGTTTTTCCCCTGCTCGCCTTAGCCTAAGACATGCCGAATGAGTTGTACCTCCCAACATCAGAGTCCGGGATGCCGTTTACCCAGGAGTTGCAAAGTCCCCGGCACACCCGATCCTCCGGAATGCCATCCAACCTTTTAGGCATCTTTCAATGGGAGCTCATAAGTTGTACCCCGCGTACCTGAAAAGGCAAATGGGTTGCGTCCCTTCTCATGGGAAGAACCCCGGTCGAAGCGTCCATGGTCGGACTGCCACTACACTTGCAGGACTCAAACTAAGGCGAGAAAAACTACTATGCTACGCCCCGTCCCACTAAAGGGTAATGTGGTTGTACTGGCTAGGTCCGGTGATGTACTCAGTCAACAAAAGGTTTTCGAAAACAATTTTTTCTTCACTTCTCTTGCTCCAAACAAGCCTTTTTTTGTTCAAAAGCATTTAATCAAAACCACACTTGGGCTGGGCTACCCCATTCCAAGGTTTTCCAGAAAAACCTTTTTGCTTGAAAACAATTTTCACAAATATTTTTCCAGGGCTCCCAACCTATAGTCCAATTTCTCTTTGTAAAGAGGCGACAAGGGTGATAAGGTGTTAAGCACCATATCTCTATCAAGTGTTGGATCAGTACGTATCACGAGGGCTGCACCCGTAAGGGTGGAATAATAAAACTTCGAGTGGCGGAACCACTCACATAAATAAATAAAAGACATGCAATTTAACAAAACCTGTGATAATGCAAGAGGAAGATAATTAGGATGAGACATGCATCAAGAGGTGGCTTGCCTTGATCAGCAAAGTGTCCCTGGTCTTCCTCTTCAAATCCCCCGAGATCACCTCCTCCTTCGTTTTCGGCGGTGTTCGAATCTAGCGTCGTAAAAAAGAAAACAACAAGCCATACCCAATCAACAAACCACAACAGAATAATTCATACAAAAATTTGGGAAAATTAAAGTATGTAAAGGTTTACTAATGCAAGCTACTGAAAGTGGTTTCACCCATTTATGATTTTTAAAACAAAAGATATGATTTTTGCAATTCCAGAATTGACTTAGGAACCATTTAAATGGTCTAAATCTTTCTGTATGTCACAAAAATGCATGCAGCATACCTACTGAAAGCTAATGACATGTATAGCACACATGCACAAGAATCAACAGCAAACAATTTTTTAAATAATCTAGAAAAATTAAACAAGACAGTAACCAGAGCACACAAATAGCTAGGCACACTAGTATCGGAGCATTACCAACCCACACCAAGCATACCCCTGGATAGGTGAGACTAAACGTGAACTAACCCCACTGGTTTGGTATTTTTATGATTTGTAAAATATTTTACAAAAATCAAATACTGAAAAGGTATGTTGTTTCAGTAATAAAACTTTTGGAATTAAACTACAACTCTGAAAAATATTTCCTTTGGCACAGAAATACCCTATCATTATGTCTTTCAGTAGCCCTTGGATTTGCTTCAATAAGATGTGTACTTTTTGAACTAAAAATCAGAGAAGAGCTCTCTGGACAAAATTTACTTTGCTAACCAAACAAAATCCAGAAGCTTTTGCATGTGGGACCAAGTGCCAAAATAAATCTATTTACCTCTAATCCAAAACAAAATTAACCTCATGCAAAAAGAATCTTTAATTCTCACACACCAATTAAAATACACAATCAGTAACATTTTAGGTTTCTATTTATCAACACCTTTTTACAACACTAAATCACATGCATGCAATTATTTGTGGTAGAGATTTTGCTCACGAGCACATAGCCGTTTGAACCATCAAATTTGAGTCTTCTAAGAATTTACAGAATTTCAGAAGCTACAGCATATATTACTGGCATATATTTTCTAATTTATAGAGAAAGGGGGCGCGGGCCGGAAGTGGCGGCTAGGCCCAGGTTGGCTCGCTAGCCAGCCCAAAGCCGTCCGCGAACACGCGGAAACCAGCGATTTAATCGGCGGGGACGTGGCCCTTGCCTCGTCAGCGCGCGGGCCCGCGGAGACATGCATGCAGGGGTGGGATCGCCACCCAACGGAGGGGGCGTTTTCTTCCCCGATGCGGCCAAGCGAGCTGCGAGCAAGCCCTAGCTGCGTCTGAGCAGTCGCCTGCTCACCTTGGGTCGCAGAAGCCGGCGGGAGCGGGCGCGCTAGACGCGGATGAAGGAGGGCTTCCGAGCGGTGGGCTTGGCGGGCAAAACAGAGATGGCCTCCGCGGCGGTCGACGGCGACGCAGACGTCGGAGACGGGGACAGAGAGCTCACCTAGGGCGTCGAGGAGAAGCTGGGGAGAGTCAGTGAGGTCGCTGTTGTCTCTTTCGTCGACGGGGGCTCGCAGATCCCGCCAAGACGCTTCCCGGCAATGGCTCCGACGAGATTGGCGGGCATGCACGCGACAGGGACGAGGCTACGGCGACGTCGTGGTGGTGTCCTGGGTCAGAAGGGAGCACTATTAGATAGAGCGCAAGTAGGTTCGCTCGTCGGTGCAGAGAAAGAAGAGAACGGATGGTGGAGTCGACGGCAACCATCTTGCAGCAAGGCGAGCAATGGCGCGGCCAGCGAGGAGGAGAGGAGGTCCTCTCTCACGGGAGGTGGTATGGTGGTGGAAGGAGGTTCTGGTGGCGAAGTGGTTGGAGCGGAGGGGTCCTGCGCCGTTTTATACTGCGCCGGGCGGTGCACGGTGCACCGCGCCTTGGCGGGGATGACTGGGCGGCGGCAGCAGCTTATTGGGTGATCTGGGCGGCGAGGCTACGCGTCGGAGACATGGTGACGAGTTTTGGAGGGAGGTGTGCGTCGGGGGCGCGAGGGACAGACGTGCACGGTCGCGTCCAGTCGCTGCCGCCAGCTGTTCGACGGAAGTCCCGCGGCGGGGCTCGGTAGCGTGCGCACAGTAGGGGTCGGTCAAGAGCTTGTCCGTGCGCGGGCGTCGTGGAGGAGGTCTCCTTGTCCTCGGCAGGGCAACCATAGACACTAGGACGGGAGCGTGGAGCGGCCAGCGTGGCCGTGTCCAGGGTGATGCGTTCATCGACGGTTGGGGGTCGGCACGCTGCAGGAGGGGTGATGGTGCACTAGAGGTTGGTCGAGGGAGAGAGGAAGGGTTGCAGTGGCGCCGAAGGCTGCTGTCCTCGTGACCTTGAGCAGCAGAGGGAAGAGAGAGGCGGGATGCATCCGTGCGGTTTTTCCAAAATGGAGAGGTGACGGGTGAGTCCTTGATTAGCTAGGGGAGGGACAGGAGAGGTGCTAGGGAGGGTAGGGGACTGCAGGAGGGGATGTTGCAGTCGTGCATGCTCTAGGTCTTGGCTGCACTTGCTTGGCAAGCTCACATGTGAGGCCAAGACAACAACTAGCCCCGGCCCTATCTCTCTCTCTATTTCTTTCTCACTCTCTCGATGTGGCAACGACATGCAAGTGCACATAGGTGCAGAAGTGTGGTGAGTGAGTGAGTTGAGAGAGGGATGGTTAAGCAGAAACAAAAAAATAAAAGGAAGAAAGTAAGAGGGAAAGCAAAATAATAAGCATATGGTCTAAATGACCATTACTTGCTCAAGTCATTTTTTCTTGGGATTATGGCATGGTCAACCTCACGTGAGATGGTCAATTCAATGACGAAAAAGAGAAGGGGTAAGTTGCACAAGGCTAGAGGAAGTTTCAGAATGTCGTTTGAGGAAAAAAAATGAAAAAGAAATGGTGGAGAGAATTTTGAGGGAATCATGATCTTGGAAGATCATGATCACATGCATAAGGGTTTGTATCATGGTTTACTTAATTCAAACAAGAAATAAAGAGGTTCACATGTAGAAAAAGGGTTTTAGGTTTTTTTAGTTATTGACACACAATGAAATTTTCACAAGTAACCAACACACACATCCTACACTCAATGCAAGATCAACTATATGCATGCAAATTTTGAAGATAGAAAAAGTTATTTGTTGGCCCAAAAATTTGTATTCAAAAATGTAAACAAATGCACAAAAGTTGGGTTGTTACAAACCTTCCCCCCTTAAAATGAATCTCGTCCTCGAGATTCGGTGGCTAAGAGCTGAAGAGTACGGGAAAGTCCTTCCGAAGTTGATCTTCTCGTTCCCAAGTGGCTTCCTCCTCGGAGTGATTAGTCCACTGGATTTTACAAAATTTAATCTTTCTCCTTCGGGTAAGACGAACAGCTTGTTCCAAAATCCGAAGGGGTACTTCTCGATAGGTTAAGTCGGTTGATACGTCTCCGACGTATCTATAATTTCTGATGTTCCATGCTTGTTTTATGACAATAGCTACATGTTTTGTTCACACTTTATGATGATTTTATGCGTTTTCCGTAACTAACCTATTGACGAGATGCCGAAGTGCCGCTCTCGTTTTCTCGTTGTTTTTGGTTTCAGAAATCCTAGTAAGGAAATATTCTCGAATTGGACGAAATCAACGCCCAAAGATCTTAGAATCCCACGAAGCTCTGCAACACCCGAGAGCCGCGCAGGGGGGCCACAGGCCCACCAGACGACAGGGTGGCGCGGCCCAGGCCTTGGCCGCGCCCCCTAATGTGTCGTCGCCTCATCGACCTTCCGACTTCGCCTCTTCTCCTATTTAAAGGTCCCTGACCTAAATCTTCGATACGGACAAGCCACGGTACGAGAAACCATCCAGAGCCGCCGCCATCGCGAAGCCAAGATCTGGGGGACAGGAGTCTCTGTTCCGGCACGCCGCCGGGACGGGGAAGTGCCCCGGAAGGCATCTCCACCGACACCACCGCCATCTTCATCACCGCTGCTGTCTCCCATGAGGAGGGAGTAGTTCTCCATCGAGGCTAAGGGCTGTACTGGTAGCTATGTGGTTAATCTCTCTCCCTATGTACTTCAATACAATAATCTCATGAGGTGCCTTACATGATTGAGATTCATATGATGATGCTTGTAATCTAGATGTCATTATGCTAGTCAAGTGGATTTTACTTATGTGATCTCTCGGAGACTCCTTGTCCCACGTGTGTAAAGGTGACAAGTGTGTGCACCGTGTGGGTCTCTTAGGCTATATTTCACAGAATACTTATTCACTGTTATGGATAGCATAGTGAAGTGCTTATTTATATCTCTTTATGATTGCAATGTGCTTTGTATCACTACTATTCTATGTGCTACTCTAGTGATGTTATTAAAGTACTCTATTCCTCCTGCATGGTGTAATGGTGACAGTGTGTGCATCGTGTAGTACTTGGCGTAGGTTATGATTGTAATCTCTTGTAGATTATGAAGTTAATTATTGCTATGATAGTATTGATGTGATCTATGCCTCCTTCATAGTGTGATGGTGAAAGTATGCATGCTATGTTAGTACTTGGTGTAATTGCAATGATCTATCATGCACTCTAAGGTTATTTAAACATGAATATCGAATATTGTGGAGCTTGTTAACTCCGGCATTGAGGGTTCGTGTAATCCTACACAATTAGTGGTGTTCATCATCCAACAAGAGAGTGTAGAGTATAGCATTTATCTATTCTCGTTATGTGATCAATGTTGAGAGTGTCCACTAGTGAAAGTATAATCCCTAGGCCTTGTTCCTAAATATCACTGATCGCCGCTTGTTTACTCGTTTTATCGCATCTCTACCGCTCGCAATATTCCCACCATCAACCACACGCTCGCTTGTAGCAGCAAGCTATTTTCTCGGTGCCGTTACTACTCGCTCATATTCATTCATACCACCCGTATTTCACTACCTCTTCGCCGAACTAGTGCACCTATACATCCGACAAGTGTATTAGGTGTGTTGGGGACACAAGACACTTCTTGCTTTGTGGTTGCAGTGGTTGCTTGAGAGGGATATCTTTGACCTCTTCCTCCCCGAGTTCGATAAACCTTGGGTGATCCACTTAAGGGAAACTTGCTGCTGTTCTACAAACCTCTGCTCTTGGAGGCCCAACACTGTTTACAAGAATAGAAGCACCCGTAGACATCAAGCACTTTTCTGGCGCCATTGCCGGGGAGGAAAGATAAAAGGTACTCACACTCTGAATCTCGGCTACTAAGCTATTTTCCGGCGCCGTTGTAAGTGCTCGAAGTTATTTCCTTTAGATCCTGCAATTGCATCCTTTTGTTTCTTGTTTATCACTAGTTAGGCATAATGGAAAGTAACAGTGAGCTTTTGAAGCTATTTCCTGAGTTAAGACATGAATGGTTTGATGCAAAAATTAAAAAACCTATGGAACATATTAGTATGAACACTTTGAACACCATTGTTGCTAATGATATGGAAAATTCTAAGCTTGGGGAAGCTAGTTTTGATGAGCATGATATTTTTAGTCCCCCAAGCATTGAGGAGAAAATTTTCTTTGATGATACTTTGCCTCCTATTTATGATGATTATAATGATAGTGGTCTTTTGGTGCCGCCTGTTATGGAGGATAAATTTGATTATGATTACAATATGCCTCCTATATTTGATGATGAGAATAATAATGATAGCTACTTTGTTGAATTTGCTCCCACTACAACTAATAAAATTGATTATGCTTATGTGGAGAGTAATAATTTTATGCATGAGACTCATGATAAGAATGCTTTATGTGATAGTTATATTGTTGAATTTGCTCATGTTGCTACTGAAAGTTATTATGAGAGAGGAAAATATGGTTGTAGAAATTTTCATGTTACTAAGACACCTCTCTATGTGCTGAATTTTTGAAGCTACACTTGTTCTATCTTCCTATGCTTGTTACTTTGCTCTTCATGAACTTGTTTATTTACAAGATTCCTTTTCATAGGAAGCATGTTAGACTTAAATGTGTTTTGAATTTGCTTCTTGATGCTCTCTTTTGCTTCAAA